>NW_026967585.1:418750-755000 GCF_028390025.1 Pseudophryne corroboree | reverse complement strand
CCCTTACTACACACACACAGCAGCGCTCCTTACTACACACACAGCAGCACTCCTTACTACACACACAGCAGCACCCTTTACTATACACACAGCAGCACTCCTTACTACACACACAGCAGCGCTCCTTACTACACACACACGGCAGAACCCCTTACTACACACACACAGCAGCACCCGTTACTACACACACAGCAGCGCTCCTTACTACACACACAGCAGCGCTCCTTACTACACACACAGCAGCACTCCTTACTACACACACACACGGCAGAACCCCTTACTACACACACACAGCAGCACCCTTTACTACACACACAGCAGCACTCCTTACTACACACACAGCAGCGCTCCTTACTACACACACGGCAGCACTCCTTACTATACACACAGCAGCACTCCTTACTACACACACAGCAGCACCCTTTACTACACACACAGCAGCGCTCCTTACTACACACACAGCAGCGCTCCTTACTATACACACAGCAGCACCCTTTACTACACACACAGCAGCACCCTTTACTACACACACAGCAGCACCCTTTACTACACACACAGCAGCGCTCCTTACTACACACACAGCAGCACTCCTTACTATACACACAGCAGCACCCTTTACTACACACACAGCAGCACCCTTTACTACACACACACAGCAGCACCCTTTACTATACACACAGCAGCACTCCTTACTACACACACAGCAGCACTCCTTACTACACACACACAGCACTCCTTACTACACACACAGCAGCACTCCTTACTACACACACAGCAGCGCTCCTTACTACACACACAGCAGTGCTCCTTACTACACACACACAGCAGCCTCCTTTACTACACACACAGCAGCACCCTTTACTACACACACAGCAGCGCTCCTTACTACACACACAGCAGCACTCCTTACTATACACACAGCAGCACCCTTTACTATACACACAGCAGCACCCTTTACTATACACACAGCAGCACCCTTTACTATACACACAGCAGCACCCTTTACTATACACACAGCAGCACCCTTTACTACACACACAGCAGCGCTCCTTACTACACACACAGCAGCACTCCTTACTACACACACACGGCAGAACCCCTTACTACACACACACAGCAGCGCTCCTTACTACACACACAGCAGCACTCCTTACTACACACACAGCAGCACCCTTTACTATACACACAGCAGCACTCCTTACTACACACACAGCAGCGCTCCTTACTACACACACACGGCAGAACCCCTTACTACACACACACAGCAAAACCCTTTACTATACACACAGCAGCACCCTTTACTACACACACAGCAGCGCTCCTTACTACACACACAGCAGCGCTCCTCACTACACACACACGGCAGAACCCCTTACTACACACACATAGTGTTCACTCTAGGAGTGAACTGGGGCAGGGCGCCGGACTCAGTGGGGGCACATGTGTGCGCGCGGCCGAAATGGGGGCGTGGCCACGCAAATTAGGGGGCGTGGTCACACCTCAGTCATTTTAGGGGGCAGTGCGGCCCACAGACGCTACTATAGAGAGCGTCTGTGGCCGGCGACGTCACTGTTGGGGACGTGCCCAGCACCTCCGTCGGTGCTGGGCTTCCCCCAGCCCTCTCCCAATGCGTAAATGGATGCCGCGCGCATGCGCACGGCATCTATACACGCCGGGAGGGCAGGGAGCGGGCGGCTGTTCTAGCAGGGCGCCGCAAAAGGGCAGGGCGGGTTTTGCCTGTTAAAAAACGGGCAGGGCGCGGCGCCCTGCTAAAACAGCCTAGAGTGAACACTACACACACAGCAGCACCCTTTACTATACACACAGCAGCGCTCCTTACTACACACACAGCAGCACTCCTTACTACACACACAGCAGCACTCCTTACTACACACACAGCAGCACTCCTTACTACACACACAGCAGCACTCCTTACTATACACACACAGCAGCACTCCTTACTACACACACACACGGCAGAACCCCTTACTACACACACACCGAAGCACCCTTTACTACACACACAGCAGCACTCCTTACTATACACACAGCAGCACTCCTTACTACACACACAGCAGCACTCCTTACTACACACACAGCAGCACTCCTTACTACACACACAGCAGCACTCCTTACTACACACACACAGCAGCACTCCTTACTATACACACAGCAGCACTCCTTACTACACACACACACGGCAGAACCCCTTACTACACACACACCGAAGCACCCTTTACTACACACACAGCAGCACTCCTTACTATACACACAGCAGCACTCCTTACTACACACACTCCGAAGCACCCTTTACTACACACACAGCAGCACTCCTTACTATACACACAGCAGCACTCCTTACTACACACACACGGCAGAACCCCTTACTACACACACACCGAAGCACCCTTTACTACAAACCTACAGCAGCACCCTTTACTACACACACAGCAGCGCTCCTTACTACACACACAGCAGCGCTCCTTACTACACACACAGCAGCACTCCTTACTACACACACACACGGCAGAACCCCTTACTACACACACACAGCAGCGCTCCTTACTACACACACAGCAGCACTCCTTACTACACACACAGCAGCACTCCTTACTACACACACAGCAGCACTCCTTACTACATACACAGCAGCACTCCTTACTACACACACAGCAGCACCCTTTACTACACACACAGCAGCGCTCCTTACTACACACACAGCAGCACTCCTTACTACACACACACGGCAGAACCCCTTACTACACACACACAGCAGCGCTCCTTACTACACACACAGCAGCACTCCTTACTACACACACAGCAGCACCCTTTACTATACACACAGCAGCACTCCTTACTACACACACAGCAGCGCTCCTTACTACACACACACGGCAGAACCCCTTACTACACACACACAGCAAAACCCTTTACTATACACACAGCAGCACCCTTTACTACACACACAGCAGCGCTCCTTACTACACACACAGCAGCGCTCCTCACTACACACACACGGCAGAACCCCTTACTACACACACATAGTGTTCACTCTAGGAGTGAACTGGGGCAGGGCGCCGGACTCAGTGGGGGCACATGTGTGCGCGCGGCCGAAATGGGGGCGTGGCCACGCAAATTAGGGGGCGTGGTCACACCTCAGTCATTTTAGGGGGCGGTGCGGCCCACAGACGCTACTATAGAGAGCGTCTGTGGCCGGCGACGTCACTGTTGGGGACGTGCCCAGCACCTCCGTCGGTGCTGGGCTTCCCCCAGCCCTCTCCCAATGCGTAAATGGATGCCGCGCGCATGCGCACGGCATCTATACACGCCGGGAGGGCAGGGAGCGGGCGGCTGTTCTAGCAGGGCGCCGCAAAAGGGCAGGGCGGGTTTTGCCTGTTAAAAAACGGGCAGGGCGCGGCGCCCTGCTAAAACAGCCTAGAGTGAACACTACACACACAGCAGCACCCTTTACTATACACACAGCAGCGCTCCTTACTACACACACAGCAGCACTCCTTACTACACACACAGCAGCACTCCTTACTACACACACAGCAGCACTCCTTACTACACACACAGCAGCACTCCTTACTATACACACACAGCAGCACTCCTTACTACACACACACACGGCAGAACCCCTTACTACACACACACAGCAGCGCTCCTTACTACACACACAGCAGCACTCCTTACTACACACACACACGGCAGAACCCCTTACTACACACACACAGCAGCGCTCCTTACTACACACACAGCAGCACTCCTTACTACACACACAGCAGCACTCCTTACTACACACACAGCAGCACTCCTTACTACATACACAGCAGCACTCCTTACTACACACACACAGCAGCACTCCTTACTACACACACACGGCAGAACCCCTTACTACACACACACCGAAGCACCCTTTACTACAAACCTACAGCAGCACCCTTTACTACACACACAGCAGCGCTCCTTACTACACACACAGCAACACTCCTTACTACACACACACGGCAGAACCCCTTACTACACACACACCGAAGCACCCTTTACTACAAACCTACAGCAGCACCCTTTACTATACACAAAGCAGCGCTCCTTAATACACACACAGCAGCACTCCTTACTACACACACACGGCAGAACCCCTTACTACACACACACACACACACACACACACACACACACACACACACACACACAGCAGCACCCATTAACTACCCCCACCTAGCACTCTTAAGCCATTCATTGATCAATTTCAATATCCCAGTGACCACTAACACATTCACCTCCCCACACCACCACATACACACACACACACACACACACACACACACACACACACACACACACCACCACATATAATTACACTCTCAGTACACACAAACACCCACCACCACATATACACAAACACAGTTCACATTACATACACACAATAAAATACACACAAACTCCCCCACCACAGCATATACACACAGACGCAGTTTGCTTTTAAAATCTGGTATAATCCAATTTATTAGGATATAAAGCATAAAAACGTGATATTATTTATAGTTTATATGGTTTATATAATGCTTATTGGTCCTAATACTAGTATACATAGACAGTACAATACATGACAAAAAACAAGAAACATTTAAAATGCCATTTAGTAATGCAGCGGCAAGAAGGAATGTTTCTGCTGACCTTTTTGACTGGATAAAAATCTGAATATAGGTAGATGCGCCTTATGCGGTTTACTCTCCTGCAGTGTTTTTGTACCTCTACAAACAGGTAAAAACGGGAAATTTACTCCTTACGATGTATTCTTGAGGAAAAATAGGGGAAAACAGTGATTTTGATCCAATCAAATAGGACAGCAGAAATATTCCTTATTGCCACTGCATTATTCAAATAGCATTATAAGGGGTATATTCAATTGGTGTTGAAAACTGACGTCTGTCGAAAAGACGGCAGTTTCAGACTTTTTAAGGTCGAATCGTGATTCAACATATTCAGTGGAATTCGACTTGTCGAAAAGCACGTAGATCGGCGGAATAGCTGCAGACCCACGTGCTTGTGTTAAAGTTTTGGCCCCCTTTTCGACCATCTCAGTTCGACTTTAAAAAAAGTGGAATGAGATGGGTACAGCAGAGCTGGAGATGGGGAGAGCCGAGCAGCGCTGGAGGACAGCCGCCACTCACAGCAGCGTCCACCTGGCTCCAGCAAGCGAGACATCGCTCGCTGGAGCCGAGTGGACGCTGCCGTGAGCAGCGGCTGTAAGAGAGGGGGAGACCGGTAGCGGCGGCTGTGACGGGGGACGGATCGGCTGCTGTGACAGGGGGACGGATCGGCTGCAGTGACGGGGGACGGATCGGCTGCTGTGACAGGGGGACGGAGCGGCTGCTGTGACAGGGGGACGGAGCGGCTGCTGTGACAGGGGGACGGAGCGGCTGCTGTGACAGGGGGACGGAGCGGCTGCTGTGACAGGGGGACGGAGCGGCTGCTGTGACAGGGGGACGGAGCGGCTGCTGTGACAGGGGGACGGAGCGGCTGCTGTGACAGGGGGGACGGAGCGGCAGCTGTGACGGGGGACGGAGCGGCAGCTGTGAGACAGGAGGGACAGGGGAGAGCCGCGGGCAGACGGGGCAGAGCAGCTCTACAGCAGCTGCTGGAAGGGCTCTCCCCCGTCTGCCCGCGGCTCTCTCCCGTCCCCCAGCCCGCATATCAATTCCACTTTTGTAAAAGTTGAATTGAGATGTCCATTGAATAGGCCAGGTCGGATCCATTCTGACAAATGAATGTCGGAATGGATCCGACTTCAATTGAATATACCCCTAAATGTTTAAATGTTTCTTGTCATGTATTGTACTGTCTATGTATACTGGTATTAGGACCATCAGCATTATATAAAGAACAAAAACGGTAAATATCCTGTTTTTATGCTTTGTATCCTAATATTGGATTACATCAGAATGTAAAATGAAACTGCGTATGTGATATTTATGTAGAAGTGAGCGATGGCGGTTAAGGTGCGTACACACGTTGAGAATCTCGCTATGTGACAGGCGCTAAGACGGCAGTGCAAGCGTATAATGACTGTGCTTGCGATACTGACTATGTGCAAAGTGTCAATTTTGACGATCTTTTCTACGAGATGACTTGCCTGCACAGTCTATACTTGCGATGCCGTCCACGCGGGACTGCGCATCGCAATCGCAAGGTGACTTTCACCGTGCGATCTGCTCTAACTTTACTTATGATTTTGACAATATAGTCAAATTCGTAAGAAAATACCTCACCGTGTGTACACACCATTATATGCGCTAAGCATCCAATTTCTATGGGCTACTGGAACCCCTTCCCTCCTCAGCTGCCACTTATATAACAAACAGGTGCTAGCGCAGCCCTCCCAAACATAGCATATACACACATACCCCCATCACCACATATACACACACACACACACACACACACACACAGTACGCACACATAAAGTACCCCCACATATAGTACGTACGTACGTACGTACGTACGTACGTACGTACGTACAAACAAACACACACACACACACACACACACACACCACCACATATACACATTACACACACACACCACATATACACACATAAAGTACACACACACACACCGCCACCACACAGTACACACAAAGTACACACCCACCACCACATATACACGCACACACAGAAAGTACACACACACCACCACATATACACACACAGTACACACTACACACAAATTACACCCCCCCAGCCCCACCACCACACCCACACACACACACACACACACACACACACACACACAAAGTACACCCACCCACCACATATACACACACAGTACACACACCCCATCACCACATATACACACACAGTACATACATTACACAAAAAGTACACACACACACAAACTCTACCACCATATATACAAAGTACACACACACACACACACACACACACACACACACACACCACCACCACTACCACACATACACACAAGCACCCCCCATATACACAAACACTACCACATATACGAAGTTTGGTTACCCAGGATACTCGGGCGCCCTAGGTATGGGATGTTCCAACAAGCAGCGGCCTCAAAGACGGGGAAGTCACCCCCACAAAGGTAAACAAAAAACAAATGGAGAGGCTGCGCTATTCCAAAGATGTATCAACAAAAATATAAATGTATCAATATACTTTTTAATAAAAAATATCTAAAATAGCATGGTGAATGCACCATAAACATGCAACAGTAAATACAATGAAAAAAATAAAAACATGCAACATTAAACTGTATGTTTGATTCGGTTACCCAAGTGGACAAATTGAATTGGAGAGTGGAAAGTCCGTTCCTAAATAATCCCCCAAGGTGAGTATAGTGTCCAGTTCAAGCAGTTTAGGAGATAAGCAATGTCTGATTGTAAGGTATATTGTATGGTATATATTACCGCTAGAGGTTTGTGATGCTCCACGGTGTGAATGATGAGCTCCTCATGCAATGCGGTGAAGAAGATACGGTCGGTTCAACTTGCTATTAGAGTCCTCCATAAACAATGATAATCTGAATCAGGATGGGGGTAGTTCAGTCTTCCAACAATGTCCAAACTTGGGTCCTGGTGTACCTGACGCGTTTCGCTGCTGTCAGCTAGCAGCTTTTTCAAAGGACATTGCTTATCTCCTAAACTGCTTGAACTGGACACTATACTCACCTTGGGGGATTATTTAGGAACGGACTTTCCACTCTCCAATTCAATTTGTCCACTTGGGTAACCGAATCAAACATACAGTTTAATGTTGCATGTTTTTATTTTTTTCATTGTATTTACTGTTGCATGTTTATGGTGCATTCACCATGCTATTTTAGATATTTTTATATTAAAAACTACCACATATACACCCACAGTACACACACACAAGTTTACTACCACATATACACACACAAAGTACACACACACACACACACACACATTTTACACAATATTTCTATTCTTTGGACTTATTTGCATTACATACACAGGAGGGAGTGTTTATATTCGGAAGGACATCCAATAGAATTATCCTACAGAGATAGGGGATTTTCCTTATGTTGGGTCTTCTCTGTACATCGCGGCAGGCTGCAGTGTGTATACAGGAGGTGGCCGGGGAAAGGCAGAGGCTAACTCCAAGAGATACTGGAGTTTTTTCCCTGGGACGGTGTGCCGCTGTTTGGGGAGGCCTCAGTTCAGTCAGTCTCGGTGGATACTGCTGATAAATCTAATTTGGTGAGTTAGATTCCCTCACAACGGTTGGTGACGCATTCTGTTGTGGGATGCAGTCCCTTTAACTAGTTCGATACCGTTATTTTTTCCTTTTCTGTGCAGACAGTGGAGGGTGAAAGGTAAGTGTTCTGCAGCCTTGGTAGGTTCGCAGAAGCGGATGTTGTGTTCTGTTTCTCAAACATCCACCACATGGGCTGAGTCTACCCGCCTGGACCCCACTCCGGTGGGGACTCGTCTACTACTTTTCAGTTAGTCCGGGAATAGACCAGAACCCGTGAGTTAATTGTAGAATCCAGAGGGGGACTGTCTGGAGTTACAGTTGTTTTCCCTCACTGTTTTCCTAATAGATCTTACCGTTTCCCCTCTGGAAGGGGAGATAATACGCGACGCCATATCAGAGGTGCGTCAGGTTCAGGGCCTTATCCTCCTGTCCCGGTTAAAAAAAAAAGTTTACAAGCGTCGTTCTATGCATTCAGATTACCTGGAACGATAGCCAGGATGATCTTTGCCATTTCACTGGAGTGATGGTAGTGTGATGGTTTTCTTTAAATAGTAAGATCCATTGTTATTCTGTAATGAGATGTTCGCCTGATTGAGGCAAGGTCAAGTAACGAGTGGTGCAAATCGTTATTTCTCTCTGTTCTTCAACACAGGGAAGCGCTGATGTTCCCAACGACGCAGATGTTGGAGGTGGTATCAGAGTAGATACTGAACGGTTGAGGTTCTGTGCTTTCCTGTGGTAAGAGGTCTGAGGACTCTGAGTCGGATCAGATTTGCAGTACCAATCCATCTGTTGTTCCATTGATGAAGAAGTTGGGTGCGGCCTAAGAGGCCTTTTTCGGTGAGCAGGTCAAATTCCAGAGTGGTTTTCATGGGACCTGTTGGGAATGTGGTCCGGGGCTCACCGGCACATGCACCGGAATATAATTCTAATGGCCAGGATATCACTCCTGTGAGTTCTCCTCAGTTCTCACTTCCTAGAGGGATGAAGATTCGGGATTCACGATTAGGTCCTGGTGTACATGTGTGCAGATCTCCGAGGCTGGGGAGCAGTCCTTGGATGGGAAATATTTTCAGAGGAAAAGGTCAAGCTGAGAAGCTTGTCTACAATAAGCTTTCTTGAAGTAAGAGCTATATTCAACGAACATATTCTTCGTGAGCTGCCGGTGTTAATTCTGTCAGACGACTTGGCAGCAGTGGCGTAAGTAAGCTGCTAGGGCGGAACAAGGAGAGAAGCGACAGTGGCAGAAGCTGAAGTCGTTTTCTGATGGGTGGTAAGACTGGTAACTGTTTTATTAGCTGTCTTGGTTCCGGACGTAAACTACGGAGAAATAGATTTCCTCTGCGGACGCGCTCTCCATCCGGGAGAAATAGTGTCGTCATAGAGACGTTTTAATGAAGTGACAAGTCTTTGAGGAGGGCCTCAATTGGACATGTTGTCGTCTCGCCTCAACGAGAGACCTCAGGAATATGGTTCCAGGTCAAGGGACACTCAAGCTATAGCAGTGGACGGCCTCGTGACACCTTGGGGGTTTTCAGTCAGTTTATGTGTCCCCTCCGCTTTCACTCTGCTGAAGGTGATTAACGTAAGAAGAACAGAGGTTCCGGCGATACCCATTGTTCCGGTATAGCCAAGGAGGGCTTGGTATCCAGTTCTTCAAGATATATTCATAGAAAATCCCTGTCCTCCTCCTCTACGGGAGGAAACTGTTACAGCAAGATCCGAGTGTGTATTAGGACTTATCGCAGCTGCGTTTGACGGAGTAGCGGTTGAACGCAATATCCTAGTCCGATCTGGTTTTCCCAGTGAGGTCATTTCCACACTTCTTCAGACTAATAAAGAAGTAACGGCGAAGCCTTAACACCATGTTTGGCGTGAATATGTGTCTTGCTGTAAATCTAAGAAGCTTCCTACGGCAGTCTTTCAGCTGAGTCGTTCTTATCCGTTCTTTGCAAGCAGGTGTGGATGCAGTTAGACTCCGTTTCACAATAATTTTGGACTTGTACATTTTCTTTTAAAAAAAAAGAATTGGCCACTTTTCCAGAAGTTAAGACTTTTGTGAAAGGAGTACCGCACATCCAACCTCCATTTGTGCCCCATTGGCACAATGGGCTTTTGACGTGGTGTTGCGTTTCTTGTGTCTCACTGATTGGAACCTTTTATTAAAGGTTGTGTTAAAATTTTTCTCTTGGAGAGTGGTCATGCTTTTGCTTTGTAGGCGACCGCAAGGTGGTTGTTGGAAGTAGTGGCTTTGTCTCACAAGAGCCCCTGTTTGGTCTTCCAAGTGGATAGAATTGAGAACTCGGATTGTAGTTCTGCCGAAAGGGTTTTGGGGTTTTTCAAAAACCTGCCTTTTTTCGATGCCGGTGGTAAGTTCAGCATTGACTGATTCAATCTTTCTCGATATAGTCAGGGCTGTGAAGATTTATGTCACCATTTGGGCTCAGTTTGGGGAAACAGAGGCTCTGTTTGTCCGGTATACTCCCAGCGTGCTTGGGGCACCTGTGTCTCTGCAGTCTGTTTCCTGCTGGATCTGTGATACGATTCGGTGTGCTAGTTCTACGGCTGGATTGCCATTACCGAAGTCGGGGGAGACCCATTCTACTAGGAAGATGGGTTATTTTTGGCCAGTTGCCCAGTTATCTAGGCGGGTTAGCTTTGCCAAGCAGTTACTTGGTCGGGTTTCAAACACCTTTGCTAAGCTCTACAAGTTTGATACCCTGGATGATGGGGACCTCATGTTTGCTCAATCGGTGCTGCAGAGTCGTCCGCACTCTCCCGCCTGTTATGGAGCTTTGGTATTGACCCCATGGTCCTTTTGGAGTCCCCAGCATCCTCTAGGACGTAAGAGAAAATAGGATTTTAATACCTACCGGTAAATCCTTTTCTCCTAGTCCATAGAGGATGCTGGGCGCCCGTCCCAGTGCGTACGGTGTCTGCTGCTATTGTTTTTGGTGGCACTTTGTGGTGTTTCTTCTCTGTCAGGCTGATGTTGTACATGCCATGGCATGTGATTTCTTATTGTTGGTTGGCTAACACACAGGTTGTGTTGCATATTCTCTCAGCATATGGCTGTATGGTTTTCATACAGTGGGCTGGTGTTCTGTAGAAGGCCAGGTCTTGCGGTATGTTCGTGGTGTGAGCTGGTATAACACTGTGTTTAAATTATACATTCTTTCCTCAAAATGTCCGTCTCTCCTGGGCACAGTTTTCTAACTGAGGTCTGGAGGAGGGGCATAGAGGGAGGAGCCAGTTCACACCCAGTTTAAGTCTTTATAGTGTGCCCAAGCTCCTGCGGATCCATCTATACCCCATGGTCCTTTTGGAGTCCCCAGCATCCTCTATGGACTAGGAGAAAAGGATTTACCGGTAGGTATTAAAATCCTATTATTATTATTATACAGGTGGAGCAGCCTGTGGTGTCCTGTTGTTGTTGTTGTTGCTATTGTTGTTGTTATTGTTATTATTGTTATTATTATTATTATTATTATTATTTAGAGGGAGCAGCCTGTGGTGTCTTGTTATTATTATTATTATTATACAGGGGGAGCAGCCAGTAGTGTCTTGTTGTTGTTGTTGTTGTTGTTATTATACAGGGGGAGCAGCCTTTGGTGTCCTGTTATTATTATAATACAGGAGTAGCAGCCTGTGGTGTCTTGTTATTATTATAATACAGGAGGAGCAACCTGTGGAATCCAGTTATAATAATAATAATAATTATTATTATTATTATTATTATTATTATTATTATTATACAGAGGGAGCAGCAGCCTGTGGTGTCCTGTAATTATTATTAATTTACAAGAGGAGCAGCTTGTGGTGTCCTGTTATTATTATACAGGGTGAGCAGCCTGTGGTGTCCTGTTATTATAATACATGGGAGTAGCCTGTGGTGTCCTATTATTATTATGATTATTATTATTTTATTATTATTATTATTATTTTTATACTGGGGTGCAGCCTTTCGTGTCGTTGTTGTTGTTGTTATTATTATTATTAATTTTATTATATGAAATTGTGGGGATTGAAGATATTGCTCAAATTCTAGGATATATTAAAGCAGAGACCATAATATCCCTGGCATGTGTAACAGATGATAATTGGAGCAGTATAAAGCAAATGTATATCACACTCCTGGGACTGTCACAGTGACATCATTTATATCTATAGTAATAATACAGGGACATGACTGGGGAGGTGAGGGTGACCTGGGAATGTCATAGTGACCTCACTAATATCTATAGTAATAATACAGGGACATGATTGGGGAGGTGAGGGGATCTGGGAGCGTCACAGTGACATCACTAATATCTATAGTAATAATACAGGGACATGATTGGGGAGGTGAGGGGATCTGGGAGTGTCACAGTGACATCACTTATATCTATAGTAATAATACAGAGACATGACTGGGGAGGTGAGGGGTCTGGGAATGTAACAGTGACCTCACTAATATCTATAGTAATAGTACAGGGACATGATTGGGGAGGTGAGGGGGACCTGGGAGTGTCACAGTGACATCACTTATATCTATAGTAATTATACAGGAACATGACTGGGGAGATGAGGGGTCTGGGAATGTAACAGTGACCTCACTAATATGTATAGTAATAATACAGGGACATGATTGGGGAGGTGAGGGGGACCTGGGAGTGCCACAGTGACAAGAGAAAGAAAGTGGACTTCTTTGTGGGCGCACTCTTGTGAAGAAATAATGAGATATTCTCAAAGAATAAAACTTCAACTTTTATTACAAATGATTTATTCAATCTCCTGAGAACAAATAATGGGGCAGATGTATTAACCTGGAGATGGCATAAGGAAGTGATAAACCAGTGAAAAATTAAAGGTGATACACGCACAAGCCAATCACCTCCTAACTGTTAATTTACATATTGGAACTGATTGGTTGGTGTGTTTATCACCTTGCATTTATCACTGGTTTATCATTTCCTTATAAAGATGAGCGGGTTCGGTTTTACTCGGTTCTCAAAACGCCATCTTATGCCTTCTCCAGGTTAATACATCTGCCACATTGTTTCTTGCCGCCTCCCCCCTGTCTGTCTCCTGCTGCCTTTCCCCTGCCTGTCTCCTGCCGCCTTTCCCCTGCCTGTCTCCTGCTGCCTTTCCCCTGCCTGTCTCCGGCCACCTTTCACCTGCCTGTCTCCAGCCACCTTTCCCCTGCCTGTCTCCTGCAGCCTTTCCCCTGCTTGTCTCCTGCAGCCTTTCCCCTGCTTGTCTCCTGCAGCCTTCCCCCTGCCTGTCTCCTGCAGCCTTTCCCTTGCCTGTCTCCTGCCTGTCTCCTGCCACCTCTGCTACACCATCGGCTGGATCTGTGAAACCTGAGGTCATGGAGACTGTACGCCGCAGCTCCATGAATGAGGCCATGAAAATTCCCTCAGGAGACCCTGTCCCTTCACAACCAATTCTCACCCTTACACCACTTCATGGCTGCAGCCATACTCGTCTGACAACTCAGGACACATAGAGCACATGCTCCGTACGGGTCCTGCACATGAGCGGTGTACCTAACATCAGCTCATCGTGACTCCACCCACAATAGCGCTACACTCTAGATCAGGCCCACTATGCAGTACAGCCTTATGGGGCTGGGTCACCGGAACCTCAGAGACACTGACCAGGACTCTATGGCTGTGGGGAAATAGGAGACTTAATGACCACTCTATTTTATATTTACTATGTTACATGTGCAATATGTTTTATGTATTATATTTATTCCAAGGAACTCCAGCTGTGGGGAACAGAGTCTTTATTACACATCACACGTTCTGTATTCTCTCTGATTCACCGAGCATGGACAAGGACAGGAGTCACAGGACTGAGAGGATAATAAATATCACCCTGGAGATCATCTACCTGCTGACTGGGGAGGTGAGTGGATCTGGGAGCGTCTCAGTGACCTTATATCTATAGTAATAATACAGGGACATGACTGGGGAGGTGAGGGGATCTTGGAGCGTCACAGTGATTTATATCTATAGTAATAATACAGGGACATGACTGGGGAGGTGTGTGGATCTGGGAGCGTCACAGTGACCTTATATCTATAGTAACAATACAGGAACATGACTGGGGAGGTGAGGGGATCTTGGAGCGTCACAGTGATTTATATCTATAGTAATCATACAGGGACATGACTGGGGAGGTGAGGTGATCTGGGAGTGTCACAGTGACATCACTTATATCTATAGTAACAATACAGGAACATGACTGGGGAGGTGAGGGGGACCTAGGAGCATCACAATGACCTTATATGTAGAGTAATAATACAGGGACATGACTGGGGAGGTGAGGGGATCTGGGAGCATCACAGTGACCTAATATCTATAGTAATAATAAAGGGACATGACTGGGGAGGTGAGTGGATCTGGGAGTGTCACAGTGACCTCACTAATATCTACAGTAATAATACAGGGACATGACTGGGGAGATGAGGGGATCTGGGAGCGTCACAGTGACCTTATATCTATAGTAATCATACAGGGACATGACTGGGGAGGTGAGTTTATCTGGGAGTGTCACAGTGACCTCACTAATATCTACAGTAATAATACAGGGACATGACTGGGGAGGTGAGGGGATCTGGGAGTGTCAAAGGGACCTTATATCTATAGTAATAATACAGGGACATAACTGGGGAGATGAGAGGATCTGGGAGCATCACAGTGACCTTATATCTATAGTAATAATACAGGGACATGACTGGGGAGGTGAGAAGATTCGGGAGTGTCACAGTGACATCACTTATATCTATAGTAATAATACAGGGACATGACTGGGGAGGTGATAGGATCTGGGAGCATCACTGTGACCTTATATCTATAGTAATAATACAGGGACATGACTGAGGATGTGAGTGGATCTGGGAGCGTAACAATTACCTTATATCTATACTAATAATACAGGGACATGACTGGGGAGGTGAGGGGATCTGGGAGTGTAACAGTGACATTACTTATATCTATAGTAATAATACAGGGACATGACTGGGGAGGTGATAGGATCTGGGAGCATCACTGTGACCTTATATCTATAGTAATAATACAGGGACATGACTGGGGAGGTGAGGGGATCTGGGAGTGTCACTGTGACATTACTAATATCTATAGTTATAATACAGGGATATGACTGGGGAGATTAGGGAATCGAATCATAACAGTGAGGTCACATATCTATACTAATAATACAGCGATGTCAGTGGGGAGGTGAGGGGGTCTTAGAGCATCACAGTGACATCACTTGTATCTATAGTAATAATATAGGGACATGACTGGGGAGGTGACGGGATCTGGGCGCGTCACAGTGACATCACTTTTATCTATAGTAATAATACAGGGACATGACTGGGGAGGAAAGGGGATCTGGGAGCGGCGCAGTGATGTCACATATCTATAGTAATAACACAGGGACATGAGAGGGGAGGTGAGGTGATCTGGGCGTGTCTCAGTGACATCACATATCTATAGTTTTATAGGGACATAACTGGGGAGGTATAGGGATCTGGGAGCGGCACAGTGAAGTCACATATATCTATAGTAATAGTAGAGGGACATGACTGGGGGGTTGAAGGGATCTGGGAGCATCACTTTGATGTCACATATATCTATAGGAATAATACAGGGACATGACTGGGGAGGTGAAGGGATTTGGGAGTGTCACAGTGATGTCACTTTTGTCTATAGTAATAATACAGGAACATGACTGGGGAGGTGAGGGGATTTGGTAGTGTCACAGTGATGTCACTTTTGTCTATAGTAATAATACAGGGACATGAATGGGGAGGTGAAGGAATCTTAGGGCTTCATAGTGACGTCACTCATCTCTATAGTAGTAATAATACAGGGACATGACTGTGAAGGTGATAGGATCTGGGAGCGTCACAGTGACCTTATATCTATAGTAACAATACAGGAACATGACTGAGGAGGTGAGGGGATCTTGAAGCGTCACAGTGACCTTATATCTATAGTAATCATACAGGGACATGACTGGGGAGGTGAGGAGATCTGGGAGTGTCACAGTGACATCACTTATATCTATATTAACAATACAGGAACATGACTGGTGAGGTGAGGGGGACCTGGGAGCATCACAATGACCATATATCTAGAGTAATAATACAGGTACATGACTGGGGAGGTGAGGGGATCTGGGAGCATCACTGTGACCTAATATCTATAGTAATAATAAAGGGACATGACTGGGGAGGTGAGTGGATCTGGGAGTGTCACAGTGACCTCACTAATATCTACAGTAATAATACAGGGACATGACTGGGGAGATGAGGGGATCTGGGAGCGTCACAGTGACCTTATATCTATAGTAATCATACAGGGACATGACTGGGGAGGTGAGTTTATCTGGGAGTGTCACAGTGACCTCACTAATATCTACAGTAATAATACAGGGAGATGACTGGAGAGGTGAGGGGATCTGGGAGTGTCACATGGACCTTATATCTATAGTAATAATACAGGGACATAACTGGGGAGATGAGAGGATCTGGGAGCATCACAGTGACCTTATATCTATACTAATAAAACGGACATGACTGGGGAGGTGAGGGGATCTGGGAGCGTAACAGTGACCTTATATCTATAGTAATAATACAGGGACATGACTGGGGAGGTGAGAAGATTCGGGAGTGTCACAGTGACATCACTTATATCTATAGTAATAATACAGGGACATGACTGGGGAGGTGATAGGATCTGGGAGCATCACTGTGACCTTATATCTATAGTAATAATACAGGGACATGACTGGGGAGGTGAGTGGATCTGGGAGCGTAACAATTACCTTATATATATATACTAATAATACAGGGACATGACTGTGGAGGTGAAAAGATCTGGGAGTGTCACAGTGACATCACTTATATCTATAGTAATAATACAGGGACATGACTGGGGAGGTGATAGGATCTGGGAGCATCACTGTGACCTTATATCTATAGTAATAATACAGGGACATGACTGGGGAGGTGAGGGAATCTGGGAGTGTCACTGTAGACCTCACTTTTATCTATAGTAATAAAACAGGGATATGACTAGAGAGGTGAGGTGTACTGGAAGCATCACTTTTATCTAAATTAATAAGACAAGGACATGACTGGGGAGGTGGGGCAGATCTAGGAGCGTCACAGTGATGTCACTTATATCTATGGTAATAATACAGGGACATGACTAATGAGGTGTGTGGCTCTTGAAGCTATACAGTGAAATTACTCTTCTATAGTAATAATACAGGGACATGACTGGGGAGGTGAGGGGATCTGGGAGTGTCACGGTGACATTACTAATATCTATAGTTATAATACAGGGATATGACTGGGGAGGTAAGGGAATCGGATCGTAACAGTGAGGTCACATATCTATACTAATAATACAGCGATGTCAGTGGGGAGGTGAGGGGGTCTTAGAGTATCGCAGTGACATCACTGATATCTATAGTAATAATATAGGGACATGACTGGGGAGGTGAGGGGATTTTGAAGTGTTACTGATAAGTAACTTATATCTATAGTAATAATACAGGGACTTGACTGCGGAGGTGGGGGGATCTGGGAGCATCACAGTGAAATCACTTGTATCTATAGTAATAATATAGGGACATGATTGGGGAGGTGACGGGATCTGGGCGCGTCACAGTGACATCACTTATATCTATAGTGATAATACAGGGACATGACTGGGGAGGAAAGGGGATCTGGGAGCGGCGCAGTGATGTCACATATCTATAGTAATAACACAGGGACATGACAGGAGAGGTGAGGTGATCTGGGAGTGTCTCAGTGACATCACATATCTATAGTTTTACAGGGACATAACTGGGGAGGTATAGGGATCTGGGAGCGGCACAGTGAAGTCACATATATCTGTAGTAATAATAGAGGGACATGACTGGGGAGTTGAAGGGATCTGGGAGCATCACTTTGATATCACATATATCTATAGGAATAATACAGGGACATGACTGGGGAGGTGAGGGGATTTGGGAGTGTCACAGTGATGTCACTTTTGTCTATAGTAATAATACAGGGACATGACTGGGGAGGTGAGGGGATTTGGGAGTGTCACAGTGATGTCACTTTTGTCTATAGTAATAATACAGGGACATGAATGGGGAGGTGAAGGAATCTTGGGGCTTCATAGTGACGTCACTCATCTCTATAGTAATAATACAGGGACATGACTGTGAAGGTGATAGGATCTAGGAGCGTCACAGAGAAATCACTTATATCTATATCAATAATACAGGGACGTGACTGGGGAATTGAAGGGGGCTGGTAGAGTCACAGTGACGTCACTTATATTTATAGTAATAATACAGGGACATGAGGAGATCTAGGAGCGTCACTGTGATGTCACTTATATCTATAGTAATAATACATGGACATGACTGGGGAGTTTGGGGGATCTGGGAGCATCACAGAAAAATCACTTATATATATAGTAATAATACAGGGACATGACTGAGGAGGTGAGGGGATCTGGGAGTGTCACAGTGACATCACATATCTATAGTAATAATACAGGGACATGACTGGGGAGGTGAGGGGATCTGGGAGTGTATATATTGATATTTGATGTCACCACCATTACACAGGATTACACAATAGTGAAGAAGACATCCAATGAGTATGAGACACCCAGCAGCCATCCCCCTGTATCAGGAGGACTGAGTAGAACCCAGAGCCCCTTCACGGTGCCTCCACCTCACTCACTGACACATGAGATACACAATGATCAGAAGATCCTGGAACTCACCAAGAAGATCATTCAGTTGCTGACTGGAGAGGTGACAGCTGGGAATGGGGCATTATACAGTAACACCGGGGAACGTGTCTGGGTGATGACTGGAGAGGTGACTGGCGGGAATGGGACATTATACAGTAACACCGGGGAACGTGTCTGGGTGATGACTGGAGAGGTGACTGCTCGGAATGGGGCATTATACAGTAACACCGGAGGACGTGTCTGGGTGATGACTGGAAAGGTGACCGCTTGGGAATCGGGCAATGTACAGTAACACCAGGGGTTGTGTCTGGGTGATGACTTGAGAGGTGACTGCTGGGAATGGGGCATTATACAGTAACACCGGGGAACGTGTCTGGGTGATGACTGGAGAGGTGACCGCTTGGGAATCGGGCAATATACAGTAACACCAGGGGTTGTGTCTGGGTGATGACTGGAGAGGTGACTGCTGGGAATGGGGCATTATACAGTAACACCAGGGGATGTGTCTGGGTGATGACTGGAGAGGTGACTGCTGGGAATGGGGCATTATACAGTAACACCGGGGGACGTGTTTGGGTGATGACTGGAGAGGTGACCGCTTGGGAATGGGGCAATATACAGTATTCCCGGGGGACGTGTCTGGGTGATGACTGGAGAGGTGACCGCTTGGGAATGGGGCAATATACAGTAACACCAGGGGTTGTGTCTGGGTGATAACTGGAGAGGTGACTGCTGGGAATGGGGCATTATACAGTGACACTGGGGGACTTGTCTGGGTGATGCCTGAATAGGTGACTGCTGGGAATGGGGCATTATACAGTAACACCAGGGGATGTGTCTGGGTGATGACTGGAGAGGTGACTGCTGGGAATGGGGCATTATACAGTAAAACCGGGGGACGTGTCTGGGTGATGACTGGAGAGGTGACCGCTTGGGAATGGGGCAATATACAGTAACCCCGGTGGACGTGTCTGGGTGATGACTGGAGAGGTGACCGCTTGGGAATGGGGCATTATACAGTAACACCAGGGGATGTGTCTGGGTGATGACTGGAGAGGTGACTGCTGGGAATGGGGCATTATACAGTAACACGGGGGGACGTGTCTGGGTGATGACTGGAGAGGTGACCGCTTGGGAATGGGGCAATATACAGTAACACCAGGGGTTGTGTCTGGGTGATGACTGGAGAGGTGACTGCTGGGAATGGGACATTATACAGTAACACCAGGGGATGTGTCTGGGTGATGACTGGAGAGGTGACTGCTGGGAATGGGGCATTATACAGTAACACCAGGGGACGTGTCTGGGTGATGACTGGAGAGGTGACTGCTGGGAATGGGGCATTATACAGTAACACCAGGGGATATGTCTGGGTGATGACTGGAGAGGTGACTGCTGGGAATGGGACATTATACAGTAACACCAGGGGTTGTGTCTGGGTGATGACTGGAGAGGTGACTGCTGGGAATGGGATATTATACAGTAACACCAGGGGATATGTCTGGGTGATGACTGGAGAGGTGACTGCTGGGAATGGGACATTATACAGTAACACCAGGGGATATGTCTGGGTGATGACTGGAGAGGTGACTGCTGGGAATGGGACATTATACAGTAACACCAGGGGTTGTGTCTGGGTGATGACTGGAGAGGTGACTGCTGGGAATGGGACATTATACAGTAACACCAGGGGACGTGTCTGGGTGATGACTGGAGAGGTGACTGCTGGGAATGGGGCATTATACAGTAACACCGGGGGACATGTCTGGGTGATGACTGGAGAGGTGACTGCTGGGAATGGGGCATTATACAGTAACTCCACGGGATGTGTCTGGGTGATGACTGGAGAGGTGACTGCTTGGGAATGGGGCAATATACAGTAACACCAGGGAACGTGTCTGCAGCTGTGTGTGTCATTATATTTGTATTGTTTAATCTATTACTGAAATCAACAATTATTACAGTCTTCTTTTATTAATGGTTTACATAGGGTGAAGCCCAATTAATTAATATTAAAGTCAAAGATACAGAGGGAGAAGAAGAGACGTATGTGACTGATATAAAGGCAGAAGATATAGAGGGAGAAGAAGAGACGTATGTGACTGATATAAAGGCAGAAGATATAGAGGGAGAAGAAGAGACGTATGTGACTGATATAAAGGCAGAAGATATAGAGGGAGAAGAAGAGACGTATGTGACTGATATAAAGGCAGAAGATATAGAGGGAGAAGAAGAGACGTATGTGACTGATATAAAGGCAGAAGATATAGAGGGAGAAGAAGAGACGTATGTGACTGATATAAAGGCAGAAGATATAGAAGGAGAAGAAGAGACGTATGTGACTGATATAAAGGCAGAAGATATAGCGGGAGAAGAAGAGACGTATGTGACTGATATAAAGGCAGAAGATATAGAGGGAGAAGAAGAGACGTATATGTGACTGATATAAAGGCAGAAGATATAGAGGGAGAAGAAGAGACGTATGTGACTGATATGAAGGCAGAAGATATAGAGGGAGAAGAAGAGACGTATGTGACTGATATAAAGGCAGAAGATATAGAAGGAGAAGAAGAGATGTATGTGACTGATATAAAGGCAGAAGATACAGAGAGAGAAGAAGAGACGTATGTGACTGATATGAAGGCAGAAGATATAGAGGGAGAAGAAGAGACGTATGTGACTGATATAAAGGCAGAAGATATAGAGGGAGAAGAAGAGACGTATGTGACTGATATAAAGGCAGAAGATATAGAAGGAGTAGAAAAGACGTATGTGACTGATATAAAGGCAGAAGATATAGAGGGAGAAGAAGAGACGTATGTGACTGATATAAAGGCAGAAGATACAGAGGGAGAAGAAGAGACGTATGTGACTGATATGAAGGCAGAAGATATAGAGGGAGAAGAAGAGACGTATGTGACTGATATGAAGGCAGAAGATATAGAGGGAGAAGAAGAGATGTATGTGAGGGGTGATCAGCAGTGTAAGGAGGAGGAGATCCCTACAGATACCAGCACAGGTGAGTAATAAACACTTATTACAGAAAAGAGTCATATATTCTCCTTGCTCAGTCACTACAGCAATCTCTTATCCTACACCCTCCTCTATCAGTACAAATTAGGGAACTGTATTTGCCCAGTAAGGGAGTCAGGAGCCATCAGCCCCTATTATACTCCTGCTCTCCCCCTCACATCATGTCACTGTGTTACCAGCCCAGAGATCTAACCAGTCTCCTCCCCACACTCTCTGGTGTATTTCATACATCAAGAGCCATCAGCCCCTATTATACTCCTGCTCTCCCCTCACATCATGTCACTGTGTGTTACCAGCCCAGAGATCTGACGAGTCTCCTCCCCACACTCTCTGGTGTATCTCATACATCAGGAGCCATCAGCCTCTTTTATACTCCTGCTCTCCCCCTTACATCATGTCACTCTGTTACCAGCCCAGAGATGTGACCAGTCTTCTCCCCACACTCTCTGGTGTATCTCATACATCAGGAGCCATCAGCCCCTATTATACTCCTCCTCTCCCCTAACATCATGTCACTGTGTGTTACCAGCCCAGAGATATGACCAGTCTCCTCCCCACACTCTCTGGTGTATCTCATACATCAGGAGCCATCAGCCCCTATTATAGTCCCGCTCTCCTCCTCACATCATGTCACTGTGTGTTACCAGCCTAGAGATCTGACCAGTCTCCTCCCTACACTCTCTGGTGTATCTCATACATCAAGAGACATCAGACCCTATTATACTCCTGCTCCCCCCTCACATCATGTCACTGTGTGTTACCAGCCCAGAGATCTGACCAGTCTCCTCCCCACACTCTCTGGTATATCTCATACATCAGGAGCCATCAGCCCCTATTATACTCCTGCTCTCCCCCTCACATCATGTCACTGTGTTACGAGCCCAGATATCTTACCAGTCACCTCCCCACAATCTCTGGTGTATCGCATACATAACACAGGATATAAAGATAAAAATAAAAAGTCTCGGTGGAGTGGAGTGGGCAAAAGCCAGATTGTAGTGGATCAAGGATGGAGTTGTCAGAGAGGTAGCTTGTGAGATGGCTGTAGACCAGTCATTCAAGTAGTTTGGAGGCGATTGGGAGAAGAGAGATGGGTCGGTAGCTAGTGAGTGATGAAGGGTTGAGGTTGTTTTTTTCGAGACTAGAGGACAGAGCATATTTGAATGGTGAGGGAAAGATGTCGGTAGAGAGCGATAGGTTATAGAGGTGAGCAAGGTGGGAGCAGGCAGTGGGGAGAGGGAGCGGAGAAGACGGGAAGGGAGGGGTTCCAAGGGGCAGGTTGAGGGGGGATAAGATGAGGGATGATGATAAGATGAGGGAGTGGACTTCCTTGTCTTAGGTGGGACGGAAGCAGGACAGGGTGGGATAGATGGAGGGGAGGGATGATGGGGGCAGCAGAGGGTTGACGGGAGTAGATGTCATTTTGGATAGCCACAATTTTGGAGATGAAGATGGAGGCAAAGTCAGTGACAGTGAGGCAGGAGGAGGGTGTCGGAGGAAAATTTTTAAAGTTTTAAAGAGTCGGCGTGAACTGGAGGACTGAGAAGCGATGAGTGTTTGGCGAGAGAAAGAGCAGAGCTGTAGGAGGAGAGAATAAACTTGAAATGGAGGAAGTCCGCCAGAGAGTGAGATCTCCTCCAGGAGCGTTCTGCGGAGTGTGAACATTTTTGTAGGAATCATGTTAGTTTGGTGTGCCAGGGTTGGGACAGAAGGTGGCTACCTGGTTGGGACAGGTCATGGTGGAAAGAGGAGAGAGGAAAGTCTCGAGGGAGGACAGGGTAGCGGGGTTGAAAGACCCGAGATTGCGTCTGGTGATGTTGGGTCTGGGCGTGGAGAGGAGAGGGGAAGATGAGAGGGTGAAAGTAGATAGTGGTCAGAGAGAATGAAGGAAGAGTTAGGGAAATCAGAGATCAGATCGGTGGGTGAAGACATGGTCGAGGGAGTTGCCGAGATTGTGAGTAGGGGTGGAGGACCATTGAGAAAATCCAAAGGTGGTGGAAAGTGCAAGAAGATTAGTGGAAGCTGCATTAGTGATGTTGATAGGGATGTTAAAGTCAACAAGGATGATAGAGGGGAGGTCGGAGGAGAGAAAGTGGGGAAGCCAGGCAGCAAAGTTGTCAAGGAAAGGTGAACAGCAGTCAGGGGGGCGGTAGATCACTGCCACATGGAGGTGAATGGGGTAGAAGAGGCAGATAGTGTGGACTTCAAAGGTGGAGAAGGTGAGGAAGGGCTCAGGTGGGATGACAAAAAAGGTGCAGTTTGTGGAGAGAAGGATGCCCACGCCTCCACCCTAGCGGCCATCAGGTCTGACCGTGTGGGTGAAGGAGAGGCCTCCGTAGGAGAGGGCAGCAGGGGAGGTGGTGTCAGAGGAGGAGAGCCAGGTTTCAGTGATGGCGAGAAGGTTAAAAGAGTGGGAGATGAAGAGGTCGTGGATAGTTGGCAGCTTGTTGCAGATTGATCTAGCATTCCAGAGTGCACAGGAGAAGGGAAGGGAGGGGACAGGGGAGATGAAGATCAGGTTGGCAGGGTTCTGAATGTGTGTGTAAGTGGTCTGGAAATTGGGGGGGGGGGGGATTACCTAGCAGTGAGGATTGGTATGGGACAGGATCGAGGAGCCATAATTCCAGTACAGTAGTGTTGTTTAGAGGAATAATATAGAATGGAGTGGGTGTAATATAGAATGGACAATGAGAAAAGGGATGTAGTAAAAGCAGAGACAGTGAAAAACTTTTTTTTTTTTTAAATAATGGACGGAACGGAAAGGCTGAGATTGTTACACAGTGGTTGTAGAGAGTATAAATGAGGAGTAGAAAGCAATGTGTGAGAGCAGTATGGCTGGTATGTAATCAGACAGGGAGGTCAGTGTCCGGGCTGCAGCTGTTGGTGGTACTGGATTAGGTTACTCTGTAGGATGTTGATTGCAGTTGGGGAAGATAGTCTGCTGTCCTTCTGTTCCTCTCCTGTTTATCTCCGAGTATCTTCAAAGGTCATATATTCATACTTAACACTAACATACTATGCAGCTAGGATGCTTTGCAGCCAAATATGTACTGATTAAATATAAATGCATACATTGATACAGGCTTGATTGCCAACAGCACCCACAATCTCTGAAACCCCACCCACCCTGGATGGAGATCGTGTCTGCTGAGGAAGTCCACTCCTGTTGATGTAGGACACCGCTGTGACGTTGTCCGACTGAACTTGAATGGCTCGATCTTGCAGAAGATGTGCCGCCTGTAGAAGGCCGTTGTATATGGCCCTTAGTTCCAGAATGTTTATTGGAAGGACAGATTCCTGGCTTGACCACTTTCCTTGGAAGTTTTGCCCCTTGGTGACTGCTCCCCAACCTTTGAGGCTTGCATCCGTGGTTAGAAGAATCCAATTCTGAATCCTGAACCTGTGTCCCTCAAGCAGGTGAGAAGTTTGCAGCCACCAGATGAGTGAAATTCTGGCTTTCGGCGACAGGCGTATCTGCTGGTGCATGTGAAGATGCGATCCTGACCACTTGTCCAGGAGATCCAGCTGGAAGAACCGTGCATGGAATCTTCCGTATTGTAGAGCCTCGTAGGAGGCTACCATCTTCCCCAGAAGGCGAATGCACTGATGAACCGATACCCGGGGAGGTTTCAAGACGTCCCAGACCATTGATTGGATCACCAACGCTTTCTCCACCAGTAGAAACACCATCTGCACTTCCGTGTTGAGTATCATCTCCAGGAAGGCCAGTCTGTTCCAAATGTGACTTTGGAAGGTTCAGGATCCACCCATGATCCCAGAGTAATTGAGTTGAGAGTGCAATACTCTGCAACAGCTTCTCCTTGGAAGATGCCTCTATCAGCAGATCATCCAGATATGGAATTATGTTCACTCCCTGTTTGCGTAGGAGGAGCATTATCTCCGCCATGACCTTGGTGAACACCCTCGGTGCTGTGGAGAAGCCAAATGGCAACGTCTGGAACTGATAGTGACAGTCTTGTAGTGCAAACCGTAGATAGGCCTGGTGAGGTGGCCAGATCGGAATGTGAAGGTACGCATCCTTGATATCCAGGGATACTAGGAATTCCCCCTCCTCCAGACCTGAGATCACTGCTCTCAGAGACTCCATCTTGAATTGGAAAACCCTCAAGTAGGGGTTCAACGAATTCAAGTTCAATATAGGCCTTACCAAACTGTCCGGTTTTCGTACCACAAACAGGTTTGAGTAATAACCCTTGGTTTTTGGGTAAGGTGGAACTGGAACAATGACATATGTTCGTTCCAATTTTTGAATGGCTTCCTGTAGGATAGCACTTTCTGTCAGCGAAGCTGGTAAGCCTGATTTGAAGAATCTGTGAGGTGGGAGTTCCTGAAACTCCAGTCTGTACCCCTGGGTATCAATATCCGTCACCCAGGGATTAGGCATGATGACGCCCAGACGTGACTGAAATCTTTTAGTCTCAATCCCACCTGCCTGATCTCCAGGCTGAGAGGTCCACCATCATGCTGAATATTTAGAGGAAGCAGTACCTGGTTTCTGTTCCTGGGAACCTGTTGGTGCACGTTTTTTGGATCTTCCCCGACCTTCTCTAAAGAAGGTGGGAGGGGGTTTGGATTTTTTTTTATTTTGCGGTCCAAAAGGACTGCAGTGTAGATTAAGGATAAGATTTCCTAGCTGGGGCTGCTGCAGAGGGAAGAAATGTCGACTTACTCGCAGTCGCCGTGGAAATCCACACATCCAATGCGTCCCCAAATAGTGGCTGACCTGTGAATGGCAGGTTCTCCACACTTTTCTTGGATTCTGAATCCGCAGTCCATTGGCGTATCCAGAGTCCTCTGCGTGCTGAGACAGCCATGGAAGTAGCTGGCCAATGTCCTTCATGGCCTCCACCATGAAACCTGCAGAATCCTGTATGTGACGTAAAAACAAGTCAATGTCACTCCTATCCATAGTATATAAGTCCTCTAGTAAGGTGCCTGACCACTTTACAATGGCTTTAGAGATCCACGCACAACCAATAGTGGGCCTTAAAGCCATGCCTGTAGCAGTGTATAGTGATTTGAGCGTAGTCTCAATCTTGCAGTCAGCCGGCTCCTTTATGGCGGTTGAACCAGGAACAGGTAAAACCATATTTTTAGACAGCCTAGATACAGAAGCGTATCAGAGTCGGTATCAGTGTCAGCTTGCATTATCTGGGCAAGTGTACGTTTTTGGGGTATGTAGCTGGGGTTTTAGATGAAGTAGTGGGAGCTGAATACTTCAAACCCACTACAGATTGTCTCAAAACCTGCGTCTCTTTCTCAGTATGTGACATCCTTGTTGAAATCTGGGATATCATTCCCCTTAAAGAATCCACCCATGGGGGTTCGGATTCAGAAGGCTGAGACAGGATATTGCAGTCCTGAGTACATGGAATAGACTCCTCAGGAGAAGATACACACTCTGCAGCACAGGACACAGAGTCCTTAGACATGGTAATGTGGATATACACACTTACACACACACACACACAGGAAAATGTCAGACACAGTTTCCCCCATAGTACCTTCAGAGAGTCACAGAGTATAAGGAGCCAGCCACACAGCGCCCCTGTAGGCAGTTATTATGATAAAAGCCCGGTGCTGACTGACTTTAATAGGGAGGGCAGCGCTCCCTGTCAGTGTCCTAGTTCCTATGATCTGCAGAGAGAAAATGGCGCTGGTGAGTGCTGGATCCGCTCTGAAAGGAAGCCCCACTCCTTGTAATGGTGCGTGGCTTCCAGCACTAATTGTTTATACTGGCCTGAGGATTTTAGTGATAACAGGGGGATTAGCCCCTGTTATCTGCGTGACCAGTGTAGGGTTTATCCGCGCTGGCTCAGGACGCCCCTCAAAGCGCCTACACTGTGTGTTGCTGAGCCTTCCTGGAGCGCAGCCTGTGAGAGCTGCGCTCCCACCCTTGTGCCGCCATACCCGCTGGTGATCCGTTAACCGGGCCGCCGGCGCTATACTCACCACTTTTCTTTCTTCTGCCTTTGTTAGGTAGTGGCGGCCGTGCTGCGGAAGTGAGCAGTCGCCTCGTGGTCTTGCGATCAGCACCCTCTGGAGCTCAGTGTCCTGTCAGTGGAGTAGAGAACCATTAACTCTTCAAGATGTTGGTTCCTTCCCCCCTCCCTAAGTCCCACGAAGCAGGGAGGCTGTTGCCAGCAGCCTTCCTGTAACCTAACTATCTCTAGAAAATAAAAAACTAAGAAAACTCCTAGGAGCTCCCCTAGCTGTGACCGGCTCCTCCGGGCACATTTTCTAAACTGAGTCTGGTAGGAGGGGCATAGAGGGAGGAGCCAGCCCACACTATTAAACTCTTAAAGTGCTAGTGGCTCCCAAAGGACCAGTCTATACCCCATGGTACTAAACGGACCCCAGCATCCTCTAGGACGTTAGAGAATGTAGATTATAACCTAGCAGATGATGATAATAATTACAGGGTATCATATGGTGTATTGCATGTAAAGTACCTTGTTCCACACCTACTCTGCTGTAGCAATATACCTTATATAAGGGTGAGTAACACATGTACAGGCTTACCAGCGTATGAGCACACACATAAAGGAATGCTACCTTACCAATGCTTCCAGGAGTAACGTTAGGAGACATTTCTCTGATCCATCAGCTCATATGACTGATGTTATTGTTCATCTAGAATCTCCAATTCATACGATATGTTCCCCATCCATTGTTTTACATTGGTGCTGACATAGGACTTGGCGAGTGACTATATCTCCATTTATACTTCATGGTTAGTTACCAGTACAAGAGAGATACATCTAAGTCTTATTATAATATTACATTTGTTATTGTGAGTGTTCTCAGGAGGGTGGACACAATGATAGTCTGAGACACAATATTATAAAGCCTTCATTAAAAGTTATGTTTTATTATACACACACATTTACAATTAAGTGTCCCAGAGAGTCGTCTTCTCCTATTGTTTACAAGATTAATATTGTTACAGAAAATGTCACATTTCCATAATGTATTTTAGTTCCAGCAGATGGACACACAAGCAGGAACATCTCAGAAGGACATCTAATGTTATCCCCGGATTGTGACATAAAAGATAATGACAGAAGACAGGATTCTCCAGGAGATAACCCCATTACCCCAATTATACATCCAGCCCTATCAGCTGATCCCTCTGATCCTGGGAAATGTTCTCCTGATCACTCTGATATTGGGGCATCTGTTACAGCTCTGACAGTAGATACAGTGTTTCCCTGTTCTATAGATGCCAAATGTTTTACACAGAACACAAAGCTCATTACCCATCAGCCAGCTAAGGCAGGGGAGAGGCCATTTCCATGTTCTGAGTGTGGGAAATGTTTTACATACAAATCAGCTCTTGTTACACATCAGCGAAGTCACACAGGTGAGAAGCCATTTCCATGTTCTGAGTGTGGGAAATGTTTTACACTGAAATCACATCTTGTTGTACATAACAGAAGACACACAGGTGAGAAACCATTTTCTTGCTCTGAGTGTGGGAAATGTTTTACACTGAAATCACATCTTGTTGTACATAACAGAAGTCACACAGGTGAGAAACCATTTTCTTGCTCTGAGTGTGGGAAATGTTTTACACAGAACTCACAACTTGTTACACATCAGCAAACTCACACAGGTGAGAGGCCATTACCATGTTCTGAGTGTGAGAAATGTTTTACACAGAAATCACAACTTGTTACACATCAGCGAAGTCACACAGGTGAGAGGCCATTTCCATGTTCTGAGTGTGGGAAATGTTTTACACGGAAATCAAATCTTGTTAAACATCAGCAAAGTCACACAGGTGAGAGGCCATTTCCATGTTCTGAGTGTGGGAAATGTTTTACACTGAAATTAAATCTTGTTACACATCAGAAAAGTCACACAGGTGAGAGGCCATTTCCGTGTTCTGAGTGTGGGAAATGTTTTACATGGAAATCACAACTTGTTCCACATCAGCGAAGTCACACAGGTGAGAAGCCATTTTCTTGCTCTGAGTGTGGGAAATGTTTTACACACAAATCACATCTTGTTATACATCAGCGAAGTCACACAGGTGAGAGGCCATTTCCATGTTCTGAGTGTGGGAAATGTTTTGCAAACAAATCAGCTCTTGTTATACACCAGAGAAGTCACACAGGTGAGAAGTGGTTTTCTTGCTCTGAGTGCAGGAAATGTTTTACACAGAAATCAGATCTTCTTAGACATCAGCAAAGCCACACAGGTGAGAGGCCATTTCCATGTTCTGAGTGTGGAAAATGTTTTTCACACAAATCACATCTTGTTAAACATAACAGAAGTCACACAGGTGAGAAGCCATTTACATGTTCTGAGTGTGGGAAATGTTTTACACGGAAATCACAACTTGTTACACATCAGCGAAGTCATATAGGTGAGAGGCCATTTCCATGTTCTGAGTGTGGGAAATGTTTTACACTGAAATTAAATCTTGTTACACATCAGAAAAGTCACACAGGTGAGAAGCCATTTTCTTGCTCTGAGTGTGGGAAATGTTTTACACACAAATCACATCTTGTTATACATCAGCGAAGTCACACAGGTGAGAGGCCATTTCCATGTTCTGAGTGTGGGAAATGTTTTGCAAACAAATCAGCTCTTGTTATACACCAGAGAAGTCACACAGGTGAGAAGCCATTTTCTTGCTCTGAGTGTGGGAAATGTTTTACACACAAATCACATCTTGTTATACATCAGCGAAGTCACACAGGTGAGAGGCCATTTCCATGTTCTGAGTGTGGAAAATGTTTTTCACACAAATCACATCTTGTTAAACATAACAGAAGTCACACAGGTGAGAAGCCATTTACATGTTCTGAGTGTGGGAAATGTTTTACACGGAAATCACAACTTGTTACACATCAGCTAAGTCATACAGGTGAGAGGCCATTTCCATGTTCTGAGTGTGGGAAATGTTTTACACGGAAATCACAACTTGTTACACATCAGCGAAGTCACACAGGTGAGAGGCCATTTCCATGTTTTGAGTGTGGGAAATGTTATACACAAAAATCAAATCTTGTTAGACATCAGCAAAGTCACACAGGTGAGAGGTCATTTTCATACTCTGAGAAATAAATCAGCTCTTGTTGCACACAGTAGACATCACTCAGATGAGGAACCATTTTAATCTTCTGAAGTATACTCATTGCCATGCGTTGTTCTTCAAGTTTCTTATCCTTTCTCCTATGTTTTTGTAATATACATGTTACCACTGGGTGAAATAATTAGATGTCATGCCATCGTCTACCACTGCTATGCAGATGGCCTGTCTTTTGCTCCAGGTACTGAGAACCCAGTCCCAATCCTAAATGGTTGTCTAGCTGAGCTCCAGGTGTGCGTGATGCCAGTTGGCTGTGATTCAGTCCTGGTGAAACAGGTCCTTATGCTAGAAGCTCACCAACAAAGGGCAGGGCTACAGCTCAGCTTTGCAAACCAACCGGGCTTGGGGGTTCAGAGTTACAGAATGCTGATCATTTGCGGAATCTTGGTGTCCTGGATGGTGGAGTGACACTTAAACATCAGTATCTGCCACAATTTGATCCTCATCTGAGGAACAGAGCCAGACTCCAGCACGTAATTCTCTCAGAAGATCTACCTACACTCATACATGTACTTGTATCATCATACATAGACTACTGCAATGTCCTCTACCTGGGTCTCCCAGCAAAAGAATTGCACCGCTTGCAGCTTGTACAGAATGCAGCAGCCAGGCTGTTACCTAACCAGCCCGTTCCTGCCACATAACACCCATTCTCTACCTCCTCCGGCTGCCTGTAAGATGGTGACTATTACAAAATCTTACTGACTCAGCCCACCATGACTAGGGTCCATGGAACCAGAAGCAGCTTCTGCCTCCTTATTGCCCTGCTTTCTAACTTCCACCTGCAGATGAAGGACTGTTACCAGCAGTACTAAGAATCCTCAAGCAGTGCTGAGATGTCAGGGGGGCATAGAGGGTGGTGGCACTAGTGCTCTAGTGGGGGCTGCCGGAGGCAATGTCTGTGAGAATCTTGTCCTCAAGCAGCACTGAGTTGTCAGAGGGGAGACAAGGTGGTGGCAGTAGTGGGGGAGACAGGGTGGTGGCAGAAGTGGGGGTGGTGGGGTGGTGACAGTTGGGGGGAGATGTGGCAGTAGTGGGGGGAGATGGGGTGGTGACAGTGGTGGGGGGAGACAAGGCGGGTGGCAGTAATGGGGGAAGACAGTGCAGTGACAGTAGTTGGAGACGTGGCAGTATTGTAGACAGAACGGTGGCAGTAGTGGGGGGAGACAAGGCGGTTGGCAGTTGTGGGGGTAGACGGGCAGTGGCAGTAGTGGTGGCGGTGGCAGTAGTGGGGGGGAGACAGGGTGGGTGGCAGTAGTGGAAGGAGACGTGGTGGCAGTAGTGGGGGAAAACGGTGGCATTAGTGGGGGAGACAGGGTGGGTGGCAGTAGCGGGGGAGACAGCGGGTGGCAGTAGTAGGGGGAAGACCAGCTGTGTGGCAGTAGAGGGGGGAGACAGGGTGGATGGCCACAGTGCAGTACCAGGGGATGCTGGAAGCAGTAAAGAGGTGTATGGGTCCCGCACAGAATCCGTTTACTATTAGACTTAATGATGATTATGCTTCCTTATTTCTAATTAATACCTTGTATGTGTTACTGTTATTTGCTGTGTCAGCCTTTATGTGTGTTCTGTGTAATAATCCTGAAAGTAGTGCTGCTACCGATCTCATAATTTGTAGTAACTTGGAAAAGATGAGCTATGAGGTGCAATCTGGAAGCTTATAGGGGGTTAATCAGAGATGAACGCAGATGTGACATCACGCAGCCCCTGGAAAATGGTCCCGGCCCGCCCGCATTCACCTCTCAGGGATGCAACCGCAATGTGTGTGTCTGCGCGGCCGCTGCGCATGTGCATTTTGTCACCACCAGCAAACTGCTGCGGACTGCTATTGCGGCTGGGTCTGAATGACCCCCATAGTGTTTTGGCTCTCTTGATATGTATCTGTTTTACTTACCTGCAATACTATAATGTATCCTGAATTGTTTCTGTGCTTTAAAGGATATTTTATCCATGTTGTGCAGAGTAAAGTATTTTTTAAGTTTAAAATATAGAGAAAAATCTGTGTATTAAAGATATGAAATAAAGTTGTTTAAAAACAAAAGATTTTCGTTGAGTCTTTTTATGTGTCAGTGTGTTATCTTATTTCCAGATAATTGTCGCTATGGTGACAGAAACAATTTCCTGTTAATGTGTCACTTGTATTGTTACTTTTGTGTCCAGTGAGTGGGCTCGGAAATGTTATCCTTTTCCTCGCAGCCCCAGTTGCTGGAGAAAATGAAGGAGGAGCTGTTGACGGGTCACGTTCCGCTTGAGTTGACCATTTTCTCACCAGCAGGTCTTTCCACCTCTGCATACTTGTGTCCGGAAAGAGAGATACAACGTAGGCTTTAAACCTAGGACCGAGCACGGTGGCCAAAATGTAGTGCTCTGATTTCAACAGGTTGACCACCCTTGAATCCTGGCAAAGCGAATGAAGGGCTCCATCCACAAGTATTTCCAGGGAAGACGTTATGTCCGAGGGACTATGCACAGGCCCAAATTATAATTGTTTTATGATCCTTCTATGTATGAACCAACCGATAGAGGGAATAATCCGAAAGTGTTAATACCAAAGATTAGCTAATCTGGTTGGAGGTGCACCATTAAGCAAATTGCAATGACTGGTTAGGGGGTTTAGAAAAAACACCAGTGGGCTTATATCTAAAGAAGCCTTAATGTGTGGCACACTCTTTTTTCTTTGTTTCATGAATAAATTAAAACATAACTTATTATTTTTATTTAAGATAGATTTGTCAATAGACATGACATAAGGCAATTGATTGTCAGCCTGGAGAGACAAAAAATGAATGAAAGATATAAAATAATTTATATACCAGCACTACCTATGTATGGGTATATGGGTAGAGCAATAATTGATATAAGCAAGTGAAATATAAAAGGGATTTAAACACAGATTTTATTTATCAAATGTATGAGATCCTTTCACAACGGGATTGTGATCTCAGAAAAATCCTGTTTTACAGCTGTGCCTTGCAGAGGGTTACTACTGCATACAACCTAAGTGCTCCCTGCAGAGCGTTACTACTGCATACAACCTAAGAGCTCCCTGCAGAGCGTTACTACTGCATACAACCTAAGAGCTCCGTGCAGAGCGTTACTACTGCATTCAACCTAAGTGCTTCCTGCAGAGCGTTACTACTGCATACAGCCTAAGTGCTCCCTGCAGAGCGTTACTACTGCACAAAATGTAAGCGCTCCCTGCAGAGCATCACTGCTGCATACAACCTAAGTGCTCCCTGCAGAACGTCACTGATGCATACAACCTAAGTGCTCCCTGCAGAGCGTTACTACTGCATACAACCTAAGTGCTCCCTGCAGAGCGTTACTACTGCATACAACCTAAGTGCTCACTGCAGAGCGTTACTACTGCATACAACCTAAGTGCTCCCTGCAGAGCGTTACTATTAAGTGCTCCCTGCAGAGCATTACTTCTGCATACAACCTAAGTGCTACTTGCAGAGCGTTACTACTGCATACAACCTAAGTGGTCACTGCAGAGCGGTACTACTGCATACAACCTAAGTGCTCCCTGCAGAGCATTACTACTGCATACAACCTAATTGCTCCCTGCAGAGCGTTACTACTGCATACAACCTAAATGCTCCCTGCAGAGCGTTACTACTGCATACAACCTAAGTGCTTTCTGCAGAGCATTACTACTGCCTACAACCTAAGTGGCCTTTTCTGGTAACCGCTATGTCTTATAATGACCACTTTGTTACTACCCGTAGCGTATCACACGTTAAGACAGTGGGGGTAATTCCAAGTTGATCGCAGCAGGATTTTTGATAGCAATTGGGCAAAACCATGTGCACTGCAGGGGAGGCAGATGTAACATGTGCAGAGAGAGTTAGATTTGGGTGGGTTATTTTGTTTCTGTGCAGGGTAAATACTGGCTGCTTTATTTTTACACTGCAATTTAGATTGCAGATTGAACACACCCCACCCAAATCTAACTCTCTCTGCACATGTTATATCTGCCTCCCCTGCAGTGCACATGGTTTTGCCCAATTGCTAACAAAAATCCTGCTGCGATCAACTTGGAATTACCCCCAGTGTTACTACCTATAATGTATAACAGTGGCATCGTTCTCAAAGGCACAAAGAAACATATATGTTCAATTCAGCACATATGTAATAATATTTGTATTGAGAGGAAATGTTTTCCTATAACAAGTATATCATTGTAAAACCCTGTACCAGAGCAGAATCCCCAATCACATGTGTTACCCATTCAGTACATATATAAATTGATAATTGACCACATCACAAAGATCTGCACATTGAATAAAACAATATTGTTGGTATTAAAAGGTGTTCTCCTGTGACTGAGCATATCATGTGTAACCCTGTAACAGAGCACAGTTCTCTAAGGCATGCATATCCAATTCTACACATTTGTATCACTTCTGTGACAATATTGTTATTGAGAAGGGATATTCCCTGTAACAAGGTATACAATATGAAACCCTGTCACAGAGCGAGGTATACATTATATTATCCCAAGGTTAGTGCATAGATAATATCCAGCTTTCTGCCTGTTTCATTCCAAAGGCCTGCTAAGTTGTCCCAACATGTATCTACACAATACTATTGCCAATCACTGAGTGACGCCTGATATAAATATAAATCAGTCAGATAACGAGTAGTGACCAGTGACTAGTAATGACGTCTGTATGCAATGAGTCCACAAATCAGGAGAACCACCTTTCTGTATCTCCAGCACCCGCTACAGAAATATAACATCTGAAGAATGAATGAGGCTGGGGAGAGAGTAGCAGCCTGTAATAATGATAATATATGCTGTTATATAAACAGTGCTATAACCATTCTTCTGGTAGAGATCCTTCCTCTGATAGATATAAAGAAGCTCTGGTGTATATAGGCTGAATCCCCCTTCTACTTTTATCCCATGTGCCGTGGGGCAGTGCCTGGGAACAATGAGAGCAGGGAAAGCACCAGCACCAGAGCAGAAGGAAAGATGAAGTGCAGCAGCTTCTGCTCTCCCCGGACAGTCGCTCCCTCCCCTGTTGCGGGTACACATTGCAGAGGAGGTGAGCAGTGTCCCGGGAATGAGAGAGCCGCTCTGAGTACCTGCCCGAAATGGTGGCTGCAGTGTCAATGCCGCTGGGGAATCTGTAGCGCTGCGGAGAGAGCGGTGTCAGTACCGCTACAAGACATGTAACGCTGCGCTGGGAGCCGCTCGAGAGTCCAGACGCCGGGTCAGGTATGAATTCCACACACCCGGAGACAGTGTACGTCTGAGCTTCCGATGACGTACGTTTCATGTTTGCTTGATCACATCGGTGCCTGGGTTTTACAATGATATACTTGGTTATAGGAAAACATTTCCTCTCAATACCAATATTATTTTGCATATGTGCTGAATTGTACATATATGTTTCTTTGTGCCTTTGAGAACGATCCCACTGTTATACACTATAGGTAGTAACACTGTCTTAACGTGTGATACGCTAAGGGTAGTAAAAAAGTGGTCATTGTAAGACGTAGTGGTTACCAGAAAAGGCCACTTACGTTGTATGCCGTAGTAATGCTCTGCAGGGAGCACTTAGGGTGTATGCAGTAGTAAAGCTCTGCAGGGAGCACTTAGGTTGTATGCAGTAGTAACGCTCTGCAGGGAGCACTTAGGTTGTATGCAGTAGTAACGCTCTGCAGGGAGCACTTAGATTGTATGCAGTAGTAACACTCTGCAGGGAGCAGCTTTAAAAGAGTATTTTTCTGAGATCACAATCCCGTTGTGAAAGGATCTCATACATTTGATAAATAAAACCTGTGTTTAAATTCCTTTTATATTTCACTTGCTTATATCAATTATTGCTCTACCCATATACCCATACATAGGTAGTGCTGGTATATAAATTATTTTATATCTTTCATTAATTCTTTGTCTTTCCTGGCTGACAATCAATTGCCTTATGTCATGCCTATTGAAAAATCTTTCTTAAATAAAAATAATAAAAGTTATGTTTTCATTTATTCATGAAACAAAAAAGAGTGCACCACACATTAAGGCTTCTTTAGATATAAACCCTCCATCCACAATTCCCACATACTTAATGGAATCGCTCCGTCTTAGCTCCTCCTTCAATTTCTCCAGCTGCTTCTGCAAAAGCCTGATGAGGGGAATGACCTGACTTAGGCTGGCAGTGTCTGAACTGACTTCACGTGTGGCAAGTTTGAAGGGTTTGAGAACCTTGCAAAACACAGAAATCATTCTCCATTGCACTTGAGTCAGGTGTATTCCCCCTCCTTTGCCTGTATCGTAGGTGGTTGTGTTGGCTTTAATGGCTTTTTGCTGCTCCTCCATCCTCTGAAGCATATAGAGTGTTGAATTCCCCCTCGTTACCACGTCTTGCTTCAGGTGATGGCAGGGCAGGTTCAGGAGTGTTTGCTGGTGCTCCATTCTTCGCCACACAGTGGCTGAATGTCGAAAGTGGCCCACAATTTTTTGGGCCACTGACAGCATCTCCTACACGCCCCTGTCATTTTTCAAAAAATTCTGCACCACCAAATTAATTGTATGTGCAAAACATGGGACATGCTGGAATTTGCCCAGATGTAATGCAATTGGGGTAAGCCATTGTGCGATGAAGTCCCTCAGTTTCCGTAAGAGGTTGTCAGCTGTGTTGCTCTTATGGAAACTGATGATACACAGCGTAGCCTGCCTAGGAACAAGTTGGCATTTGTGAGATGCTGCTACTGGTGCCGCTGCTGTTGTTGCTGCGGGAGGCAATTCATCTACCCAGTGTACTGTCACTGTCATGTAGTCCCTAGTCTGGCCTGTTCCACTTGTCCGTGGTTAAGTGGACACTGGGTACAACCGCATTTTTAAGGACACTGAGGACACTTTTCTTAATGTCCCTGTACAGTCCGGGAATCGCTTGCCTAGTGAAGTGGAATCTAGATGGGATTTGGTACAGGGGACACAGAATGTCCATCAACTGTCTAAATCCCACTGCACTAATGGAGGATACCGGACGCACGTCTACCACCAGCATAGTTGTTATGGCCTCAGTTATCCGCTTTGCAACAGGGTGACTGCTGTCATATTTCATCTTCTTCACAAAGGACTGTTGGACAGTCAATTGCTTAGTTGAAGTAGTACAAGTGGTCTTCAGACTTCCCCTCTGGGATGATGATCGACTCCAGCAGCAACAACAGCAGTGGCAGCAGCAGCAGCAGTAGGCGTACCACTCAAGGATCCTCCAGAGGAATCCCGGTTAGGAGAGGACTTGTCAGTCATGCCAGTGACATGGCCTGCAGGACTACTGACATTCCTGACTGAGGAGGAAATTGACATTGAGTGAGTTGGTGGTGTGGCTTGCAGGAGCTTGGGTACAACAGGAAGAAGGGATTTAGGTGTCAGTGGACTGCTTACGCTCTCACCCAAAGTTTCTGAACTTGACAATGACTTCTGATGAATGCGGTGCAGGTGACATTTAAGGGAGGATGTTCCTAGGTGGTTAACATCCTTAACCCTACTTATTACAGATTGACAAAGGCAACACATGGCTTGACACCTGTTGTCCACATTTGTGGATAAATAATTCCACACGAAGAGGTGGTTTTCTTGTATTTTGCCCAGTTATACAATGTGCTTTTTCATCCCATGGACAACAACTGTCTCCACTGGTGCCTTATTCAAACCAACCACATCTCCATCAGAATCCTCATCATAAACTTCCTCCTCAGTGCCAGCTACACCAATATCCTGCTCATCCTGGTGTATGTCTACAGTGACATTCTCAATCTCAATATCAGCAACTGGACTGGTGGTGCTCCTTCCAGCACTTGCAGGTGGCGTGCAAATGGTGGTAGGAGCCTCCTTTTTCCATACAGTCTTGGGAAGGTCAGGCCTGGACATCGCAACCGCGGACACACTACGACTCTCCTTGGGGATTTGCGATATCTCTGAACGCACAGATGTTTTTTCCTGTGCTTTAACTAGCTTAATTTTATTTGAGAGGCTGGAGGGCCTCATGAGAAGCTGAGCTACCAGTCATGAACATAGGCCAAGGCCTTAGCCTTACCTTGCCACTTCATGTCATGAATGGCATATTGCCAATTTTGCGTTTCTCGTCAGATATTTTTTTTTCTGATTATTCATTTTTGCTTCTTTGATTTTAGATGTCCTCTATGACATTGGGCATCTGCCTTAGCAGATGAAGTTGATGGAATTAAATTGTCAATGTCATGACTGGTGGCAGCAGCAGCTTCAGCACTAGGAACTGGAAGTGGTTCCTGATCTTGCACAATTTTTTCCTCCAAACTGTTGTTCTCCATTTCACAGGACAGCACCACTTTATTATTACATCACACAGAACAGTGCCCCTTTATTTTCATAGCACCCCTGTATACGTACAGCATAGAGGGCCAGTGTAATGTTATTTGAACAGCACCACCCCTATATTTTACAGCATACAGAAGTGTGCTTTTAATCTTTAACAACTGCACCCCTGAATTTTTATGACATACAGGACCAGCAGCACCCCTATATGTTACAGCATACGGGAGCAGTGTGCTTTTAATTTTTAACAACTGCACCCTTGAATTTTTATAGCATACAGGGCCAGTGTAATGTTATTTGAACAGCAGCACCCCTATATTTTCCAGCATACAGGAGGACAGTGCCCCTGCACCCTGTATAACACAGTGACAGTCAGGACAGCAACACCCATGTACAGCTGCAGCACATGAAACACTAGTGACAGGACAGCACTCCTAACACCGCACAGGTACACCACAGTGACTGCAGCAGCACCCCTACAGAGCACACAGTAACCGCACCCGATGCCACCTCCCACAGAGAGAGACAGAGGTCTGTCTCCCTCACTCTCCAAGTCTGGAAGTGAAAATGGCGGAGACGCGTGGCTGTTTATATGGGATCCAAATCCCACGAGAATCTGACAGTGGGATGATGATGTTTTGCCTCATTCTGGTTTCAGAGTCTGGCTGGAAGTCCCGAGCCAGACCCAGATCCAGACTCAGAGTGTGAAGTTCGGGGGGTTCAGTTCTCAGGGAACCAAACCCGCTCATATCTAATAATAATGTGTAATGAACATTACGGCATGTAATAATGTGTAATGGGCATAACCTTAACCTGTGTAATAATGTGTAATGGGCATTACAGTGTGTAATAATGTGTAATGGGCATAACGGTGTGTAATAATGTGTAATGGGCATTACGTTGTGTAATAATGTGTAACGGGCATTATGGTGTGTAATAATGTGTAATGGGCATAACCTGTGTAATAATGTGTAATGGGCATTACGGTGTGTAATAATGTATAATGGGTGTTACAGTGTGTAATAATGTGTAACGGGCATTATGCTGTGTAATAATGTGTAACGGGCATTACGGTGTGTAATAATGTGTAATGGGCATAACGTGTGTAATAATGTGTAATGGGCATTACGGTGTGTAATAATGTGTAATGGGCATTACAGTGTGTAATAATGTGTAATGGGCATTACGGATGTGTAATAATGTGTAATGGGCATTACGGTGTGTAATAATGTGTAATGGGCATTACGGTGTGTAATAATGTATAATGGGCATTACGGTGTGTAATAATGTGTAAGGGGCATTACGGTGTGTAATAATGTGTAATGGGCATTACAGTGTGTAATAATGTGTAATGGGCATTACGGATGTGTAATAATGTGTAAAGGGCAATACAGTGGCCTAATGGCAGTCTAGTGGCGGGCCTGGTGTCCTGGCAACGTTATATCGATGACGTCCTTTTTTTCTGGCGTGGAGATGGAGTCATTGCAATTGTTTTGTGATGCCTTGAATCTTAACGATATGGCCATTAAATTCACATTCACTAAAAGCAATGTGGAAGTTTCCTTTCTTGATCTAATCATTTATATCTCTGATGGGCAAATCCATTCAAAAACATACAGGAAGGAATCGGATTCAAATAGTTTTATTGATAGGACAAGCCAGAATCACGCAAACTGGTTGGACGGGATACCGTTCAGCCAGTTTGTGAGAGTTAAAAGAAACCGTACAGATGCTGGCATGTGTAGTCAACAGTTGGATGAACTTTCAGACCGCTTGTTACAGAAGGGCTATACATCAGGGACACTCGATATAGCTAGAAAGAAAGTGGACAACACTGACAGGGTCACTCTGTTAGAAATAAAAGAAAAATCCACTACTAATGATGACCGATACAAACGGGCATTCATTAGTCAGTTTAGTAGATCTTTTAAAGGTATAGAAAAAATATTCATAAAAAACTGGAATATTCTTAAACAGGACACAGTACTAGGCAATGTATTACCTGAGAAACCTACCTTCATCTATAGGAGGGCCTCGTCTCTAAAAAAACAGCTGGTAAAAAGCAGTTTGGATACAGAGATAAGGCAGAGTGTTAGGACGAAAGGTTTTCATTGTTGCTGCGATTGCTTGATGTGTAAAACGGTCAAAGCACCAGTGAGAAAATTCACTGAGTACACGTTAATGGCCAAACTTATCCCATTCGGGATTTTATTACGTGACACAAAGAATGTTGTATATGTGCTCGAGTGTGTATGTGGCCTTGCTTACGTTGGTAGGACAGGAAGGAGTGCCAGGGTAAGGTGGGCCGAGCACATATACAACATTTGCAAGGGATTAGACACCCATAATGTCTCTTCACACTTTAAGTGAGTACATGGCTCTAATACTTGTTGTTTGAGGAATTTTTGGGGTGTGCAAGTGGTGCAACAAAAGTGGAGAACTAAAGACCTGAAAAAGAGGCTCGCTCAGGCCAAGATGAAATGCATACACCGTTTGGGGACTTTAGTTCCTAAAGGTCTCAACGGGGATTTTGACCTAAAATGCTTTCTCACTTAGTTGTATGTTCACATAAGATTTCACTTGTACCATCATGCATTTTCTATTACTAGTAACTGCGTTTTTTTATTCTATTTTTTTTATGTTTCTCATGTTATTATATGTAGTCCGGGACTCTTATGTTGGGACTCTATAAAGACTCAGTTGATGCATGGAGATCCAATATATTTCCCTTTAAAAAGGGATAACCCCATTGAGGTGATGGAGAGCGGCCTCTAGGATTTCCTGGTAAATGGAACGCAAACAGAGCCGACCATCGCGGCTATGGGGAGCCAAGTAAATCACTTCCTGGAACGCAAGAGGTATTTCCGGTTCCGGTCAGTGATGACGGCGGCACATGCGCTTCTCCAGTAGCGCGGAGTTCAACGGGGAATTGAGGACAGCTGAGTGTCCCAATCGATGTGCCTTTATAAACGGACTAACGGAGCCAATGAACCACGCTTCTGAGAAAGGACTTGGCGTCCGATACACTTTAAGCGTGGCTCCTTTTGCACTTTATACCTGACTCTGACACATACGGATTTTAACATCTGCCTGGGGATTGATCCTGTATGCTGTCGGGCATCCGGAGAGCCTGCCAATATTCCACACTCTTTACATCTGTGGTCCTGGGATCCTCATGGTGATATATCCGTTGTGCCATGTGATGGAGTCTTTTATGATATGCTGTTTTAATTCATTTATCCTGTGAGTTTAATCTGTGGCATTAAAAATTGTGCGTGTCTTTTAACCTACTACACTATGGTCTGTTGCTTTTAATACCTCCTATTTCATCCCATTCATATTGGGAAAAGAGGTACTTTGTCTTTTCAGGTCGTTTAAAGGATTATTTAGTCCTGCCTGTACCCTTTATGTGAAGGAAAAAGGATCTCTTAGGAGAAAAAACAATCCTCCATCCATTCTGCTATTTTATTGAGGAATATCATCCTATTAAGGGTGAATGTTTTCATTTCCTATCACAATGTTCACTATACACATGGGGCATCATGGTATTTGGTGAGCGCTGCAATCTGTTGTGCATTCATTTTGTCTACGGGCAATACAGTGTGTAATAATGTGTAACAGACAATACAGTGTGTAATAATGTGTAACAGACAATACAGTGTGTAATAATGTGTAACAGACAATACAGTGTGTAATAATGTGTAATGTGCATTAGTGTGTAATAATGTGTAACGGACAATACAGTGTGTAATAATGTGTAACAGACAATACAGTGTGTAATAATGTGTAATGTGCATTACAGTGTGTAATAATGTGTAACGGACAATACAGTGTGTAATAATGTGTAACGGACAATACAGTGTGTAATAATGTGTAACGGACAATACAGTGTGTAATAATGTGTAATGGGCATTACGGTGTGTAATAATGTGTAACGGACAATACAGTGTGTAGTAATGTGTAATGGACAATACAGTGTGTAATAATGTGTAATGGGCATTACGGATGTGTAATAATGTGTAACGGACAATACAGTGTGTAATAATGTGTAATGGACAATACAGTGTGTAATAATGTGTAATGGACAATACAGTGTGTAATAATGTGTAATGGGCAATACAGTGTGTAATAATGTGTAATGGGCAATACAGTGTGTAATAATGTGTAATGGGCAATACAGTGTGTAATAATGTGTAATGGGCAATACAGTGTGTAATAATGTATAATGGGCATTACAGTGTGTAATAATGTGTAATGGGCAATACAGTGTGTAATAATGTGTAATGGACAATACAGTGTGTAATAATGTGTAACGGGCATTATGGTGTGTAATAATGTGTAACGGACAATACAGTGTGTAATAATGTGTAACGGGCATTACAGTGTGTAATAATGCGTAATGGGCATTATGGTGTGTAATAATGTGTAACGGACAATACAGTGTGTAATAATGTGTAACGGACAATACAGTGTGTAATAATGTGTAACGGGCATTACAGTGTGTAATAATGTGTAACGGGCATTATGGTGTGTAATAATGTGTAACGGACAATACAGTGTGTAATAATGTGTAATGGGCAATACAGTGTGTAATAATGTGTAACGGACAATACAGTGTGTAATAATGTGTAACGGACAATACAGTGTGTAATAATGTGTAACGGGCATTACAGTGTGTAATAATGTGTAATGGGCATTACAGTGTGTAATAATGTGTAACGGGCATAACGGTGTGTAATAATGTGTAATGGGCATTACGGTGTGTAATAATGTGTAACGGACAATACAGTGTGTAATAATGTGTAACGGACAATACAGTGTGTAATAATGTGTAACGGACAATACAGTGTGTAATAATGTGTAATGGGCATTACGGTGTGTAATAATGTGTAATGGGCATTACGGTGTGTAATAATGTGTAATGGGCAATACAGTGTGTAATAATGTGTAATGGACAATACAGTGTGTAATAATGTGTAACAGGCATTACAGTGTGTAATAATATGTAATGGGCATAACGGTGTGTAATAATGTGCAATGGGCATTACAGTGTGTAATAATGTGTAACGGGCATTACGGTGTGTAATAATGTGTAATGGGAATTATAGTGTGTAATAATATGTAATGGACAATACAGTGTGTAATAATGTGTAACGGACAATACAGTGTGTAATAATGTGTAACGGACAATACAGTGTGTAATAATGTGTAACGGGCATTACAGTGTGTAATAATGTGTAATGGGCATAACGGTGTGTAATAATGTGTAATGGGCATTACAGTGTGTAATAATGTGTAATGGACATTACGGTGTGTAATAATGTGTAACGGACAATACAGTGTGTAATAATGTGTAACGGACAATACAGTGTGTAATAATGTGTAACGGGCATTACAGTGTGTAATAATGTGTAACGGGCATAACGGTGTGTAATAATGTGTAACGGGCATTACAGTGTGTAATAATGTGTAATGGGTATTACGGTGTGTAATAATGTGTAATGGGCATTACAGTGTGTAATAATATGTAATGGACAATACAGTGTGTAATAATGTGTAACGGACAATACAGTGTGTAATAATGTGTAACGGACAATACAGTGTGTAATAATGTGTAACGGGCATTACAGTGTGTAATAATGTGTAATGGGCATAACGGTGTGTAATAATGTGTAACGGGCATTACAGTGTGTAATAATGTGTAATAGGTATTACGGTGTGTAATAATGTGTAATGGGCATTACAGTGTGTAATAATGTGTAATGGACATTACGGTGTGTAATAATGTGTAACGGTCCTGCAGATTTGTTTGAATTTTCAGCTATTAGCTTATAATTCAAGTTGCTGTTTGTGCGTTACTATACAGGTTGTATGACACAGGTATGTACATTAAACTTGTACTTTGTATATAAATTGTGTTTAATATGTTTCCCACAGATACAGATGTGTCCTCAAACATCGTTGCTCATAGCGCACTATTTAGGATGCTGAGTCGCGAGTTGTAAATAACGTTATGGCGTTGTGTCCCACGCCATGTAATACACAGTTTAACCGCTGGGTGGCGAATGCTGTGGCAGTAAGCAGTCATCTGTGAGAGGCTGGCCAATCACGTTCTTCCCTTTATATAAAAGTCCCCTTCTACAAAATACAATGCCATACTGCCGCCCTGTTCACACAATTCATTTTGTTGTTACATTGTGTACTAAATCCTGGATTTTATTAGCATAAACAGCTTTATTATCTCAGAAAGATTTTCTGGTTTCTTTGCTCTAAAATGGACAGAAATATGTAATGCACTGTACCACTGGGTCCCTATCTCATTAATATGACTTCCAGATGGTCTCCATTGCTGTGCCACCACGCTTGGTGGATTCAATCCGACTTTTTTTTAAAAATGCGGCTGCAAATCATACAAAACACATCACATATACACCAGGGGTGTTTACTCTTACCATGGTTGGCTGTGGCCTAACGAATACAGTGTCAACTGCAATGCATGCACCCCTGAGTTCAATACCCAGTGGGGCATACAATTATTATTATTATTTTTTATGTATTTATTTATTCTTTTTAATTCAATAATTATATTTGGTGTGTCGCTTCTTTCCTTTAAATCTGGAAAAAAAAATCAAAATACTCTTCTACAGTATTCTATGCCTCGGTATGATGAGGTGCAATTTACACTGTATTGTTCACAGACTAGGCAGCTCCCTACACTACAGTATGCAACTCAATGCAGCCTTCTGCATCTCCCCCCATTGATGACTCATTAGTATTCATTCCCACTGAGCTCACTCTATGCCTGTACCAAAGCACCTCCCCCAGCCACACTATTAGTGTTGAGATTTCAGATGAGGATCTAAATTCATTATTTAAGAAACTTGAACAAACCATGACGAAAGAAAATAGGATGTGGTGGGAGGTGGTGACGTTGGAACACTACCAGAGCTCCCACCTTATACCTAAGGGTCTCAAAATTCTTAAACCACCCACTTTTAATACATCTGAAACAGAGTTTAGGAAAGAATGGGACACGATCCTCAATTCATGTTCACTCTCCCTGATAGATTTGATTATCAGAGAGAGAAAGAAAAACATGATTCAATTGAATGATGAGATAGATACACTACAATCATTGGTACGTCCATATAAGGAATCAGAAGAATTCCAGGGTTTAGAAAAATCACTCCTACAAAGGATGAATAAAAGTACTAAGGAATTGAGGGATAGGAAACTAAAGAAGTTTAAAAGAGATTCCGTGGAAACAACAGATGTAGGGACAGAAGTATTCCCCGTAGGATCTAATCAAGGGGTACAAATAGAAAATAAGATCAATAAGAAAAAGGGAAAAACTAGAAATGTTCCACAAACGGTAGAAACCAACCTGGAAGGTCCAAATCAGGGTCCTTCAGGTCAGAGTGTAAAGACCGTCTCATGGAGAAGAGGGAAATCCTCTAATCCATCTAACAGAGATAATATCTATTATCCCCCTACGAACAGAAATAACACAATCCCCCAAAATAGATCTGGGGATGAACCAAATCATATCAACTATCAAAGGTCTAATGATAGGTGGGCCACAGATTTCAAGACTTTGATAGAAGATTATCTTCTCCAAAAAGATTTAACAGGGTCCGGAATGGTCCATATGCCGAACAAGAAACTGCTTCTTCTTTTTTAGAATGGGGCCAAAGAACCCCGAGGGACCATTGGTAGGTGTTTCTACCGACACAGTAGTAAGTGGGGCGCGCCATAAGATTACCAAAAGAGGTAAAAGGGCGGGTCTCAAACGAAAGTTTAAAAGAAATCCAAAAACCACCATACCAAAGATGATTGATAATCCAGATACAGATTTGGGTTCCACTGAAGGAAAAATCTTCAATCTCTCTGACCGTGTTCTTGATGAGGAGGAAAAAAAGGTGTTGCAGAAGGGTTTAAAATTTGCGCCTTCCTGTAAGCCCAATTCCTTTGACACCTTTATAGACGTACAAAAATTTGTAAGGAAGCTTACCATCAAACGTTTTTTTCAGATTAAAGAGGACAATTCTTTAGAACCTCCGGCAGTTATTACTAATAGTGAAAACTCATCTTTTAAGCCCCCTTCCACATTCTATCCCTTACATGCTAAGGGAAGTTGCCTGGACACTTTCAATAAAGTAGTGTGTGACGAAATCGAGAAAGTTATTGTGACGGATAATAGGAGAAAAAATAAGAGACTTAATCTTACCAAAAAAGAATTCCTGGCAGTTAAGAATCTTAAAAATGATAAGGAATTAATTATTAAGCCCGCGGACAAGGGTGGAGGGGTGGTCCTTATGAACAGGGAAGCCTATATGCAAGAAATATATAGGCAACTCAACGATGGTAAAACTTACCGTAAGTTGAAATCTGACCCTACATCAAAGATTGCTAAAGCATTGTCTGACCTATGTACAAAGGCTTTAGACATGAAGGAAATCACAGATAAAGAATTTGAATACCTCAATATCTCAGATCCATCCATTCCCACTCTATATGTCCTCCCAAAGGTCCACAAGGACCCCCTCCACCCTCCAGGTCGACCAATTGTCTCCGGGTGTAACAGCCTAACAAGCAATTTGTCGGCAATGGTGGATCATCATCTTCAGCCATTGGTGCAGTCCACCAGAGCTTTCTTAAAAGATACTGGAGATATGTTGAGAAGATTAATGTCATATAAATGGGAAGAAAATGATGTTCTGTGTACAGCAGATGTGTGTACACTGTACACAATAATAGATCTACACCAAGGTCTTACTGCAGTTTCCTACTTTTTGAACTCTAGCTCTATGAGCGAAATATTGAAAGAGTTTATTCTGGACAGTATCAAATTTATTTTACTGAATAATTATTTTTATTTCGATGGTACGTTTTATTTGCAACGTGTCGGCACTGCCATAGGCACCAGGTTCGCCCCCAGCTATGCAAATTTGTTCATGGCCTACTGGGAGGAAACAAACATCTGGCCCGGTGGCGAGCTGGGGTCAGGCCTGGTGTCATGGCAGCGTTATATTGACGACGTGTTTTTTGTGTGGAGGGTAGATAATGCTTCCCTTCAACTTTTTTGTGATGAGCTTAACACTAAAGACATGTCAATCAAGTTCACTTTTACCATGAGTGACATGGAGGTTTCTTTTTTGGATTTGAGTATTTATATTGCCAATGGGAAGGTCAACACCAAAACATATAGGAAGAGCACAGACTCAAATGGCTTTATAGATAGAACGAGTGAGCACCATGCAAACTGGCTGGATGGGATCCCCTTCAGCCAGTTCGCAAGAATTAAAAGGAACTGCACCAATATACATATCTGTGATCAACAGCTTGATGAGATTTCGAACTGTTTCATCAATAAAGGCTACTCCACCAGTTTATTGGATAAAGCAAGATGTTTCTTACCTTAACCAATTTTAATTTGTATATTAACTGTTATGGTTTATTTATACCTGTTTATTATTCTATTTTTTTGTATATACCTGGACTGAGCCCTAGGGCATGTGGACTTTTTTCTGCTATGGACATTGTACACCACCTTGCTGAAAGAATTGTGCGACTGATCATCGAGTGGAACGCACAAGGGAGGACATTTCCGGCATTGGTGGAACGTATATGGACCGCAGAGGACTTCCGCTTCCGGCAACGTGTCCGATAACGGAAGTGCGTCACCGGGTTTTTGCCGATTAGCGGCAATGAACCCCAGCTGAGGACACTTTGTTTTAAGGTTTAAATAAGGGGACTCGAGCCATTGTAAACCACGCTTCTGACGAAGGACCAACGGTCCGAAACGCGTAGAGCGTGGCTCGTGTTTGCTGTGTGTCTCGTGGGCTGATCCAATCCTCTGGGAGGACCTCTTGTATTGGGAGCCGTGTATCCGGAACCGGGACCCATCCTCACCACATACATTGGGTGTCAGAGGTTTCCCCCCTTTTGTGCCATCTGGATTGGTGATATACCCCACTGAGTATATGTTATGCTGTTTTAACTTTGTCTTTCTGTAAGTGGAACCTTGAAAGAATAAAAAGCTGTTTTTATTTTAAGGACGTCTACACTATATTTGTTCTTTATAAGTATCTCTCTTTTTTGTCCCCTGCAACAGGGACTAGAGAGATACCTTTTTTCAGGTGTTCACGGTTATCCAGAAAAGATATAAGAACGGATGATCGACTATTCTAAAAGGACTGAGTTGGATGCCTATGACCATTTCACTGGCATTTATTTAATCCATTATTAGGGTGATTTGTTTTTACATTTATTATTATTGTTGCACTGACAAAAGGTCTTCTCCTTTTTCATGGTGGTTGGAGAGCGCTATTATCTGTTCACACTATTTTCTTCCAAATTTGCTATTCTAAATGTGTTTTTGGGTGCACATTTATGTGTGAATTGTTTAGCTGCACTTCTACCTAGTGCGCACAATTTTTCAAAGTATTGTTCTTTTGGTACTGTTGTTTTTGCATCCTTTCTTTGATTTTGTGCTGCAGCCATGTTTAATTTTAGGGAAAGTAGGAATACATTAATTCAATCCACCTTTTCTGATACATCTAATAGTGTTGAGATTTCAGATGAGGATCTAAATTCAGTATTTAAGAAACTTGAACAAACCATGATGAAAGAAAATAGGATGTGGTGGGAGGTGGTGACGTTGGAACACTACCAGAGCTCCCACCTCATACCTAAGGGTCTCAAAATTCTTAAACCACCCACTTTTAATACATCTGAAACAGAGTTTAGGAAAGAATGGGACACGATCCTCAATTCATGGCCCTCATTCCGAGTTGATCGCACGCAAGGCGAATGTAGCAGAGTTACACACACTAAGCCTACGCCTACTGGGAGTGTATCTTAGCATCGTAAATTTGCGACCGATGTATTTGCAATATTGCGATCACAAACGACTTAGCAGTTTTAGAGTAACTTCAACCTTACTCGGCATCTGCGATCAGTTCAGTGCTTGTCATTCCTGGTTTGACGTCACAAACACACCCAGCGTTCGCCCAGGCACTCCCACCGTTTCTCCGGCCACTCCTGCGTTTTTTCGGGAAACGGTAGCGTTTTCTTCCACACGCCCCTAAAACGCAGTGTTTCCGCCCAGTAACACCCATTTCCTGTCAATCACATTACGATCGCCGGAGCGATGAAAAAGCCGTGAGTAAAAATACTTTCTTCATAGTAAAACTACTTGGCGCAGTCGCAGTGCGAACATTGCGCATGCATACTAAGCGGATTTTCACTGCGATGCGATGAAAAAGAACGAGCGAACAACTCGGAATGAGGGCCCATGTTCACTCTCCCTGATAGATTTGATTATCAGAGAGAGAAAGAAAAACATGATTCAATTGAATGATGAGATAGATACACTACAATCATTGGTACGTCCATATAAGGAATCAGAAGAATTCCAGGGTTTAGAAAAATCACTCCTACAAAGGATGAATAAAAGTACTAAGGAATTGAGGGATAGGAAACTAAAGAAGTTTAAAAGAGATTCCGTGGAAACAACAGATGTAGGGACAGAAGTATTCCCCGTAGGATCTAATCAAGGGGTACAAATAGAAAATAAGATCAATAAGAAAAAGGGAAAAACTAGAAATGTTCCACAAACGGTAGAAACCAACCTGGAAGGTCCAAATCAGGGTCCTTCAGGTCAGAGTGTAAAGACCGTCTCATGGAGAAGAGGGAAATCCTCTAATCCATCTAACAGAGATAATATCTATTATCCCCCTACGAACAGAAATAACACCATCCCCCAAAATAGATCTGGGGATGAACCAAATCATATCAACCATCAAAGGTCTAATGATAGGTGGGCCACATATAGATCCAGACCCAGATTTCAAGACTTTGATAGAAGATTATCTTCTCCAAAAAGATTTAACAGGGTCCGGAATGGTCCATATGCCGAACAAGAAACTGCTTCTTCTTTTTTAGAATGGGGCCAAAGAACCCCGAGGGACCATTGGTAGGTGTTTCTACCGACACAGTAGTAAGTGGGGCGCGCCATAAGATTACCAAAAGAGGTAAAAGGGCGGGTCTCAAACGAAAGTTTAAAAGAAATCCAAAAACCACCATACCAAAGATGATTGATAATCCAGATACAGATTTGGGTTCCACTGAAGGAAAAATCTTCAATCTCTCTGACCGTGTTCTTGATGAGGAGGAAAAAAAGGTGTTGCAGAAGGGTTTAAAATTTGCGCCTTCCTGTAAGCCCAATTCCTTTGACACCTTTATAGACGTACAAAAATTTGTAAGGAAGCTTACCATCAAACGTTTTTTTCAGATTAAAGAGGACAATTCTTTAGAACCTCCGGCAGTTATTACTAATAGTGAAAACTCATCTTTTAAGCCCCCTTCCACATTCTATCCCTTACATGCTAAGGGAAGTTGCCTGGACACTTTCAATAAAGTAGTGTGTGACGAAATCGAGAAAGTTATTGTGACGGATAATAGGAGAAAAAAATAAGAGACTTAATCTTACCAAAAAAGAATTCCTGGCAGTTAAGAATCTTAAAAATGATAAGGAATTAATTATTAAGCCCGCGGACAAGGGTGGAGGGGTGGTCCTTATGAACAGGGAAGCCTATATGCAAGAAATATATAGGCAACTCAACGATGGTAAAACTTACCTTAAGTTGAAATCTGACCCTACATCAAAGATTGCTAAAGCATTGTCTGACCTATGTACAAAGGCTTTAGACATGAAGGCAATCACAGATAAAGAATTTGAATACCTCAATATCTCAGATCCATCCATTCCCACTCTATATGTCCTCCCAAAGGTCCACAAGGACCCCCTCCACCCTCCAGGTCGACCAATTGTCTCCGGGTGTAACAGCCTAACAAGCAATTTGTCGGCAATGGTGGATCATCATCTTCAGCCATTGGTGCAGTCCACCAGAGCTTTCTTAAAAGATACTGGAGATATGTTGAGAAGATTAATGTCATATAAATGGGAAGAAAATGATGTTCTATGTACAGCAGATGTGTGTACACTGTACACAATAATAGATCTACACCAAGGTCTTACTGCAGTTTCCTACTTTTTGAACTCTAGCTCTATGAGCGAAATATTGAAAGAGTTTATTCTGGACAGTATCAAATTTATTTTACTGAATAATTATTTTTATTTCGATGGTACGTTTTATTTGCAACGTGTCGGCATTGCCATGGGCACCAGGTTCGCCCCCAGCTATGCAAATTTGTTCATGGCCTACTGGGAGGAAACAAACATCTGGCCCGGTGGCGAGCTGGGGTCGGGCCTGGTGTCATGGCAGCGTTATATTGACGACGTGTTTTTTGTGTGGAGGGGGGATAATGCTTCCCTTCAACTTTTTTGTGATGAGCTTAACACTAATGACATGTCAATCAAGTTCACTTTTACCATCAGTGACATGGAGGTTTCTTTTTTGGATTTGAGTATTTATATTGCCAATGGGAAGGTCAACACCAAAACATATAGGAAGAGCACAGACTCAAATGGCTTTATAGATAGAACGAGTGAGCACCATGCAAACTGGCTGGATGGGATCCCCTTCAGCCAGTTCGCAAGAATTAAAAGGAACTGCACCAATATACATAGTTTATTGGATAAAGCAAGATCAAGAGTATCCAATATAGAGAGAAACACTTTATTGGAAACCAAAAGCAAATTGAAAGAGTCGAAGAATGGAAAATTCCAGTGGGCCTTCATCAGCCAATTCAACCAGTCACACAAGGGAATAGAGCGGGTGTTCCGATCCAATTGGAACATCCTCAAACAAGATACAATTCTTGGACCCCTGTTACCAGAGAAGCCTGTCTTCGTTTATAGAAGGGCACCTTCTCTAAAGGACCAACTGGTTAGGAGCAGTCTAGAGAGTGAGTCCAGGCAAAGCATAAGGACTAAGGGCTTTCACCGTTGCGGTGACTGCCTTATGTGTAAGACTGTGAAATCTTCTTTGAGAAAAATAACTGAATTTAAAGTGAATGGCCAGGTATACCCAATAAAAGAATTCATCACGTGCCACTCCAGAAATGTTATATACATCCTGGAGTGTGCATGTGGTTTGTTTTATGTTGGGAGAACCAGTAGATGTGCCAAGGTGAGATGGGCTGAACACATCTACAATATACGCAAAGGCCTAGAAACCCACACAGTTTCTTCACATTTTAAAAAAGTCCATAACACTAAGGAATGTTTTTTAAAATTCTTCTGTGCTATTCAATTGATCCTCCCAGTCTGGAGAACCAGAGATATAGAAAAAAGACTGGCACAGGCTGAGATGAGGTGGATTCACCGTTTGGGGACCCTTGTTCCGAGGGGCCTAAACGGTGAATTTGAACTCAAATGTTTCTTACCTTAACCAATTTTAATTTGTATATTAACTGTTATGGTTTATTTATACCTGTTTATTATTCTATTTTTTTGTATATACCTGGACTGAGCCCTAGGGCATGTGGACTTTTTTCTGCTATGGACATTGTACACCACCTTGCTGAAAGAATTGTGCGACTGATCATCGAGTGGAACGTACGAGGGAGGACATTTCCGGCATTGGTGGAACGCATATGGACCGCAGAGGACTTCCGCTTCCGGCAACGCGTCCGATAACGGAAGTGCGTCACCGGGTTTTTGCCGATTAGCGGCAATGAACCCCAGCTGAGGACACTTTGTTTTAGGGTTTAAATAAGGGGACTCGAGCCATTGTAAACCACGCTTCTGACGAAGGACCAACGGTCCGAAACGCGTAGAGCGTGGCTCGTGTTTGCTGTGTGTCTCGTGGGCTGATCCAATCCTCTGGGAGGACCTCTTGTATTGGGAGCCGTGTATCCGGAACCGGGACCCATCCTCACCACATACATCGGGTGTCAGAGGTTTCCCCCCTTTTGTGCCATCTGGATTGGTGATATACCCCACTGAGTATATGTTATGCTGTTTTAACTTTGTCTTTCTGTAAGTGGAACCTTGAAAGAATAAAAAGCTGTTTTTATTTTAAGGACGTCTACACTATATTTGTTCTTTATAAGTATCTCTCTTTTTTGTCCCCTGCAACAGGGACTAGAGAGATACCTTTTTTCAGGTGTTCACGGTTATCCAGAAAAGATATAAGAACGGATGATCGACTATTCTAAAAGGACTGAGTTGTATGCCTATGACCATTTCACTGGCATTTATTTCATCCATTATTAGGGTGATTTGTTTTTACATTTATTATTATTGTTGCACTGACAAAAGGTCTTCTCCTTTTTCATGGTGGTTGGAGAGCGCTATTATCTGTTCACACTATTTTCTTCCAAATTTGCTATTCTAAATGTGTTTTTGGGTGCACATTTATGTGTGAATTGTTTAGCTGCACTTCTACCTAGTGCGCACAATTTTTCAAAGTATTGTTCTTTTGGTACTGTTGTTTTTGCATCCTTTCTTTGATTTTGTGCTGCAGCCATGTTTAATTTTAGGGAAAGTAGGAATACATTAATTCAATCCACCTTTTCTGATACATCTAATAGTGTTGAGATTTCAGATGAGGATCTAAATTCAGTATTTAAGAAACTTGAACAAACCATGATGAAAGAAAATAGGATGTGGTGGGAGGTGGTGACGTTGGAACACTACCAGAGCTCCCACCTCATACATAAGGGTCTCAAAATTCTTAAACCACCCACTTTTAATACATCTGAAACAGAGTTTAGGAAAGAATGGGACACGATCCTCAATTCATGGCCCTCATTCCGAGTTGATCGCACGCAAGGCGAATGTAGCAGAGTTACACACGCTAAGCCTACGCCTACTGGGAGTGTATCTTAGCATCGTAAATTTGCGACCGATGTATTTGCAATATTGCGATCACAAACGACTTAGCAGTTTTAGAGTAACTTCAACCTTACTCGGCATCTGCGATCAGTTCAGTGCTTGTCGTTCCTGGTTTGACGTCACAAACACACCCAGCATTCGCCCAGGCACTCCCACCGTTTCTCCGGCCACTCCTGCGTTTTTTCTGGAAACGGTAGCGTTTTCTTCCACACGCCCCTAAAACGCCGTGTTTCCGCCCAGTAACACCCATTTCCTGTCAATCACATTACGATCGCCGGAGCGATGAAAAAGCCGTGAGTAAAATACTTTCTTCATAGTAAAACTACTTGGCGCAGTCGCAGTGCGAACATTGCGCATGCGTACTAAGCGGATTTTCACTGCGATGCGATGAAAAAGAATGAGCGAACAACTCGGAATGAGGGCCCATGTTCACTCTCCCTGATAGATTTGATTATCAGAGAGAGAAAGAAAAACATGATTCAATTGAATGATGAGATAGATACACTACAATCATTGGTACGTCCATATAAGGAATCAGAAGAATTCCAGGGTTTAGAAAAATCACTCCTACAAAGGATGAATAAAAGTACTAAGGAATTGAGGGATAGGAAACTAAAGAAGTTTAAAAGAGATTCCGTGGAAACAACAGATGTAGGGACAGAAGTATTCCCCGTAGGATCTAATCAAGGGGTACAAATAGAAAATAAGATCAATAAGAAAAAGGGAAAAACTAGAAATGTTCCACAAACGGTAGAAACCAACCTGGAAGGTCCAAATCAGGGTCCTTCAGGTCAGAGTGTAAAGACCGTCTCATGGAGAAGAGGGAAATCCTCTAATCCATCTAACAGAGATAATATCTATTATCCCCCTACGAACAGAAATAACACCATCCCCCAAAATAGATCTGGGGATGAACCAAATCATATCAACTATCAAAGGTCTAATGATAGGTGGGCCACATATAGGTCCAGACCCAGATTTCAAGACTTTGATAGAAGATTATCTTCTCCAAAAAGATTTAACAGGGTCCGGAATGGTTCATATGCCGAACAAGAAACTGCTTCTTCTTTTTTAGAATGGGGCCAAAGAACCCCGAGGGACCATTGGTAGGTGTTTCTACCGACACAGTAGTAAGTGGGGCGCGCCATAAGATTACCAAAAGAGGTAAAAGGGCGGGTCTCAAACGAAAGTTTAAAAGAAATCCAAAAACCACCATACCAAAGATGATTGATAATCCAGATACAGATTTGGGTTCCACTGAAGGAAAAATCTTCAATCTCTCTGACCGTGTTCTTGATGAGGAGGAAAAAAAGGTGTTGCAGAAGGGTTTAAAATTTGCGCCTTCCTGTAAGCCCAATTCCTTTGACACCTTTATAGACGTACAAAAATTTGTAAGGAAGCTTACCATCAAACGTTTTTTTCAGATTAAAGAGGACAATTCTTTAGAACCTCCGGCAGTTATTACTAATAGTGAAAACTCATCTTTTAAGCCCCCTTCCACATTCTATCCCTTACATGCTAAGGGAAGTTGCCTGGACACTTTCAATAAAGTAGTGTGTGACGAAATCGAGAAAGTTATTGTGACGGATAATAGGAGAAAAAAATAAGAGACTTAATCTTACCAAAAAAGAATTCCTGGCAGTTAAGAATCTTAAAAATGATAAGGAATTAATTATTAAGCCCGCGGACAAGGGTGGAGGGGTGGTCCTTATGAACAGGGAAGCCTATATGCAAGAAATATATAGGCAACTCAACGATGGTAAAACTTACCTTAAGTTGAAATCTGACCCTACATCAAAGATTGCTAAAGCATTGTCTGACCTATGTACAAAGGCTTTAGACATGAAGGCAATCACAGATAAAGAATTTGAATACCTCAATATCTCAGATCCATCCATTCCCACTCTATATGTCCTCCCAAAGGTCCACAAGGACCCCCTCCACCCTCCAGGTCGACCAATTGTCTCCGGGTGTAACAGCCTAACAAGCAATTTGTCGGCAATGGTGGATCATCATCTTCAGCCATTGGTGCAGTCCACCAGAGCTTTCTTAAAAGATACTGGAGATATGTTGAGAAGATTAATGTCATATAAATGGGAAGAAAATGATGTTCTATGTACAGCAGATGTGTGTACACTGTACACAATAATAGATCTACACCAAGGTCTTACTGCAGTTTCCTACTTTTTGAACTCTAGCTCTATGAGCGAAATATTGAAAGAGTTTATTCTGGACAGTATCAAATTTATTTTACTGAATAATTATTTTTATTTCGATGGTACGTTTTATTTTCAACGTGTCGGCACTGCCATAGGCACCAGGTTCGCCCCCAGCTATGCAAATTTGTTCATGGCCTACTGGGAGGAAACAAACATCTGGCCCGGTGGCGAGCTGGGTCGGGCCTGGTGTCATGGCAGCGTTATATTGACGACGTGTTTTTTGTGTGGAGGGGGGATAATGCTTCCCTTCAACTTTTTTGTGATGAGCTTAACACTAATGACATGTCAATCAAGTTCACTTTTACCATCAGTGACATGGAGGTTTCTTTTTTGGATTTGAGTATTTATATTGCCAATGGGAAGGTCAACACCAAAACATATAGGAAGAGCACAGACTCAAATGGCTTTATAGATAGAACGAGTGAGCACCATGCAAACTGGCTGGATGGGATCCCCTTCAGCCAGTTCGCAAGAATTAAAAGGAACTGCACCAATATACATATCTGTGATCAACAGCTTGATGAGATTTCGAACCGTTTCATCAATAAAGGCTACTCCACCAGTTTATTGGATAAAGCAAGATCAAGAGTATCCAATATAGAGAGAAACACTTTATTGGAAACCAAAAGCAAATCGAAAGAGTCGAAGAATGGAAAATTCCAGTGGGCCTTCATCAGCCAATTCAACCAGTCACACAAGGGAATAGAGCGGGTGTTCCGATCCAATTGGAACATCCTCAAACAAGATACAATTCTTGGACCCCTGTTACCAGAGAAGCCTGTCTTCGTATATAGAAGGGCACCTTCTCTAAAGGACCAACTGGTTAGGAGCAGTCTAGAGAGTGAGTCCAGGCAAAGCATAAGGACTAAGGGCTTTCACCGTTGCGGTGACTGCCTTATGTGTAAGACTGTGAAATCTTCTTTGAGAAAAATAACTGAATTTAAAGTGAATGGCCAGGTATACCCAATAAAAGAATTCATCACGTGCCACTCCAGAAATGTTATATACATCCTGGAGTGTGCATGTGGTTTGTTTTATGTTGGGAGAACCAGTAGATGTGCCAAGGTGAGATGGGCTGAACACATCTACAATATACGCAAAGGCCTAGAAACCCACACAGTTTCTTCACATTTTAAAAAAGTCCATAACACTAAGGAATGTTTTTTAAAATTCTTCTGTGCTATTCAATTGATCCTCCCAGTCTGGAGAACCAGAGATATAGAAAAAAGACTGGCACAGGCTGAGATGAGGTGGATTCACCGTTTGGGGACCCTTGTTCCGAGGGGCCTAAACGGTGAATTTGAACTCAAATGTTTCTTACCTTAACCAATTTTAATTTGTATATTAACTGTTATGGTTTATTTATACCTGTTTATTATTCTATTTTTTTGTATATACCTGGACTGAGCCCTAGGGCATGTGGACTTTTTTCTGCTATGGACATTGTACACCACCTTGCTGAAAGAATTGTGCGACTGATCATCGAGTGGAACGTACGAGGGAGGACATTTCCGGCATTGGTGGAACGCATATGGACCGCAGAGGACTTCCGCTTCCGGCAACGCGTCCGATAACGGAAGTGCGTCACCGGGTTTTTGCTGATTAGCGGCAATGAACCCCAGCTGAGGGCACTTTGTTTTAGGGTTTAAATAAGGGGACTCGAGCCATTGTAAACCACGCTTCTGACGAAGGACCAACGGTCCGAAACGCGTAGAGCGTGGCTCGTGTTTGCTGTGTGTCTCGTGGGCTGATCCAATCCTCTGGGAGGACCTCTTGTATTGGGAGCCATGTATCCGGAACCGGGACCCATCCTCACCACATACATCGGGTGTCAGAGGTTTCCCCCCTTTTGTGCCATCTGGATTGGTGATATACCCCACTGAGTATATGTTATGCTGTTTTAACTTTGTCTTTCTGTAAGTGGAACCTTGAAAGAATAAAAAGCTGTTTTTATTTTAAGGACGTCTACACTATATTTGTTCTTTATAAGTATCTCTCTTTTTTGTCCCCTGCAACAGGGACTAGAGAGATACTTTTTTTCAGGTGTTCACGGTTATCCAGAAAAGATATAAGAACGGATGATCGACTATTCTAAAAGGACTGAGTTGGATGCCTATGACCATTTCACTGGCATGTATTTCATCCATTATTAGGGTGATTTGTTTTTACATTTATTATTATTGTTGCACTGACAAAAGGTCTTCTCCTTTTTCATGGTGGTTGGAGAGCGCTATTATCTGTTCACACTATTTTCTTCCAAATTTGCTATTCTAAATGTGTTTTTGGGTGCACATTTATGTGTGAATTGTTTAGCTGCACTTCTACCTAGTGCGCACAATTTTTCAAAGTATTGTTCTTTTGGTACAGGGGTGGGATTGAGACCGGGGGCTGCTTCCTCAAACCTGCAGTAAAAGATGTTCAGCTCATCTGTTAGTTTTTGGTGCATGACGATGGGGGTTTCTTGTAGCTAGTCATGACTTGCATGTCTCTCCAGACTGATGCCGGTTCATTGGCTGAGAGGTTGTTTGTCAGCTTGTTGGAGAATTGCTTTTTTGCCAGCCTAATCTCGTGGGTCAGGGAGTTTCTAGTCAGTTTGTACAGAGCTCTGTCTGCGCTGCGATGGGCCTCCTCCTTGGCCCGACGGAGCTTCTTGAGTTAAGCGCTGACCCACGGCTTGTTGTTGAAGGAGCGGAATGTCTTGATTGGCACGCACATGTCCCCACAGAAACTGATGTAGGATGTCACTATGTCGGACAGTTCGTCCAGGTCAGTAGATGAGGATTCAAAGACCCTCCAGTCTGTGCAGTCAAAGCAGGCCTGTAGCTTCTGCTTAGCTTGTTCAGCTTTTTGTGGACCTAACTACGGGTTTTACCTTTCTTAGCAGCTGGGTGTAGGTTGGGAGGAGCTGAACAGTGGTTGGCAAGGTCCAGGCTGCACGGGGGATAGACCGGTAGGCATCCTTAATGGTGGTGTAACAATGGTCCAGGGTGCGCCATTCCCTGGTGGGGCATTTGACCTACTGCCTGAACTTTGGTATCTCCTGGCTCAGGTTTGTGCTGTTGAAGTTGCCCTGTACTATGAGCGGTGAGAAAGGATATTTCAGTTCTGCATCCGATATCCTGATGGGCTTAGTTTGCACTTGCATGGGGTGAATATACACTCCCACCAGGACTATTGAGGCAAATTCCCGGTGGGAGTAAAATGGTTTACAGTTGATGATAAGCGTCTCCAGAAGTGGGCTGCATGAGTTGTTTAGGATCGTGATGTTGGTGCACCACCTTTCCTTTACGTGGAAGCAGATTCCACGACCTCTGGTTTACCGGAGAGCTCCTAGTCACGATCAGCCCTGAAGAGGCTAAAGCCCGGTAGGGACACTGAGGGATCGGGAATTTGATCGTCCAGCCACGTCTCAGTGAAGCAGATTCTGATGGCTGATGCTGCACCACAGTACATTTGGGGCCCGTCTTCGCTTGGGGGAAGGCTTCTTATCACCACTGCCATTTCTATGGAGCATGTTGACATCGCCCTCTCCTGGTACCGCAGACGTGCCATGACGAGGCTGGAGCACCTCATCTCAACTCTGTTTGGGGGCACTACACTGGCACCACTGGGGGCCTCGGCCACATCACTGGTCATATTAATGAGATAGGGGCCCAGTGGTACAGTGCATTACATATTTCTGTCCATTTGATAGCAAAGAAACCAGAAAATCTTTCAGTGATAATAAAGCTGTTTATGCTAATAAATCCAGGATTTAGTACACAATGTAATGACAAAAGGAATAGCTAGCAATGAACGGGCGGCAGCATGGCTGGGGGAGGTGCTTTGGTACAGGCATAGAGTGAGCTCAGTGGGAATGAATACTAATGAGTGATCAATGGGGGGAGGTGCAGAAGGCTGCATTGAGTTGCATACTGTAGTGTAGGGAGCTGCCTAGTCTGTGAACAATACAGTGTAAATAGCACCTCATCATACCGAGGCATAGAATACTGTAGAAGAGTATTTTGATTTTTTTTTCCAGATTTAAAGGAAAGAAGCGACACACCAAATATAATTATTGAATTAAAAAGAATAAATAAATACATTAAAAAATTATAATAATTGTATGCCCCACTGGGTATTGAACTCAGGGGTGCATGCATTGCAGTTGACACTGTATTCGTTAGGCCACAGCCAACCATGGTAAGAGTAAACACCCCTGGTGTATATGTGATGTGTTTTGTCTGATTTGCAGCCGTATTTTTTAAAAAAAGTCGGATTGAATCCACCAAGCGTGGTGGCACAGCAATGGTGACCATCTGGAAGTCATATTAATGAGATAGGGACCCAGTGGTACAGTGCATTACATATTTCTGTCCATTTTAGAGCAAAAAAAACCAGAAAATCTTTCTGAGATAATAAAGCTGTTTATGCTAATAAAATCCAGGATTTAGTACACAATGTAACAACAAAATGAATTGTGTGAACAGGGCGGCAGTATGGCATTGTATTTTGTAGAAGGGGACTTTTATATAAAGGGAAGAACGTGATTGGCCAGCCTCTCACAGATGACTGCTTACTGCCACAGCATTCGCCACCCAGCGGTCAAACTGTGTATTACATGGCGTGGGACACAACGCCATAACGTTATTTACAACTCGCGACTCAGGATCCTAAATAGTGCGCTATGAGCAACGATGTTTGAGGACACATCTGTATCTGTGGGAAACATATTAAACACAATTTATATACAAAGTACAAGTTTAATGTACATACCTGTGTCATACAACCTGTATAGTAACGCACAAACAGCAACTTGAATTATAAGCTCATAGCTGAAAATTCAAACAAATCTGCAGGACCGTTACACATTATTACACACCGTAATGTCCATTACACATTATTACACACTGTAATGCCCATTACACATTATTACACACCGTAATACCCATTACACATTATTACACACTGTAATGCCCGTTACACATTATTACACACCGTTATGCCCATTACACATTATTACACACTGTAATGCCCGTTACACATTATTACACACTGTATTGTCCGTTACACATTATTACACACTGTATTGTCCGTTACACATTACTACACACTGTATTGTCCATTACATATTATTACACACCGTAATACCCATTACACATTATTACACACTGTAATGCCCGTTACACATTATTACACACTGTAATGCCCGTTACACATTATTACACACTGTATTGTCCGTTACACATTATTACACACTGTATTGCCCATTACACATTATTACACACCGTAATGCCCATTACACATTATTACACACCGTAATGCCCATTACACATTATTACACACTGTAATGCCCGTTACACATTATTACACACCATTATGCCCATTACACATTATTACACACTGTAATGCCCGTTACACATTATTACACACTGTATTGTCCGTTACACATTATTATACACTGTATTGTCCGTTACACATTATTACACACCGTAATGTCCATTACACATTATTACACACTGTAATGCCCATTACACATTATTACACACTGTATTGTCCGTTACACATTATTACACACTGTATTGTCCGTTACACATTATTACACACTGTATTGTCCATTACATATTATTACACACTATAATTCCCATTACACATTATTACACACCGTAATGCCCGTTACACATTATTACACACTGTAATGCCCATTACACATTATTACACACCGTTATGCCCATTACACATTATAACACACTGTAATGCCCGTTACACATTATTACACACTGTATTGTCAGTTACACATTATTACACACTGTATTGCCCATTACACATTATTACACACTGTAATGCCCATTACACATTATTACACACCGTAATGCCCATTACACATTATTACACACTGTATTGCCCGTTACACATTATTACACACTGTATTGTCCGTTACACATTATTACACACTGTATTGTCCGTTACACATTATTACACACCGTATTGTCCGTTACACATTATTACACACCGTAATGCCCATTACACATTATTACACACCGTTATGCCCATTACACATTATTACACACTGTAATGCCCGTTACACATTATTACACACTGTATTGTCCGTTACACATTATTACACACTGTATTGTCCGTTACACATTATTACACACTGTATTGCCCATTACACATTATTACACACTGTATTGTCCGTTACACATTATTACACACCATAATGCCCGTTACACATTATTACACACTGTAATGCCCGTTACACATTATTACACACTGTATTGCCCATTACACATTATTACACACTGTATTGTCCGTTACACATTATTACACACTGTATTGCCCATTACACATTACACACTGTATTGCCCATTACACATTATTACACACTGTATTGTCCGTTACACATTATTACACACTGTATTGCCCATTACAGATTATTACACACTGTATTGTCCGTTACACATTATTACACACCATAATGCCCGTTACACATTATTACACACTGTAATGCCCGTTACACATTGCGCAAATATGTGTAACGAAGATCTCTGAATTCTATTATCATGTGGGATTTATATCTGGTTACTGTTATCATTCAGGGTGCTGGGGAAACCAATGGCTTTTTTTCGATGCTCTGTAACCACAAACAATTCCTAGTATACGCAAGTATACCTGGCCAATAAAGCTGATTCTGAGATGGTCTCCATTGTGCCGCCACGCTTGTCGGATTCAATCTAATTTTTTTTAAATGGGGCAGCAAATCTGACAAAACACATCACATATACACCAGGGGTGCTTACTCTTACCACAGAAGGCTGTGGCCTAATGAATGTAGTCACAGCCCACAATGAGTGCACCCCAGCGGGGCGCAATTATTATTATTGTTTTATGTATTTATTTCTTACCTTTTAATGCAATAAAGTTATGTGGTGTGTTGCTACTTCCCTTTATATAAAAAAAAGTCCCATTCTACAAAATACAATGCCACGCTGCCGCCCTGTTCACACTATTCATTTTGTCCTTACATTGTGTACTAAATCCTGGATTTTATTAGCATAAACAGCTTTATTATCTCAGAAATGATATGAGATTTAGTTCCTATCAAATGGACAGAAATATGTAATGCATTGTACCACCGGGTTCACATCTCATTAATATGACTTCCAGATGGTCTCCATTGCTGTGCCACCATGCTTGACGGATTCAATCTGACTTTTTTTTAAAAAACGGGGCCACAAATCAGACAAAACATGTTACATATACACCAGGAGTGCTTACTCTTACCACAGCTGGCTGTGGCCCAATGAATACAGTGTCCGCCTGCAATGTGTGTACTCCTGGGTTTGATACTCAGCAGGGTGCGCAATTATTATTATTTTTTATGTATTTATTTATTATTTTTAATTCAATTAAGTTATTTGGTGTGTCGCTTCTCCCCTTTAATTCTGAAAAAAACCAAAATTATTTTCTACGGTAATCTATGCCACGGTATGAGGCACTATTTACACGGTATTGTTCACAGACTAGGCAGCTCCCTACACTACAGTATGCAACTCAATGCAAGCTTCTGCACCTCCCCCCATTGATCACTCATTAGTAATCATTCCCGCTGAGCTTACTGTATGCCTGTACCAGAGCACCTCCCCCAGCCATGCTGTCATCCGTTCACGCTAGCTATTCATTTTGTCATTACAATATGTACTAAATCCTGGATTTTATTAGCATAAACAGCTTTATTATCTCTGAAAGATTTTCTGGTTTCTTTGCTATCAATTGGACATAATATGTAATGCACTGTATCACTGGGCCCCTATCTCATTAATATGACTTCCAGATGGTCTCCATTGTTGTACTGCCACACTTTTCAGATTCAATCTGACTTTTTTTTTAAATGGGGCCGCAAATCTGACAAAACACATCACATATACACATGGGGTGCTTGCTTTTACCAAAGATGGCTGTGGCCTAACGAATACAGTCACCGCATGCAATGCGGTTTTTGTGAATCCATTGGGTGTGGAATAGCTGAAGGAGTAGATGCCCTTGTGTGGAGGAAATGAGGACAAAGATAGTTTCTTATACTTTAATGAGAGAACAACATACAGGTTTATGTATGATAGACACTCAAGAATGAAGGTCTGTGATATGATTGACGCAACAGACCAGGAAATTGTAAATTACTGGTAGAGTCTGAGTATTTAGATATAGTTCAATAGGAGTGAAGAAACTGAATACGTAAAGATGGGGCTGAAAACACTGAAGAAATATGGTTGCTGGATATCAGAAGGACGTGGAAAAAGAACTCTGAAGAAATGTGGTGATTGGATATTTAAAGACATGGCTGAAAAACTCTGATGATGAATAGATACTGAGTATTAGAAGACGTGGCTGAAGAACATGGATATTCAAAGACGTAGCTGAAAAACTCGGATATTCAAAGACATGGCTGAAGAATATGGATATTCAAAGATGTAGCTGAAGAACTCTGAAGGGATTGGCAGACCCCACAGGGTCCCAGGGAACACAAAGTACCAACCAGAGCACAGGTATCTGTGGGTGGTGTACTGGAGTGCTGGCGGGTAGTATGCAGCGGTGGAAAGCAGGTATGGACAGGGAGCGGAGTGGGAACTGAGACTACCAGGAGACACAGAATCTATATGTGGGAGCACAGAGCTGGGCTTTTACTAAGCAACAACAAAGCACTGGCAGAGAGTGCAACAAGCTGCCCCTTTTTATAGGAGGAAATGTACCAGGATTGGCTGGACACTTACACTGAGAAGCCCCATTGGTTCCTGAGCCATTTTGGTCTCCAACATGGCCGCCTCTCATGCTGCAGACACACAGGAATGGATGGGCCTAGAGGTACTGTGATTGGGGGAGGGGCGGGTAGTGCTTCTCCTGCTTCACCTCCTTAAAGCTGCTAAGCTGCTGTCATCCCTTTGTCAGTGGTTCTCCCGGAGACTCGCACAGCAGCCAATCCCTATTGTTAGCGACAATGTCCCAATGCGCCACATTACAGGGAAGATGATGCACTCAATAAACTACAGCTCCCAGTAGGCCTAAGTGCAGGAATGCTTCAGCGATAAGGGCTAATGGGAGCTGTAGTTTATTTAGTGCGTCTAATGCAGCTCGTTGAGACACCGGCGCTAACAATAATTACTGGCTGGCAGAACTGACTTGCTGAATCAATGTAAAAGGTGAGAGTGCTGTGCAGTATCAGTGACACTGCACACCCACTGCACTGCACAGCACTGTCACCTTTTACATTGATTCAGCGTCCAGGCATTACCCTCTGCAATATCACACACGCTATCTGTTACATTAGCCATCTCGGGGCTTCCAGGCCGGCAGCCCAGGTGCTGTGTTGCAAAGTCAGGGCCTCTGGGGATATGGGCGCGGCTGTGACGAGGAGGCACTTCTGTGACATCATGTGCAGAGGAGGCTCCGGGGCTCAGAGAGTATGCACCACAGGGAGGGCTATGAAAGCCTTCTGCTGCGCCACTTTCCTACACATCTATGCCAGTGGCCGCAGCAGCTTTTGTTCCACCTGCGCTGCGGCTAGGGAGTTGGGACTTTTGATACCGGAGGGGGCAGGTGGACTGGCAGCAGGACATAGGACGCTGCAGTAAAAGGATTTTTTCCCTATCTACAGCGCAAAAACTTGCTGAAGATGCAGTGGCATACCCTCCAACTGTACCTTTGTGGAAGGTAGAGAACCTTTTTTATGGTCTCTACTGATTTTTGGCTCTACAAATTTCCATTGAAAGTATAGGAAAAGCCCTTTTCAAATTTGTACCGATTGTTATGTGTAACTTGTTGGAGAGTATATTGCTGCAGATGCAGTGGGCCTATTTTGGGGTGTGGGCATGGAGCTGCAGCTCCATCAGTCCCATTGATAATCCTGCTCTGGGACCACACAGCAGCCAAAGGGCAGAGCCTCCCATTGGATGTAACCTGTGTGAGAGGGTGTTTCTCGCCTAATTAGCTGTGGACTGTGTAATAGACCTGCTGCTAACCCAATGAGATTTCCTAGACACGCCCAGCATTAGACAAATAGGCACAGAGTCACAGATCTGGGCTATTATATAGGAGATGGGCATTACAGTGTGTAATAATGTGTAATGGGTATAACGGTGTGTAATAATGTGCATAACGGTGTGTCATTTTGTGTAATGGGCATAATGCAGCGCAATAATGTGTAATGGGCATTATGGTGTGTAATAATGTGTAAAGGGAATTGCGGTGTGTAATAATGTGTAATGTGCATAATGCAGCGTAATAATGTGTAATGGGCATTACAGTGTGTAATAAAGTGTAATGTGCATAATGCAGCGTAATAATGTGTAATGGGCATTACGGTGTGTAATAATGTGTAATGTGCATAATAATGTGTAATGGGCATAACGCTGTGTAAAGGGCATTGCGGTGAGTAATAATGTGTAATGGGCATTAAGGTGTGTAATAATGTGTAAAGGGCATTGCGGTGTGTAATAATGTGTAATGGGCATTACAGTATGTAATAATGTGTAATGGGCATTATGGTGTGTAATAATGTGTAAAGGGCATTGCGGTGTGTAATAATGTGTAATGGGCAGTACGGTGTGTAATAATGTGTAATGGGCATTGCGGTGTGTAATAATGTGTAATGGGCATTGCGGTGTGTAATAATGTGTAATGGGCATTACAGTATGTAATAATGTGTAATGGGCATTATGGTGTGTAATAGAAACATAGAAACATAGAATTTGTCGGCAGATAAGAACCACTTGGCCCATCTAGTCTGCCCCTTTTTTTTTTATATATTTTTTTTTTTTATCACTAACCTTATTTGATCCTTATTTCTTTGTAAGGATATCCTTATGTCTATCCCATGCATGTTTAAATTGCTCTACTGTCTTAGCCTCTACCACCTCTGATGGGAGGCTATTCCACTTGTCCACTACCCTTTCTGTGAAATAATTTTTCCGCAAATTTCCCCTGAACCTCCCCCCCTCCAGTCTCAGTGCATGTCCTCGTGTCCTATTTCTTCTCTTCATTTGGAGAATGTTTCCCTCCTGGACTTTGTTAAAACCCTTCATATATTTGAAAGTTTCTATCATGTCCCCCCTTTCCCTTCTCTGCTCCAAACTATACATATTGAGATTTCTTAGTCTTTCTGGGTATGTTTTGTGATGTAGGCCATGCACCATTTTAGTTGCCCTCCTTTGTACAGTTTCTAATGTATTAATATCCTTTTGAAGATATGGCCTCCAGAACTGAATACAGTATTCTAGATAATGTAATAATGTAATAATGTGTAAAGGGCATTGCGGTGTGTAATAATGTGTAATGGGCAGTACGGTGTGTAATAATGTGTAATGGGCATTACGGTGTGTAATAATGTGTAATGGGCATTACGGTGTGTAATAATGTGTAATGGACAGTACGGTGTGTAATAATGTGTAATGGGCATTACGGTGTGTAATTATGTGTAATGGTCATTACGGTGTGTAATAAAGTGTAATGGGCATAATGCAGCGTAATAATGTGTAATGGGCATTATGGTGTGTAATAATGTGTAAAGGGAATTGCGGTGTGTAATAATGTGTAATGTGCATAATGCAGCGTAATAATGTGTAATGGGCATTACAGGGCGTAATAATGTTTAATGTTAATAATGCAGCGTAATAATGTGTAATGGGCATTACAGTGTGTAATAATGTGTAATGGGCATTACAGTGTGTAATAATGTGTAATGGGCAGTACGGTGTGTAATAATGTGTAATGGGCATTACAGTGTGTAATAATGTGTAATGGGCATTACAGTGTGTAATAATGTGTAATGGGCAGTACGGTGTGAAATAATGTGTAATGGGCAGTACGGTGTGAAATAATGTGTAATGGGCAGTACGGTGTGTAATAATGTGTAATGGGCATTACGGTGTGTAATAATGTGTAAAGGGCATTGCGGTGTGTAATAATGTGTAAAGGGCATTGCGGTGTGTAATAATGTGTAAAGGGCATTGCGGTGTGTAATAATGTGTAAAGGGCATTGAGGTGTGTAATAATGTGTAATGGGCATTACAGTGTGTAATGTGTAATGGGCAGTACGGTGTGTAATAATGTGTAATGAGCAGTACGGTGTGTAATAATGTGTAATGGGCATTACGGTGTGTAATAATGTGTAAAGGGCATCGCGGTGTGTAATAATGTGTAATGGGCATTACGGTGTGTAATAATGTGTAAAGGGCATCGCGGTGTGTAATAATGTGTAAAGGGCATTGCGGTGTGTAATAATGTGTAATGGGCATTACGGTGTGTAATAATGTGTAAAGGGCATTGCGGTGTGTAATAATGTGTAATGTGCATAATAATGTGTAATGGGCATAACGCTGTGTAAAGTGCATTGCGGTGAGTAATAATGTGTAATGGGCATTACGGTGTGTAATAATGTGTAAAGGGCATTGCGGTGTGTAATAATGTGTAATGTGCATAATGCAGCGTAATGATGTGTAATGGGCATTACAGGACGTAATGATGTTTAATGTTAATAATGCAGCGTAATAATGTGTAATGGGCATTACAGTATGTAATAATGTGTAATGGGCATTATGGTGTGTAATAATGTGTAAAGGGCATTGCGGTGTGTAATAATGTGTAATGGGCATTACGGTGTGTAATAATGTGTAATGGGCATTACGGTGTGTAATAATGTGTAATGGGCAGTACGGTGTGTAATAATGTGTAATGGGCATTACGGTGTGTAATAATGTGTAATGGGCAGTACGGTGTGTAATAATGTGTAATGGGCATTACGGTGTGTAATAATGTGTAATGGGCAGTACGGTGTGTAATAATGTGTAATGGGCATTACGGTGTGTAATAATGTGTAAAGGGCATTGCGGTGTGTAATAATGTGTAATGGGCATTACGGTGTGTAATAATGTGTAAAGGGCATTACGGTGTGTAATAATGTGTAAAGGGCATTACGGTGTGTAATAATGTGTAATGTGCATTACGGTGTGTAATAATGTGTAATGGGCATTACTGTGTGTAGTAATGTGTAATGGGCATAACGCTGTGTAATGGGCATTGCAGTGTGTAATAATGTGTAATGGGCATTACGGTGTGTAATATTGTGTAATGGGCATTAAGGTGTGTAATAATGTGTAATGGGCATTACAGTGTGTAATAATGTGTAACGGTGCTGGATATGAGTCAGCTGGGTGCTCATAATTCAAGTTGCTGCTTGTGTGTTACTATACAGGTTGTATGACATAGGTGTGTACATTACACTTGTACAATGTAGTTAAATTGTGTATATTTTTCCCACAGATAAATCAGCAGATGAAAGTCACAAATTCTGGTCTGGATTCATTGAATTGTATCACGAGAACGAGTGCCTGTGGTGTGTAATAAGTGTTGACTATGCAAACAGGACACAGAGGAATCAGGCATATGAGCAGCTGATCAGATACAATAGAGCCAGGAGCAGCGCTGCAGACCTAAATTGGGTAAAGAAGCTCACAAATTTTCCAACAGTGTTTTTGTAGGAGCACAATAGGTACATGGAATCGCAACATTCAGGAGCAGGGACGGATGAGATTTACAAGCCAACACTGTAGTATTATGACCTCATGAAAATCACTTTGGAGCAAGAGCCAAGGATAAGGTCACAGTGTCATCTGGATCCGGATTCTCCCACTCTTGTGGAAGAGGAGGCATCGGAGAGTCTGGATCTGGTAAGTACACACATTTGTATTGTATTGTACACACACATTTTTACATGGAGTTCATTTTTGTTTTATATTGCAAGATATTACACCGGAGCTGGAAGTGGAGCCTTCCATGAGTGAGGCAACTGAAGTGGACGACCCAACCCCATAGTCACGACCCTTGAAACAACGGAGGTTATCTGGAAACCCACTTCTGCCCCAACCAGCTCACAACAGTTTTTACTCACGCTGAGGAGGTTCTTAATAGGCCCCCAGACTTGGAGCAATCTGTTGGCAATTACATCACGGCAGAGATGCGACTGATGGAGGATCAAAAAATCTACAAGTGTCTGGTTCTTGATGCACAAACAACGACTCTCTCAAATGTGCCACCACCCACATCACCAACCCATGCATTATGTGCCATGAAACCCTCCTCAACAGATGAGCTGTTTTCTGCCGGGACCCATACAGCCCACCCCCTCCTCCCATTCCAGCGCATCGTCCAGTGGTATGTACTTAGACATGCTGAGTACACAGTCCTCTGTACTGGACAATCCTCATTTTTTTACATTTATGATTTTTTTTTTTCAAACTGGATTTTTAGTTGTTTAAAAAAATTGTTGTTGCCCTTACCCTAGTCTCTTGCTCCTAGTGATCTGTATTGAGTTCATTAGTACCACAGCGTTGGTTTCTTGACCTCATTGTCCCAGACTTCTGGTCATTGTGATCTATGCACTTCTTGTGTTCCTTCTAAAAGCACTGTTCAGAAATCTGCCCTTTATCTTCTCTCCCCAATGTATGGTGGCAGCGCTGATATTCTGTGGGATACGCCTGATTCCTCTACTGGTTACTGGTGGCATAGTCCTTGCTAAAAAGTCTCTTGTTCTCATTGTAGAGTAAATGAATCCAGACCAGAATTGGTGATTTTCTTCTATTTTTTTATGTAGAAAGTTTTTTTTTTAAAATAGTGTTTTTCTTGTTTAATTAATGGTAGTTAATGCAAATGTCATTTTGTGTAACATATTTTTGTAAAAATCAGAGGGTCAGCGAGACGTTATGGAGGCAATGTATCATTTAATATTTGCTGCTAATTCCCCCCAAAACAACCGTACCTCCCAAATGTAAGTAGAAGGGACTGCAGCAGATATCTCCCATACCTTCATACATGTACATTTCCAGGAAAGGGTCAGGTAAGTTTATTATTTAAATACAACAACCCTAATTCACCTACAAGTAAAAAAGAAATAGAACATTTGAACAGACATAATTTATTATTTTTAAAAATATTTAAAAAAAAAAAAATATATATACACACACACACACACAGCAGAAGGGAATATGGAAATTAGAGGAAATCACATGATGCAATTGCAGCTTCCGGACAGGCCATTGCCCCCACTCCACATTAATGCACTGATATAAAATGTCTGCCGCTATTTATTTACACAGAAAGAGACCCCGTCACAAAACGGAGGTTACCTGCGCTCCCCAGTCGCGCCTTGGTCTACTTCTGCCACAAGCCTGGGTGTGATCCCTCGTTCAAGCACGTCTCTGCTGTGTCCTGCCGCTCGCTGCGTTATCCATGATTGTGCTACAGCGTCTCCCTGCTGGCGGCCGTTGGACCAGGCCACAGCACGCCGGAGTTCCCACTGCTCTTCTCCATGGGCAGTGCCATGACAGTCTCCATCCAGCTGATTCTCCAGGAGCCAACCCGGAGTCTCTCAGTGTCATGTGAGCCGTTCATCTACTCAGCTGCAAGCACTGGGTATAAGTTCCAGCTCTCAGCACTAACAAGCTGTCAGTGCTTTGGTGTTTCTCAGCCTGGAGTGAGCTCTAGAATCTTCTGCTGGTAATAGACTCAGTGCAAGTTACCATCCTTCGTCTACAAGTATTGCTGAAGTACTCAGCTTCATCTACAAGTATTGCTGACATCCTCAGCTTCGTTTACAAGTGTTGCTGACATCCTCAGCTTCGTCTACAATTATTGCCAACATCCTCAGCCGCGTCTACAATTATTGCTGATGCCCTCAGCTTCTTCTAGTCATTACCATAGACTTCACCCTCTTCACAGCTACCACACTGGTTCCAGCCAGTGACACGAGCCTCTCTTGCATTGCTGTTCCTCCCAGCATTCCGTTCCTCTCCAGTTCTCACGTGACTCTCTCTATAGGTGTTACCCCGCTACACCATGCACTGGTGGCTCCCATCAGTGTTCCAGTACCCACAGCCGGCCACCTACCATCACAGTTCATACTGCCTGACTACCACACCTGAATCAGACCAATTCTTAAGCCAGCCCAGTTCTGTCCACAGCGCTCAAGACCAGATGCAGTGTCCAGTACTAGTCCGGGTGCACATCGTAACCCAGCTATGACACCCCCACCTGTAATGTCACCCCACTAATCACATGAGCTGTCAAAATCGGACATAGCCAATACTTTTAGTCAATATTGGTTGTTCTGGGCTCCGGCCAGCTCAAGGGAAATCGCACAGTCACAATGGCAGCGTGTGTACCCACCTTTACACACCAGACGGGAGATTTATACACAGCAACACTGATATTATGTGGCCACAAAAGTAACAAGTGACACAGTAACAGGAAATTGTTTCTGTCATCATAGTGACAATTATTGAAAAGATAATACAGAGACAAATACTCAACAGAAATCTTTTGTTTTTAAACAACTTCATTTCATATCTTTAATATACAGATTTTTGTCAATCTATATGCTGGAGGGCTGGGACCATTTTCCGGTGGGGCTGTGTGATGTCATATCTGCGTTCATCTTTGATTAACTCCCTATAAGCTTCCAGAGTGCACCTCATATCTCATCTTTTCAAAGTTAATTAAAATGATTAGTTCAGTAGCAGCACTTCTTTCAGGATTATTACACAGAACACACTTGAAGGCTGACACAGCAAATAACAGTAACACATACAAGGGATTAATTAGAAATAAGCATAATTAGGTCAAATTATCAACTGGTTCTGTGCGGGACCCATACCTCTTTACTGCCTCCAGCATCCCCTGGTACTGCACTGTGACCATCCACCCTGTCTCCCCCAACTACTGCCGCCCACCCGGTCTCTCCCCACTACCACCACCGTCTCCCCCCACTACTGCCATCCGCCCCGTGTCTAACCCCACTACTGCCACCCACCCCGTCTCCCTCCACTACGGCCACCCACCCTGTCTTCCCACTACTGCCACCACCGTCTCCCACTACTGCCACCTGCCCCGTCTCCCTCCACTACTGCCATCACCCTGTCTCCCTCCACTACTACCACCTGCACTGTCTCCCCCCACTACTGTCACCCACCCTGTCTCCTTTCACTACTGTCATCTGCACTCTCTTTCCACTACTGCCACCCCCCCTGTCTCCTTTCACTACTGCCACCCGCACTCTCCCCCCACTACTGCCAACCACCGTCTCCCCCCATACTACAACCACCAGACGTCTCCCACTACTGCAACCGCCCTGCCTCCTTCCACTATTGCCATCCCCCCATCTCCCTCCACTATTGCCACCCTCCCTGTCTCCTCCACACTATTGCCACCCATCCTGTCTCCCCCTCACTACTGCCAGCCTCCGTGTCCCTCTGCCAGCTCAGCGCTGCTTGGGGACAATATTACCCATAGACAGTGCATCAGACAGCTCCCGCTACAGCACTAGTGCCACCACCCTGTCTCCCCCTCTGACATCTCAACACTGCTTGGGGATTCTTGGTACTTCTGGTAACAGTCTTTCATATGCAGGTGGAAAAAAGCAGGGCAGTAGGGCAGAAGCTGCTTCTGGTACCATATACCCTGATCATGTAGGGCTGGGAAAGTCAGTAAGATTATGTAATTGTCACCATCTTACAGGCAGCCGGTGAAGGGAGCAGAGAATGGGTGTTATGTGGCAGGAACGGGCTGGTTAGGTAACAGCCTGGCTGCTGCATTCTGTACAAGCTACAAGTGGTGCAATTCTTTTGCTGGGAGACCCAGGTAGAGGACATTGCAGTAGTCTATGTGTGATGATACAAGTACATGTATGACTGTAGGTAGATCTTCTGAGGGAATAAAGTGCTGGAGTCTGGCTATGTTCTTCAGATGAGTATATGATTGTGGCAGATACCTGATGTCTAAGTGTCACTCCACCATCCAGTACACCAAGATTCCACACATGATCAGCATTTTGTAACTCTGAACCCCCAAGTGCACGTCTGGCTGGTTTGCAAAGCTGAGCTGCAGCCCTGCTCTTTGTTGGTGAGCTTAAAGACCTGTTTCGCCAGGACTGAGTCACAGCCAACTGGCATCACCCACACCTGGAGCTCAGCTAGACAACCATTTAGGATTGGTACTGGGTTCTCAGTACCTGGAGCAAAGACAGGTCATCTGTATAGCAGTGGTAGATGAGGGTATGACATCTGATTATTTCACCCAGTGGTAACATGTATATTGCAAAAAGCAGAGGAGATAGGATAAGAACCTTGAAGAACAATGCATGGCAATAAGTATACTCCAGAAGATTAAAATGGTTCCTCACCTGAGTGATGTCTATTTTGTGCAACAAGAGCTGATTTATTTCTCAGAGTATGGAAATAGCCTCTCACCTGTGTGACTTTGCTGATGATTAACAAGATGTGATTTCTGTGTAAAACATTTCCCACACTCAGAACATGGAAATGGATTCTCAACTGTGTGACTTCGCTGATGTATAACAAGTTTTGATTTCCGGGAAAAACATTTCCCACACTGAGAGCAAGAAAATGGCTTTTCACCTGTGTGACTTCTCTGATGTCTAAGATGATTTGATTTGTGTGCATAACATTTCCAACACTCAGAACATGGAAATGGCTTCTCACCTGTGTGAATTCTGTGATGTCTAACAAGAAATGATTTGAGTGCAAAAAATTTCCCACACTCAGAGCAAGAAAATGGCTTCTCACCTGTGTGACTTCTCTGATGTCTAAAAAGATCTGATTTGTGTGCAAAACATTTCCCACACTCAGAACATGGAAATGGCTTCTCACCTGTGTGACTTCTTTGATGTGTAACAAGATCTGATTTGTGTGCAAAACATTTCCCACACTCAGAACATGGAAATGGCTTCTCACCTGTATGACTTCGCTGATGTGAAACAAGATCTGATTTGTGTGCAAAACATTTCCCACACTCAGAACATGGAAATGGCTTCTCACCTGTGTGAATTCTGTGATGTTTAACAAGATCTGATTTGTGTGCAAAACATTTCCCACACTCAGAACATGGAAATGGCTTCTCACCTGTGTGACTTCGCTGATGTGTAGCAAGTAGTGATTTCTGGGTAAAACATTTCCTGCACTCAGAGCAAGAAAATGGATTGTCACCTGTGTGACTTTTCTGATGTATAAGAAGTGATTTCTGTGCAAAACATTTCCCACACTCAGAACATGGAAATGGCTTCTCACTTGTGTGACTTCGCTGATGTGTAACAAGTTGCGATTTCCAGGAAAAACATTTCCCACACTCAGAGCAAGAAAATGGCTGCACCCCTGTGTGACTTCTCTGATGTCTAAGAAGATCTGATTTGTGTGCAAAACATTTCCCACACTCAGAACATGGAAATGGATTCTCACCTGTGTAACTTCGCTGATGTGAAACAAGATCTGATTTGTGTGCAAAACATTTCCCACACTCAGAACATGGAAATGGCTTCTCACCTGTGTGACTTCTCTGATGTTCAACAAGATGTGATTTCCGTGCAAAACATTTCCCACACTCAGTACATGGAAATGGCCTCTCACCTGTGTGACTTCTGTGATGTTGAACAAGATCTGATTTGTGTGCAAAACATTTCCCACACTCAGAACATGGAAATGGCTTCTCACCTGTGTGACTTCTGTGATGTCTAAGAAGATACGATTTGTATGTAAAACATTTCCCACAATCAGAACACGGAAATGGCCTCTCACCTGCCTGTGGGTTAATAGGCTTAGTGTTCTGTGTAAAATATTTGGCATCTATAGAACAGGGAAACACTGTATCTACTGTCAGAGCTGTAACAGATGCACCAATATCAGAGTGATCAGGAGAACATTTCCCAGGATCAGAGGGATCAGTTGATAGAGTTGGATGAATAATTGGGGTAATGGGGTTATCTCCTGGAGAATCCTGTCTACTGTCATTATCTTTTATGTCACAATCCGGGGGTAACATTAGATGTCCTTCTGAGATATTCCTGCTTGTGTGTCCATCTGCTGGAAATAAAATACATTATGGAAATGTGACATTTTCTGGAACAATATTAATCTTGTAAACAATAGGAGAAGACGACTTTCTGTGACACTTAATTATAAATGAGTGTGTATAATAAAACATATCTTTTAATGAAGGCTTTACAATATTGTGTCTCAGACTATCATTGTGTCCACCCTCCTGAGAACACTCACAATAACAAATGTAATATTATAATAAGACTTAGATGTATCTCTCTCTTGTACTGGTAACTAACCATGAAGTATAAATGGAGATGTAGTCACTCGCCAAGTCCTATGTCAGCACCAATGTAAAACAATGGATGTGGAACATATCGTATGAATTGGAGATTCTAGATGAATAATAACATCAGTCATATGAGCTGATGGATCAGAGAAATGTCTCCTAACGTTACTCCTGGAAGCATTGGTAAGGTAGTGTCAAAGTCAAAAATATTACACACTCACACTACACATACAAACCTCATTCAGAGTGGTCTCTGTGCGTGCACGTGTTCGGCCGTGCGTGCGCATACTCACACGCAGCGTACATGTGCTCGCAGGTCGTGCGTATTAGCGCGTGGTATGAGTAAATACGGTAGCATACGCATAGAAAAGCCACAAAGACATATTTCATTCACTTAGTGCATTATTTACACATAGTCTACACGCATCACACCAGCAACTTACACTTACTTGGAAGGCACAGCAAGGGAGGTATTCACCTTTACAGGATGTGAGGGGACAGAAATAGGTCAGAACATAGTATTTGGTATCCACATGTACAGTAAAATAAGATTTTAAACCTACCAGTAAATCTTTTTCTCCTAGTCCGTAGAGGATGCTGGGGACTCCATAAGGACCATGGGGTATAGACGCCTCCGCAGGAGACATGGGCACCGTAAAGCTTTAGAATGGGTGTGCACTGGCTCCTCCCTCTATGCCCCTCCTCCAGACCTCAGTTAGGACTGTGCTCAGAGGAGACTGACAGCACGAGGAAAAGGATTTTGTTATCTAAGGGCGAGATACAACCAGCCCACACCATACATACCGTACAACATGGTAAATAATAACCAGTTAACAGTATGAACAAAACAGCATCAGCCAGAGGCCGATCTCAACTGTAACATAACCCTTAAGTATGCAATAACTATATACAAGTCTTGCAGAATGTTTCCGCACTGGGACGGCCGCCCAGCATCCTCTACGGACTAGGAGAAAAAGATTTACCGTTAGGTTTAAAATCTTATTTTCTCTTACGTCCTAGAGGATGCTGGGGACTCCGTAAGGACCATGGGGTTTATACCGAAGCTCCAGAATGGGCGGGAGAGTGCAGATGACTCTGCAGCACCGACTGAGCAAACACGAGGTCCTCATCAGCCAGGGTATCAAACTTGTAGAACTTAGCAAAACTGTTTGACCCCGACCAAGTAGTAATGCAGAGACGCCTCGGGCAGCCACCCAAGAAGAGCCCACCTTCCTAGTGGAATGGGCCTTTACTGTATTTGGTACCAGCAATCCAGCCATAGAATGAGCCTGCTGAATCATGTTACAGATCCAGCGAGCTTAGATGCAGGAGTGCCAACCTTGTTGGCTGCATACAGGACAAACAGTTCATCTGTTTTCCGAACCGTAGCCGTTCTGGCTAAATAAATCTTTAAGGCCCTGACTACATCAAGGGACTTGGAATTCTCCAAGGCCCCCGTAGCCACGGGCACCACAATAGGTTGGTTCATATGAAATGACGAAACCACTTTAGGAAGAAATTGAGGACGAGTTCTCAATTCTGCTCGATCCGCATGGAAAATCAGATAGGGGCTCTTGTAAGACAAGGCCGCCAATTCGGACACCCGCCTCGCAGATGCCAAGGCCAATAGCATGACCACTTTCCAAGTGAGAAACTTCAATTCAACGGTTTGAAGCGGTTCAAACCAGTGTGACTTAAGGAACTGTAACACCACGCTAAGGTCCCATGGTGCCACCGGGGGCACAAAAGGAGGTTGGATTTGCAACACACCTTTTACAAAAGTCTGGACTTCTGGGAGAGAAGCCAATTCCTTCTAATAAAATATGGATATGGCAAAAATCTGCACCTTAATGGAGCCTAACTTCAGGCCCATATCCACACCTGACTGCAGAAAATGGTGAAAACGTCCTAGTTGAAAATCCTCAGTAGGAGCATCCTTGGCTTCACACCAAGACACATATTTTCTCCAGATACGGTGTTAGTGTTTTGCCGTAACATCCTTCCTAGCTTTAATAAGAGTAGGGATGACCTCCTCTGGAATACCCTTTTTAGCTAGGATTTGGTGCCTGAGGGTCCCTCGACCTGGAACAATATGTCCGAATCTTCCTGTTGAGGCGTGACGCCATCATGTCTATATGAGGAAGTTCCCAACGACTTGTCACCTCTGCAAAGACTTCTTGATGAAGTCCCCACTCTCCTGGATGGAGATTGTGTCTGCTGAGGAAGTCTGCTTCCCAGTTGTCTACTCCCGGAATGAAGACCGCTGACAGAGCGCTAACATGATTTTCCGCCCAGCGAAGAATCCTGGCGGCTTCTGCCATTGCTGCTCTGTTTTTTGTCCCGCCCTGGCGGTTCACAAGCGCCACGGCCGTGACGTTGTCTGACTGGATTAGAACAGGTAGGTTGCGAAGAAGATTCTCCGCTTGTTTGAGGCCGTTGTAAATGGCCCTCAATTCCTGCACATTGATGTGCAGACAAGCCTCCTGGCGGGACCATATTCCCTGAAAATTGTTTCCCTGTGTGACTGCTCCCCATCCTTGGAGGCTTGCGTCCGTGGTCACAAGAACCCAATCTTGAATGCCGAACCTGCGACCCTCTAGAATGTGAGAACTCTGGAGCCACCACAGGAGAGAGACCCTGGCCCGGGGGGACAGGGCAATCTTCCGATGCATGTGCAGGTGGGACCCTGACCACTTGTCCAGAAGGTCCCACTGAAAAGTCCTTGCATGGAACCTGCCGAATGGAATGGCCTCGTAGGCCGCCACTATCTTTCCTAATACACAAGTGCATTGATGAACTGACACTCTTCCTGGTTTTAACAGGTCTCTGACCATGTTCTGGAGTACTTGGGCTTTTTCCTCTGGGAGAAAGACCTTTTGTTTTTCTGTGTCCAGAATCATGCCCAAAAACGACAGTCGAGTTGTCAGAACCAACTGCGACTTCGGTAGATTTAGGATCCAGCCGTGTTGTTGTAGTAGTCTCAGGGAGAGAGACACGCTTTGTAACAATTTCTCCCTTGAACTCGCCTTTATCAGGAGATCGTCCAAGTATGGGATAATTGTGACGCCTTGCTTGCGCAGGAGCACCATCATTTCCGCCATTACCTTGGGGAAAATCCTCGGGGCCGTGGAAAGCCCAAACGGCAACGTCTGAAACTGGTAATGACAATCCTGTACAACGAATCTCAGGTACGCCTGATGAGGATATATGGGGACATGAAGGTACGCATCCTTTATATCTAGTGACACCATAACCCCCCCCCCCCACTTCCAGGCTGGAGATCACTGCCCGGAGAGATTCCATCTTGAATTTGAACCTTTTCAGATATAGGTTCAGGGATTTTAGATTCAGAATGGGCCTGACCGAGCCATCCGGCTTCGGGACCACAAAAAGGCTTGAATTAAAACCCTTCCCCTGTTGTAGTAGGGGAAGCTTGATAATCACTTGCTGATTACACAGCTTTTGTATGGCAGCTGCCACTATTTCCCTCTCTGGGGAGGAAGTTGGCAAGGCCGATTTGAAAAATCGGCGAGGAGGCACATCTTCGAATTCCAGTTTGTAGCCCCGGGACACAATCTCTACCACCCAAGGATCCAAGTCCGACTGAACCCAGACTTGGCTGAAGAGTCAAAGACGTGCCCCCACCGGTGCGGACTCCCTCAGCGGAGCCCCAGCGTCATGTGGTGGATTTTGTAGAGGCTGGGGAGGATTTTTGTTCCTGGGAACTAGTCGTAGCAGGCGCTCTTTCCCTCTACCTCTGGCGAAGAAGGAAGAGCCGCGACCCTTTCTGAACTTATGCAACCGAAAGGACTGCATCTGATATTGCGGTGTTTTCTTTTGCTGTGGGGGAACATAAGGCAAAAAAGAAGATTTACCCGCGGTAACTGTGGTAACCAGGTCCGCGAGGCCCTCCCCAAATAAAACTTCACAAAGTCTCCATATGTCTTTTTTAATCAGCATCACCTGTCCATTGGCGGGTCCACAGGGACCGTCTAGCAGAAATCGCCATGGCATTGGCTCTTGAACCCAACAGCCCAATAGCTCTTGCAGCTTCTCTCATATATAATGCTGCGTCTTTAATGTGACCCAAGGTCAACAAAATGGTATCTTTATCTAGTGTGTCAACGTCAGACGACAAGGTATCTGCCCACGCTGCAACTGCGCTACCCACCCATGCCGACGCTACTGCCGGTCTTAATAGGGCACCCGTATGTGTATAAATTGATTTTAAGGTAGTTTCCTGTCTGCGATCAGCAGGATCCTTGAGGGCTGCCGTATCAGGGGATGGTAGCGTACAAGTGGCTTACTCCGAGCTCGGAGGGAATGTGTTATATTGGCAGAGTACTACCAGAGGTTATGACCATAGCACATGACAAAATGAAAGATATTCACCGCAACGCTCAGACTCCTTATACTCATACCCATTATGAACACATTGTCAAGCGACACCTCATAGAAAGGACCGAGGCAGCAGCCTCAGATTTGATCCATGAATCCACCGGGATTCAAATTCTTCTCGCATTAGATATCACCCATACTGCCAGGGGAATTATAGATTATAGGTACATCCACGCGCTGGCGAACTTGATAGAGAATATCACAGAGATGTATGATGACACCTTCAGGTATACGGGCAGGGAACTGCAAGCCTACAAGAAGGAGCTGGTCCAGCACAGAATGGTCCTGAATTACGTCACGGCTGTGACAGGTGGGTACTGTGTTACTCTGGCAACTCAATATGGTGTGAAGTGCTGTACGTATATTACGAACAGTACCGAAGACCCAACGGAGATCATAGATCAAAAGATGGACGAGATCTTGCAGTTGAAGTGGGGAGTTCCGAAGGAAGCACAACCTTACCTTAACTGCTGTGGGTAATGAACTGACCGGCTGGGCCTCATGGTTGAACCCACTCAAATGGTTCTCAGGATTGGGAGAGTGGGCACAGAATGTAATTGCCAGTGTGGGAAAGATCCTTCTCCTGATCTTAGGTGTCATAATTATTGGTTTGATATTCAGGTGTGTTCGAATTTTGACGCGGCGCAAACACAGCACGAATTTGATGAGTCTAAGGAGCGAGGGGCGTTGTTACAGCAGCAGATTTGATTTATGACCCATCCGTAGAAACAGTGTTATGATAAGGATTGCAAATGAATTTCATGACCTGTTTCTGTTCACCATCTTTCTGTTTTCCCCTCTACCCAGAGACCTACCAACCGGAACCAACGTTTCATCATAGTAATGTCATTTTGTATGTACCTTTACATGTCTTACTCTCATCTCTACAAACTCTCAGTTATTAATACACATAGCCAATAAATGTTATCCATAACAGTATACACATACGAATCCCCACAATGTATCATCAGATAAATGTGCTCCCCATTTATTATATAGCTCGGTGGAGTTTGTTGGAACATGTACAGACCCTTAATACGGGATGAGAAGGAATATAATGAATACTTTGCGAAGCCTAGAAGCTAACACTGCACGATGATATATCCTCCTCAAGCAATTACTCATACACACACGCTTTTTACTTCAAGCAATTACTCATACACACACGCTTTTTACTTCAAGCAATTACTCATACACACACGCTTTTTACTATCACACTAGGCCACTCATTTCCAAATTATGACTTTTTCTTCCTCTCTCCAAGGTACATACTCAATCATTGTATATTGTATTATGTAAATATTTTCAGCATTTTTAAATATTCGTGGCAGTTATTGTTGACTACCAAAGGGTGGACTGTCGAAGTCGAAAATATTACACACCCACACTACACATACAAACCTCATTCAGAGTGGTCTCTGTGCTTGCACGTGTTCGGCCGTGCGTGCGCATACTCGCACGCAGCGTACATGTGCTCGCAGGCCGTGCGTATTAGCGCGTGGTATGAGTAAATACGGTAGCATACGCATAGAAAAGCCACAAAGACATTTTTCATATTTCATTCACTTAGTGCATTATTTACACATAGTCTACACGCATCACACCAGCAACTTACACTTACTTGGAAGGCACAGCAAAGGAGGTATTCACCTTTACAGGATGTGAGGGGACAGAAATAGGTCAAAACATAGTGTTTGGTATCCACATGTACAGTAAATTATGGGCAACATTCCGATAGCAGTCTGCATGTAATCGCATGTTCCTGCGCATAGTTATGCGCAGGAATTAAATAATCATATCTTACTGTATTTACTGTACTCCTGACTTTCGGCGGGAACCCAGTGGCGGATTCCAGCAAGTACACCTGGACCAAGCAGCGCCCACCTGTTCGAACCAACCTATGACCCCTCTCGTACTGTAAATGACCTGCCCCTTGACCTATGGATGAAGAGCTTACAGTTTCTATTGTTATGTACTTTGGAATATTGTATAAAAGCCAAGCCTCTGGGCCGGTCTCAGTCTCATGCTCTTAAGGTCATCTATCTAGATCGACTGAGGACCGGATCCGGGTGGCGCAGGCGAACTAACGTATGTATACATTGGTTGTAGCTTCTTCTCTGTATTAGTGTTGTATTTCTTTGTTATCCCCTTTTGAGTAAATATTTGTTGCTGCTTTGGACCACAACATAACATACAAATACTGGTGTCGCATTCTGTTTCTGTTTAAGGTTTAAGGTATATTCAGCCACACGAGTAGCTACTTTGTGCTCACTACGTGTTGGCGTGCTTACGCAACTCGCGTACATTCACGATAGGGGTTTAGTGCATACACGTAGCGGCCGCAGCGGCCCGATTCATTTGCAATAAGGGTACTGGCTTTTCCTGAAAGTTAATCGAACTTGACAGTAGCATTCCTTTATGTGTGTGCTCATACGCTGGTAAGCCTGTACATGTGTTACTCACCCTTATATAAGGTATATTGCTACAGCAGAGTAGGTGTGGAACAAGGTATTTTACATGCAATACACCATATAATACCCTGCAATCATCATCATCATCATCTGCTAGGTTCTAAACCACTTTTACACCCCCATCATCAGTGTCTTACCTCTATATTCTCAATAGTAATAAGGATGATGTGTGTACGGTAAGTATGATACAGAGAATTACATAACAGAATCTGTACAGCTGCCGCCATATTTCTACTTTACATACGTGTGCTACTGACAGCAGTGAACATCTGAGTGAGAGTGCAGGGAAGACAGCAGAGTCTGATGAGAAAGAGATTGGATCTGCCTTTGTAGGGCTGTACCACACCTGTCACCCCTGTTTGTATATAAAATAATAAATAAGAGGGGCGTGATCCATCCAGACATGCATTATGGAGCTCTCCTCACTAAGTGGCTTCTTATCTACCCTACCTGATAGCTCTCAGCCGCCGCTGGGACCAAGACCCAATCTATTAAGTCCCCCACTCCTCCTGCCCTAAAGCCACTCGCTCCGCTCACTCTGGGCACCGTTCACTGCCGCAGCCTAGTGACGCTGCTGAAGCCATGGCCTGTATTCTGGGGCTAAGTGCGCCCAGTCTTTCCTGCACGCTCCAGCCACATGACTTGGAGACGCTTTTGCCTCAGGTGGGAGCACTTGCTCTTCCACCACTGCTGGGGACAGAAAGGGCTGCCCACAGTCACTGGAGCCCGGCGGTGGTATTGGGAAGTGAGATGGCTGCCAGTTTGGATCCTGGTGCCTGGCCATCGCATGCTTTGCCTTCTGCCTTCAATAAGGTGTAAAATTGATATAAGCCGCTAAATAAGTGTACTGACGGCTGGACCGGGGTCATTACACTAAATTTAAGCATTTGCCTGGAGGTGAAACTACCTTCTATTTATATGGTACCACTATCATCTACTTCCTCTCAGTCTACATGCAGAGCCCAGTATCAAGTATCGTCTGAGTACAGCTCATTACACTCTGATTACAACCTCACAGTATATTATTTTGTGGATTTATTCACTGAATATATTTTGCCATTTGTGTCTCGCTGTGCTGAGTACTTCACGTCTGTGATCACGCTGACCTCTAGTGGAATTTTTTGGTCATTACTGTGTTATTTGAGTTGCATTACATCATGTTTACTTGAAATTTGGGCTCGGATACCCCCGTCACCCCGACTAAGAATTTAATTTTGAACTAAGTAATCTTGATGTAACCTCCTGACAGTGTACTACTGCTCATTTATTTATAGTTTGTTTGTATTTTCCTATCTCTGAGAGGTCCGTCTCTTTGTAGCCAACTTACAATACCTCCAAAAAAGGTTAAAAAGGTACCAAATCGGCCCCACCTGTCCATCTCTTTGGTACCTCGAATTCAGGTGGTCCTTCTGAGACTGCTACATCATCATCTGCTACTTCTTGCCAGATGCACAGCCCAGCTGTAATGGCTGAAGACTTCTTAAGACACTCTAGATGGTCCTGCTACTCTACGCTCCCTTCAGGAAGACATGGTCTCTATTTGTGATAAAGTCATTGATTTAGAAGACAGGTCTCGGAGAAATAATATCAGAATAATGGGCGTTCCGGATTCTGCTACAAATGCTGAGCTTTATGATTATGCCACGGTTCTCTTTTCAGAAACTTTCACTGAAGGCTTCTGCCGCAGACCTTCTTATTGATAGGATCCATAGACTCCCAAAGTCCAAACAGGCCCCTATCCAAGCACTGAGGGACACTCTGCTCAGGGTCCACTTTTTCACATTAAAGAATTCATTCTACGGGTTGCTTTGTATTCCTCGTCCATAACTTAGTGCCTGGATAATCTGCAGCTATTTCTGGATATTTCTACTGTGACGCTGGACAAAAGGCGTCTATTCCACCCAAGGAAATGTGCAATACAAATGGGGCTTTCCTACTAAGAATATTGTGATGCGAAACAGTGCCTTCACAGTGATACCTTCACCCGAGGATGGCCCTGCTATTCTGAAAAAGTGGGAAACTCCTGTTGACAGTCCTTCATGACACTTTACCTAAACCAATCCCGGAGGAGTTGTCTTCCGTCTCAAAGTAATATGCTAAAGGAGTAAGACTGTTGCAGACACTCAGAGTTTGTTTCCTACTATAACATGTGCCAACCGGGACTAAGTTACTGGGCATGGATCTATTTTTGGGCCAGATTTATTTGCTCTTGTTATGGGTATAAAATATATATTTTTATCTTTACTTGCTGTGCTATTTAATTGCTATATGGTATATGGTCTGACATTCTTTCCACTGTTACGTTTCATAATACCTTTCTAGAATGTTTGGGTGTTCAGGCAAAGCATGACTGATCGTCTAACATCCTGTTGCCCTTATAAAGGTGTTGGTGGAACGTAAATTGGATATCAGGCCATGTTCCTGGCCTTTACCTTCTTTGGATACATTGGTTACATTGAGATATGATATTTCTTTGTACAGTTGTTACTATGATGATTAGATTTTGCCCTCTCGTATGGCTACTTGGGGTAGTCGGTGGGTTTTCCTTTTAGGCCAGACTGCCACCCTTTTCTACCTTTCTGTCACGGTTCCCTAGTGACGAAATCTCTAGCTCCTTTATGGACGCTATTTCTGTTTGTCTCCCATATTTGTTCCATATTTTATTTTACCTGCGATTTGATAGTTTGAAGTATGCACACGCCCTACAGACTCTATTGAACTTTACACAGATAATCCTAGATGTTTCATACCATGATCTGATCTCTCTCTATCACGGTGACGTTTCTAAGTCTTAATGTAAAAGGTCTCAATTCTCCCTGTAAGAGACACCTTACATTAAAATATTTCACTAACCAGAAGGTGGCGGTGGTAGCCATTCAGGAATCACATGTTCCATTGCACTCTCCCCCTCAGTTTACCAATAACTACCCAACATGCTATATCTCTTGTGGTGCTGGTAACACACATGACATAATGTGAGGGGGAGAGCAGGAGTATAATAGGGGCTGATGGCTCCTGATGTATGAGATACACCAGAGAGTGTTGGGAGGAGACTGGTCAGATCTCTGGGCTGGTAACACACAGTGACATGATGTGAGGGGGAGAGCAGGAGTATAATAGGTGCTGATGGCTCCTGATGTATGATATACACCAGAGAGTGTGGGAAGGAGACTTGTCAGATCTCTGGGCTGGTAACACACAGTGACATGTTGTGAGGGGGAGAGCAGGAGTATAATAGGGGCTGATGGCTCCTGATGTATGAGATACACCAGAGAGTGTGGTGAGGAGACTGGTCAGATCTCTGGGCTGGTAACACACAGTGACATGATGTGAGGGGGGAGAGCAGGAGTATAATAGGGGCTCATGGCTCCTGACTCCCTCACTGGGAAAATATATATTCCTCATTAGTTTGTACCGACAGAGGAGGGTGTAGGATAAGAGATTGCTGTAGTGACTGAGCAAGGAGAATATGTGACTCTTTTCTGTAATAAGTGTTTATTACTCACCTGTGCTGATATCTGTAGGGATTTCTTCCTCCTTACACTGCTGATCACCTCTCACATACGTCTCTTCTTCTCCTTCTGTATCTTCTGTCTTTATATCAGTCACATACGTCTCTTCTTCTCCCTCTATATCTTCTGCCTTTATATCAGTCACATACGTCTCTTCTTTTCCCTCTGTATCTTCTATCTTAATGTCAGTGAGACATTCATCCTAAATAGCCCATAAAACAATATACATTAATAATAGTATATTAATAGTATAACAGTGTATAAGACACACACAGCTCCTCTGCACATTATATAGTGACAGTCACTTTGTTATATTGGTGAGACCCTAAATCCCACCTACCTGATCCTCCTGTGGGATCCTGTGATTCTCCTCTGTACAATCCTGGGTATACAGTGGATGGGAACATCTCTCTGGGGTATCTCTGTTACTGGGCCCATCTGTAGGAGACACACAGTGACTGAGTACAGTGTATATATGTGATTATCAGATGATGTGTGTATATAGGGGGCCCAATACCTGCTCTCCCCTGTACAATACATGACAGTCTCCTCTTACCCAGTGATAAGAGGGGTCGGTGATTCTCCATCATCACGTCCTTGTACAGACCCCTGTGTTCCTCTATACACTCCACCTCCTGCATGGAGACATAGACAGTGACATCCTGACACCTTATAGGAACCTGACACACACACAGTGATACAGTCATCACCCAGACACATCCCCTGGTGTTACTGTATAATGTCCCATTCCCAGCAGTCACCTCTCCAGTCATCACCCAGACACATCCCCCGGTGTTACTGTATAATGTCCCATTCCCAGCAGTCACCTCTCCAGTCATCACCCGGACACGTCCCCTGGCGTTACTGTATAATGTCCCATTCCCAGCAGTCACCTCTCCAGTCATCACCCAGACACGTCCCCTGGTGTTACTGTATAATGTCCCATTCCCAGCAGTCACCTCTCCAGTCATCACCCAGACACATCCCCTGGTGTTACTGTATAATGCCCCATTCCCAGCAGTCACCTCTCCAGTCATCACCCAGACACATCCCCTGGTGTTACTGTATAATGCCCCATTCCCAGCAGTCACCTCTCCAGTCATCACCCAGACACGTCCCCTGGTGTTATTGTATAATGTCCCATTCCCAGCAGTCACCTCTCCAGTCATCACCCAGACACGTCCCCTGGTGTTACTGTATAATGTACCATTCCCAGCAGTCACCTCTCCAGTCATCACCCAGACACGTCCCCCGGTGTTACTGTATAATGCCCCATTCCCAGCAGTCACCTCTCCAGTCATCACCCAGACACGTCCCCCGGTGTTACTGTATAATGCCCCATTCCCAGCAGTCACCTCTCCAGTCATCACCCAGACACATCCCCCGGTGTTACTGTATAATGCCCCATTCCCAGCAGTCACCTCTCCAGTCATCACCCAGACACATCCCCTGGTGTTACTGTATAATGTCCCATTCCCAGCAGTCACCTCTCCAGTCATCACCCAGACACATATCTTGGTGTTACTGTATAATGCCCCATTCCCAGCAGTCACCTCTCCAGTCATCACCCAGACACATCCCCTGGTGTTACTGTATACTGCCCCATTCCCAGCAGTCACCTCTCCAGTCATCACCCAGACACGTCCCCTTCCCAGCAGTCACCTCTCCAGTCATCACCCAGACACATCCCCTGGTGTTACTGTATAATGCCCCATTCCCAGCAGTCACCTATCCAGTCATCACCCAGGCACATCCCCTGGTGTTACTGTATAATGTCCCATTCCCAGCAGTCACCTCTCCAGTCATCACCCAGACACGTCCCCTGGTGTTACTGTATAATGTCCCATTCCCAGCAGTCACCTCTCCAGTCATCACCCAGACGCATTCCCTGGTGTTACTGTATAATGTCCCATTCCCAGCAGTCACCTCTCCAGTCATCACCCAGACGCATTCCCTGGTGTTACTGTATAATGTCCCATTCCCAGCAGTCACCTCTCCAGTCATCACCCAGACGCATCCCCTGGTGTTACTGTATAATGTCCCATTCCCAGCAGTCACCTCTCTCCAGTCATCACCCAGACACATCCCCTGGTGTTACTGTATAGTGTCTCATTCCCAGCAGTCACCTCTCCAGTCATCACCCAGACACATCCCCTGGTGTTACTGTATAATGTCCCATTCCCAGCAGTCACCTCTCCAGTCATCACCCAGACACATCCCCTGGTGTTACTGTATAATGTCCCATTCCCAGCAGTCACCTCTCTCCAGTCATCACCCAGACACATCCCCTGGTGTTACTGTATAATGTCCCATTCCCAGCAGTCACCTCTCTCCAGTCATCACCCAGACACATCCCCTGGTGTTACTGTATAGTGTCTCATTCCCAGCAGTCACCTCTCCAGTCATCACCCAGACACATCCCCTGGTGTTACTGTATAATGTCCCATTCCCAGCAGTCACCTCTCCAGTCATCACCCAGACACATCCACTGGTGTTACTGTATAATGTCCCATTCCCAGCAGTCACCTCTCTCCAGTCATCACCCAGACACATCCCCTGGTGTTACTGTATAATGTCCCATTCCCAGCAGTCACCTCTCTCCAGTCATCACCCACACACATCCCCTGGTGTTACTGTATAGTGTCTCATTCCCAGCAGTCACCTCTCCAGTCATCACCCAGACACATCCCCTGGTGTTACTGTATAGCAGTGTTTTTCAACCTTTTTTACTCGCGGCACACCGAACAATATTTTAAAATTAGGGTGAATACTTCCCTGCGCTGGAAATGTTGATGCTGCAAAGAAGTATACGTTCCGGAGTTATCCACCGGAAGAGACAAACAATACTAGGGTACAAGATTTGTATACAATTGCGCTTCAACACTGGATGAAAAAAGAAATAGTATAGTCCGATTTGTTCAGAAAAAAGCAAGTCTCTGATCTTAAATTCCAGAAAGGTTTTCTTCCGACAGGTTTTACATAGAGGAATAAGACAAAAATACAATTTTTCAGTATATGATAATTTTCTGGAAAGTCACATAAATCGTATTGGGAGACTATGGGGTGTAGAGATTCCACTCCTTTGTGTCTTAAGAAGATGTTCTAGGATCACCCGAAGAGTGTGTTTTTAGTCGTAAACACAGAATGCTCACTTTTCTTGCTTACTTCGACAAATGTGTGACAACTCCTATAAAGGTATCTTTGGGACTTTCATGTAAAGCCTCGCTCCCGAAAGTTCCTAATTTACTGGATTATTCTCCACCATAAGGAACGTCGGAGGAAAAAGCAAAATGAAATCCAATGTGTAGCATTTGCCTTTAGGCTTACAAATAGGGGTACGGGGAGTATGTAAATAGATATAGGTAGACCCTTTCTCCTCTGTGTGGTTATTTCACTTTAAGGGACCACCCAGATGTTTATGTGATAAGTATACAAGAACGGGATGCTCACTTTAAAGCTTACATAAAAAAAGAGCTTTGCAGACATATAAAGGTATCTTTCATAGGAAGTTCAACATAATATGCTTACACGTAAGCTTACTTGAAAATTGTGTGGTATGTTCACGTAGCAGTTTCTTTCAAAAAAGCTTCCAGATTATTCACCATCAGAAAAGATTTCCTATTTAACTGGATTATTCTCCACCATGAGGAACGTCGGAGAAAAAAGCAAAATGAAATCCAATGTGTAGTATTTTCCTTTAGACTTACAAATAGGGGTACGGGGAGTATGTAAATAGATATAGGTAGACCCTTTCTCCTCTGTGTAGTTATTTCACATTAAAGGACCACCCAGATGTTTGTGTGATAAATATACAAAAACGGGATGCTCACTTTAAAGCTTACATAAAATGAGAGCTTTACAGACATATAAAGGTATCTTTCATAGGAATTTCAACATAATATGCTTACACGTAAGCTTACTTGAAAATTGCGTGGTATGTTCACGTAGCGGAGAAACGGGGGAGTGTCTGGGCGAACGCTGGGTGTGTTTATGACGTCAACCAGGAACGACAAGCACTGAACTGATCGCACAGGCAGAGTAAGTCTGAAGCTACTCAGAAACTGCTAACTCGTTTGTAATCGCAATATTGCGCATACATCGGTCGCACATTTAAGAAGCTAAGATTCACTCCCAGTAGGCGACGGCTTAGCGTGTGTAACTCTGCTACATTCGCCTTGCGAGCGAACAACTCGGAATGAGGGCCTATATGACAACACAGGTCGCTCCCCCTGTACAGCACAATGCCACAGGACACAACACCTGTAATGTCCCGGGTATAGAATTACGGTAAGGGTGGGTTCTGCGCCACCTGTATTACGGTAACAGCGGGGTCTGCACCACATGTATTACGGTAACAGCGGGGTCTGCGTCACCTGTATTACGGTAACAGCGGGGTCTGCGTCACCTGTATTACGGTAACAGCGGGGTCTGCGCCACATGTATTACTGTAATGACGGGGTCTGCGCCTCCTGTATTACGGTAACGGCGGGGTCTGCGTCACCTGTATTACTGTAACGGCGGAATCTGCGCCACCTGTCTTACGGTAACAGCGGGGTCTGCGCCACATGTATTACTGTAACGGCGGGGTCTGCGTCACATTACTGTAATGGCGGGGTCTGCACCACCTGTATTACGGTAACGGCGGAGTCCCTGCCCCCTGTATTACGGTAACGGCGGGGTATGCGCGACATGTATTACAGTAATAGGACACTAGAGTGTCAGCCACCTGTACAGGGATAATGCAGCACCAGAGGCTGCTCCAGCTGCACTATAACAAGGCACCAGAGGCTGCTCCCCCTGTAGTACAGAACCTGACACCAGAGCTGCTCAGCCTATAGAATAATAATAATAATATCATTACCTGCTGCCAGACACAGCAATGGCTGCTCTCTGCTCCTGCTGCCTTGTGGGAATGATAGAAGGAAGGCGGAGCTCAGACCAGGAGAAAATGGCCGCCGCTCCTGACGTCACTACACGGCCAGGGAACCTATTGCTGCTGCCGGACTGGTCTACAAGAAAATGGCCGCCGGCCTCCTGCACTGAGGATATGTATGTTAATATTCATTAGCAGAGAGCGGGGCTGTGGGCGGGTTGAAGGAGGGGAGGGGCCAGTAACCAATAAGCAGCCTGTGCCAATCATGCCCTACTTCCGGACTATGCGTTCCAGCTTACTTCCGTATTGTGCGTTCCACATACAGGAAGTGAGTTTTCATCGACTGTTGCAGCCACCCAGTGTCCGTGGAGATCAGGTAATGGCGTCTTACTATACAGGGGGAGCAGCCTGTGGTGTCCTGTTATTAATATTATACAGGGAAGCAGCCTGTGGTGTCCTAATATTATTATTATACAGGGGGAGCAGCCTGTGGTGTCCTGTTATTATTACTATACAGGGGGAGCAGCCTGTGGTGTCCTGTTGTTATTATTATTATACAGGGGGAGCAGCCTGTGGTGTCCTGTTATTATTACTATACAGGGGAGCAGCCTGTGGTGTCCTGTTATTATTATTATTATTATTATTATTATTATACAGGGGGAGCGGCCTAAGGTGTCCTATTATTATTATACAGAGGGAGCAGCCTGTGGTGTCCTGTTGTTATTATTATTATTATTATACAGGGGTAGCGGCCTAAGGTGTCCTGTTGTTGTTATTGTTATTATTATACAGGGGGAGCAGCATGTGGTGTCCTGTTATTATTACTATACAGGGGAGCAGCCTGTGGTGTCCTGTTATTATTATTATTATTATTATTATTATTATTATACAGGGGGAGCGGCCTAAGGTGTCCTGTTGTTGTTATTATTATTATTATACAGAGGGAGCAGCCTGTGGTGTCCAGTTATTATTATTATTATTATTATTATTATTATACAGGGGGAGCGGCCTAAGGTGTCCTGTTGTTGTTGTTGTTGTTGTTATTATTATAATACAGAGGGAGCGGCCTGTGGTGTCCTGTTGTTGTTATTATTATACAGAGGGAGCAGCCTGTGGTGTCCTGTTATTATTATTATTATTATTATTATTATTATTATTATTATACAGGGGGAGCGGCCTAAGGTGTCCTGTTGTTGTTGTTATTATTATTATTATACAGAGGGAGCAGCCTGTGGTGTCCTGTTATTGTTATTATACAGGGGGAGCAGCCTGTGGTGTCCTGTTGTTAATATTTTTATACATGGGGAGTGGCCTGTGGTGCCCTGTTGTTATTACTGTTATACAGAGGGAGCAGATGTTTGTGTACGGTTATTATTATCCAGGAACAGCAGCTTGTGGTGTCCTGGTAGTATTATTATTATACATTGTGAGTGGTGGTGATGTCCTACAATACTGGATGAATGGCCTGAGGTGTCCTGCTTTTAAAGACATCTGTTATTATTTTTATACTGGGGTGCAGCCTTTAGTGTCATTATTATAAAATGTATTAAATGTAATTGTGGGGATTGAAAATATTGCTCAGTATGAAGCAAATGTATATCACACACCTGGGAGTGTCACAGTGGCATCACTTATATCTATAGTAATAATACAGAGACATGACTGGGGAGGTGAGGGGATCTGGGAGCGTCACAGTGGCATTACTTATATCTGTAGTAATAATACAGAGACAAGACTGGGGAGGTGAGAGGATCTGCGGTTGTCACAGTGAGATCACTTATATCTATAGTAATAATATAGGGACATGACTGACGAGGTGAGGGAATCTCGGAGCGTCACAGTGACATCACATATCTTTAGTAATGTAACTCCTCTTTACCTGGGGGTACAGTGTATATGTGCAATGTGCCTCCACCCAAGCTATTTAGAGCCCAATACTCTAATCGCTTAGGAAATAACCTACCCCTGCCTATAACATTAGTATGTGATGTAAGCAGATAGGACTATGCACATTTACCTATCGTACCTTTCCTTTGTGATTTCAGGCTCTTCCACAGATACGGAGACAGTTCCACCCTTAAGTATACTAGTTTTAATATGTAAGAAGTTATAGGCCACCTTATACAGTTATATCATATAATACTCAAACCATGAACCGTTCTTCTAATATACCCCACCTATACATAATAATATACCCCACCTATACATAATAATATACTCCACCTATACATAATAATATACTCCACCTATACATAATAATATACCCCACCTATACATAATAATATACCCCACCTATACATAATAATATACCCCACCTATACATAAGGTAATGCATGCAATACAGAGCATACGATTCCATAAGAAAGTTGTGGGGCTGCGTTTGAAAAACCACCCGGGTTCTCTTACTATAATCGTGCACGGTTGGGGCCCTTTCGTGTCTGTGTATAAGACGTACTCTTGGTTATATGGGTATCCACTTGGAGCAATTGTCCTCACGATTGTTGAGCAATCCCTACTTCACGGCAATGAATAGCATGGTTTCCATGGAAGATCTAATTGTAGCGCTCCTAGACAACCTGAAACAGGAAGGTAGTACGTAGAGCTCTCCACCCTGGAATCCCTGACACCCGTGGTCTACTCGTTACATATAGTGGGGTGATGATCTGTGTTACCTGTCCCAGTATAAGCATAGCCCCACTGTAGATCCGTGGGGGTGGCTCCAGAACATACAGAAGTCCCGGTTATTGGCTCCTGTCTCTGATAGGTGGGGGGTGCTTAGTCTCTGTAATGTATAATTTCCAAGTTTAGGTGACCCTGCGCCCTCTCCTAGCTGCTTTCATCATTATACACCACCGCACTCTGTATCACTGCTACCCGGCTGGTCATTATCTAATAGATATGGAGTCTCTAGAGGTGCTATTTATACTCCTCAGATCCACCGATGCTGCTGGTCCCTGTGCTACTGTGCTGGGGACTGGTACTTTAATAGTTAAAGGATGATAGGGGAGTATGCAGATTAGCAGGATTTATAGGGGGATATCCTGCACTTACAATGATAGTGTGCCCGGTCTGGACCTCCCCCCCGACTCCGCCTCCACCAACAACCGGGCTCTTCCTGTCTTCCTGCGGGTTGGATGGGATGAGGGGCACAGCTCGGGGGAGGGGGGGGGGAACTGTCTGCTACTGCTGGACTCCTGCTAGCTGCTGCCCGAACTGCGATCTCCTTCCATGTACTAGCCTGCCCCGCCAGCGCTCCGCCTCCCAGCACTCTCGGTGACAACCAGGCAACGGGACGTCCCTGCTCGGCGTCCACCAGGGGAAATTAACACAGCGCTTCTCACCCACAGCGGAAGACATCCAATTCCTTTCCCCCACAGGGGCTCTCTCACTCGCAGGGAACCGCCTTCCTGTAAGCTCCCTCGTCTCAGCTGCCAGCCTTTTTCTCTCCCCTTAGTCAGCCCACCAACAAAACCGCCACTACACGCGCTCAGCCACCTCTCTCAGCACACGGGACCTCTGGAAGCTTCTCCGTGATCTCCCCCGCGCACTGCGCACTTACCAGAGTCCCCTCACCTTCAGCAGGCACAGAATGATAACATGCATAAACACTATACATTATTGGATCACTAGAAAGATCCAAGTTATTATCACATATATGGTATGCATCAGTTGGCAGCATCTCTATTACCTTATAGATCTACACATTCATTAATTGATTTGCCCCCTCATAGTGTCCCAAGGCCTTCAAATCACTAGAGTACTACAGTAATAATACAGGGACATGACTGGGGAGGTGAGGGGATCTGGGAGCGTCACAATAACGTCACTTCTATCTATAGTAATAATGCAGGGACATAACTGGGGAGGTGAGGGCTCTGGGAGCATCACAGTGACATCACTTATATCTATAGTAATAATACAGGGACATGACTCGGGAGGTGAGGGGATCTGGGAGCGTCACAATAACGTCACTTCTATCTATAGTAATAATACAGGGACATGACTGGGTCTGAGGAGACTTGGGAGTACAGTAACACCAGGATATGTGTCTGGGTGATGACTGGAGAGGTGACTGCTGGGAATGGGACATAATACAGTAACACCAGGGGATGTGTCTGGGTGATGACTGTATCACTGTGTGTGTCAGGTTCCTATAAGACAGAGCTGGCCAAACTAGTCCTCGAGATCTACCAACAGTTCACATTTTCCAGACCACCTAGCTGGTGCACAGGTGTAGTCATTACTAATTAAGATGTGCTGAATTCATTCCTAACTGACAATTCTACAGATCTCCAGGAGGCCTGGAAAACATGAACTGTTGGTAGATCTCGAGGACCGGTTTGGCCAGCCCTGCTATAAGGTGTCAGGATGTCACTGTCTATGTCTCCATGCAGGAGGAGGAGTATATAGAGGAACACAGGGGTCTGTATGAGGACGTGATGATGGAGAATCACCGGCCCCTCACATCACTGGGTAAGAGAAGACTGTCATGTATTGTACAGGGAAGAGCAGGTATGGGGGCCCCTATATACACACATCACCTGATAATCACATATATACACTGTACTCAGTCACTGTGTGTCTCCTACAGATGGACCCAGTAACAGAGATACCCCAGAGAGATGTCCCCGTCCTCTGTATTCCCAGGATTGTACAGAGGAGAATCACAGGATCCCACAGGAGGATCAGGTAGGTGGGATTTAGGGTCTCCCCAATATACCAGTGACTGTCACTATATGATCTGTAGAGGAGCTGTGTGTCTTATACACTGATATTACACTGTTTCACCTCAGTTTAGTCTAACAGTATGCAAATGTCATTGTATTTTTTGGGTTATTTAGGTAGAACGTCTTTCTCGTATAAAGGCAGAAGATATAGAGGAAGAAGAAGAAACGTATGTGACTGATATTAAGGTAGAAGATACAGAGGGAGAAGAAGAGACGTATGTGACTTATATGAAGACAGAAGATATAGAGGGAGAAGAAGAGACGTATGTGACTGATATAAAGGCAGAAGATATAGAGGGAGAAGAAGAGACGTATGTGACTGATATAAAGGCAGAAGATATAGAGGGAGAAGAAGAGACGTATATGACTGATATAAAGGCAGAAGATATAGAGGGAGAAGAAGAGACGTATGTGACTGATATAAAGGCAGAAGATACAGAGGGAGAAGAAGAGACGTATGTGACTGATATAAAGGCAGAAGATATAGAGGGAGAAGAAGAGACGTATGTGACTGATATAAAGGCAGAAGATATAGAGGGAGAAGAAGAGACGTATGTGAGGGGTGATCAGCAGTGTAAGGAAGAGGAGATCCCTACAGATATCAGCACAGGTGAGTAATAAACACTTATTACAGAAAAGAGTCACATATTCTCCTTGCTCAGTCACTACAGCAATCTCTTATACTACACCCTCCTCTGTCAGTACAAACTAATGAGGAATATGTATTTTCCCAGTGGGGGAGTCAGGAGCCATCAGCCCCTATTATACTCCTGCTCTCCCCTCACATCATGTCACTGTGTGTTACCAGCCCAGAGATCTGACCAGTCTCCTCCCCACACTCTCTGGTGTATCTCATACATCAGGAGCCATCAGCACATATTATACTTCTGCTCTCCTCCTCACATCATGTCACTGTGTGTTACCAGCCCAGAGATCTGACCAGTTTCCTCCCCACACTCTCTGGTGTATCTCATACATCAGGAGCCATCAGCCTCTATTATTCTCCTTCTCTCCCCCCCACATCATGTCCCTGTGTGGTACCTATGTTTTCACCTGCAGGGTTCACAGTAGTATCCACAGGATATACATTGGGATATGAGGTATCGTCAGCGGATTGGCAGTAATGATCAAAAGGTTTCGGCCTCCCAGAATGCAACAGGCCAGTCTCCTATATCCCGACTCCTGGCTCAGGGAATTCATTTTTCTCTTTGACGTCCTAGTGGATGGTGGGACTTCCGTAAGGACCATGGGGAATAGCGGCTCCGCAGGAGACTGGGCACAAAGTAAAAGCTTTAGGACTAGCTGGTGTGCACTGGCTCCTCCCCCTATGACCCTCCTCCAAGCCTCAGTTAAGATTTTGTGCCCGGCCGAGAAGGGTGCAATCTAGGTGGCTCTCCTGAGCTGCTTAGAAGTAAAAGTATAATTAGGTTTTTTATTTTCAGTGAGTCCTGCTGGCAACAGGCACACTGCAGCGCGGGACTAAGGGGAGAAGAAGCGAACTCACCTGCGTGCAGAGTGGATTGGGCTTCTTGGCTACTGGACATTAGCTCCAGAGGGACGATCACAGGTTCAGCCTGGATGGGTCCCGGAGCCGCGCCGCCGGCCCCCTTACAGAGCCAGAAGAGCGAAGAGGTCCGGAGAAAGCGGCGGCAGAAGACGTTCCTGTCTTCAGATAAGGTAGCGCACAGCACTGCAGCTGTGCGCCATTGCTCTCTGCACACTTCACACTCCGGTCACTGAGGGTGCAGGGCGCTGGGGGGGGAGCGCCCTGAGACGCAATAAAACATGATAAAAACCTTATGTGGCTAAAGAAATGCATCACATATAGCTCCTGGGCTATATGGATGCATTTAACCCCTGCCAGTTTTCCAGAAAAAAGCGGGAGAAAAGGCCGCCTAGAAGGGGGCGGAGCCTATCTCCTCAGCACACAAGCGACATTTTCGCTCACAGCTCCGCTGGAAGGACGGCTCCCTGACTCTCCCCTGCAGTCCTACACTACGGTAACAGGGTAAAACAAGAGAGGGGGGGCACTATTTGGCAAAATAATAATATAAGCAGCTATTTAAGGGAGTAACACTTATATAAGGTTATCCCTATACATATATAGCGCTCTGGTGTGTGCTGGCAAACTCTCCCTCTGTCTCCCCAAAGGGCTAGTGGGGTCCTGTCCTCTATCAGAGCATTCCCTGTGTGTGTGCTGGGTGTCGGTACGATTGTGTCGACATTTATGAGGAGGAAAATGATGTGGAAGCAGAGCAATTGCCTGTGTTAGTGATGTCACCCCCTAGGGAGTCGACACCTGACTGGATGGTCGTGTTTAAAGAGTTACGTGACAGTGTCAGCACTTTGCAAAAAACTGTTGACGACATGAGACAGCCGGCAAATCAATTAGTGCCAGTCCAGGCGTCTCAGACACCGTCAGGGGCGCTAAAACGCCCGCTACCTCAGGTGGTCGACACAGACCCAGACACGGATACTGAATCCAGTGTCGACGGTGAGGAGACAAACGTAATGTCCAGTAGGGCCACACGTTACATGATCACGGCTATGAAGGAGGCGTTGAACATTTCTGACACTACAAGTACCACAAAAAAGGGTATTATGTGGGGTGTGAAAAAACTGCCTGTGGTTTTTCCTGAGTCAGATGAATTAAATGAGGTGTGTGATAAGGCGTGGGTTTCCCCCGATAAAAAACTGCTGATTTCTAATAAATTATTGGCACTATATCCTTTCCCGCCAGAGGTTAGGGCGCGTTGGGAAACACCCCCTAGGGTAGATAAGGCGCTCACACGCTTATCAAAACAAGTGGCGTTACCGTCTCCAGATACGGCCGCCCTCAAGGAACCAGCTGATAGAAGGCTGGAAAATATATCCTAAAAGGTATATACACACATACTGGTGTTATACTGCGACCAGCGATTGCCTCAGCCTGGATGTGCAGTGCTGGGGTGGCTTGGTCAGATTCCCTGACTGAAAATATTGATACCCTGGATAGGGACAGTATATTACTGACTATAGAGCATTTAAAGGATGCATTACTATATATGCGAGATGCACAGAGGGATATTTGCACCCTGGCATCAAGAGTAAGTGCGATGTCCATCTCTGCCAGAAGAAGTTTATGGACACGACAGTGGTCAGGTGATGCTGATTCCAAACGGCATATGGAAGTATTGCGGTATAAAGGGGAGGAGTTATTTGGGGTCGTCTATCAGACCTGGTGGCCACGGCAACGGCTGGAAAGTCCACTTTTTTACCCCAGGTCACTTCTCAGCAGAAAAAGACACCGTCTTTTCAAACTCAGTCCTTTCGTTCCCATAAGAACAAGCGGGCGAAGGGCCACTCATTTCTGCCCCGCGGCAGAGGAAGGGGAAAAAGACTGCACCAGGCAGCTTCTTCCCAGGAGCAGAAGCCCTCCCCCGCTTCTGCCAAGTCTTCAGCATGACGCTGGAGCTTTACAAGCGGACTCAGGCACGGTGGGGGCCCGTCTCAAGAATTTCAACGCGCAGTGGGCTCACTTGCAAGTGGACCCCTGGATCCTGCAGGTAGTATCACAGGGGTACAAATTGGAATTCGAGACGTCTCCCCCTCGAAGATTCCTGAAGTCTGCTCTACCAACGTCTCCCTCCGACAGGGAGGCAGTATTGGAAGCTATTCACAAGCTGTATTCCCAGCAGGTGATAATCAAGGTACCCCTCCTACAACAAGGAAAGGGGTATTATTCAACGCTATTTGTGGTACCGAAGCCGGACGGCTCGGTGAGACCAATTTTAAATCTAAAATCCTTGAACACCTACATAAAAAGGTTCAAGTTCAAGATGGAATCACTCAGAGCAGTGATAGCGAATCTGGAAGAAGGGGACTATATGGTATCTCTAGACATCAAAGATGCTTATCTCCATGTCCCAATCTTCCCTTCTCACCAAGGGTACCTCAGGTTTGTGGTACAAGACTGTCATTATCAGTTTCAGACGCTGCCGTTTGGATTGTCCACGGCACCCCGGGTCTTTACCAAGGTAATGGCCGAAATGGTGATTCTTCTTCGAAGAAAAGGCGTCTTAATTATCCCTTACTTGGACGATCTCCTGATAAGGGCAAGGTCCAGGGAACAGTTGGAGTTCGGAGTAACACTGTCTCAGGCAGTGTTACGTCAGCACGGGTGGATTCTAAATATCCCAAAATCACAGCTGATTCCAACAACACGTCTACTGTTCCTGGGAATGATTCTGGACACAGTCCAGAAAAAGGTGTTTCTCCCGGAGGAGAAGGCCAGGGAGTTATCCGAGCTAGTCAGGAACCTCCTAAAACCAGGCCAGGTGTCAGTGCATCAGTGCACAAGAGTCCTGGGAAAAATGGTAGCTTCTTACGAAGCAATTCCATTCGGAAGATTCCATGCAAGAACGTTTCAGTGGGATCTGCTGGACAAATGGTCCGGATCGCATCTTTAGATGCATCAGCGGATTACCCTATCTCCAAGGACAAGGGTGTCTCTCCTGTGGTGGTTACAGAGTGCTCATCTTCTAGAGGGCCGCAGATTCGGCATTCAGGATTGGATGCTGGTGACCACGGATGCCAGCCTGAGAGGCTGGGGAGCAGTCACACAGGGAAAAAATTTTCATGGCTTGTGGTCAAGCATGGAAACGTCTCTTCACATAAATATCCTGGAACTGAGGGCCATTTACAATGCCCTAAGTCAAGCAAGGCCTCTGCTTCAGGGTCAGTCGGTATTGATCCAATCGGACAACATCACGGCAGTCGCCCACGTCAACAGACAGGGCGGCACAAGAAGCAGGAGGGCAATGGCAGAAGCTGCAAGGATTCTCCGATGGGCGGAAAATCATGTGGTAGCACTGTCAGCAGTGTTCATTCCGGGAGTGGACAACTGGGAAGCAGACTTCCTCAGCAGACACGACCTCCACCCGGGGGAGTGGGGACTTCACCCAGAAGTCTTCCAACTGATTGTAAACCGTTGGGAAAAACCAAAGGTGGACATGATGGCGTCCCGTCTCAACAAAAAACTGGACAGATATTGCGCAAGGTCAAGGGACCCTCAGGCAATAGCGGTGGACGCTCTGGTAACACCGTGGGTGTACCAGTCGGTGTATGTGTTCCCTCCTCTGCCTCTCATACCAAAAGTACTGAGAATCATAAGAAAGAGAGGAGTAAGAACTATACTCGTGGCTCCGGATTGGCCAAGAAGAACTTGGTACCCGGAACTGCAAGAGATGCTCACGGAGGATCCGTGGCCTCTACCTCTAAGAAAGGACCTGCTCCAGCAGGGACCTTGTCTGTTCCAAGACTTACCGCGGCTGCGTTTGACGGCATGGCGGTTAAACGCCGGATCCTGAGGGAAAAAGGCATTCCAGATGAAGTCATCCCTACCCTGATCAAAGCCAGGAAGGATGTAACCGCGAAACATTATCACCGCATTTGGCGAAAATATGTTGCGTGGTGTGAGGCCAAGAAGGCCCCCACAGAAGAATTCCAACTGGGTCGTTTCTTACATTTCCTGCAAGCAGGACTGTCTATGGGCCTAAAATTAGGATCCATTAAGGTTCAAATTTCGGCCCTGTCGATCTTCTTCCAGAAAGAACTGGCTTCACTGCCTGAAGTTCAGACATTTGTCAAAGGAGTACTGCATATACAGCCTCCTTTTGTGCCACCAGTGGCACCTTGGGATCTCAATGTGGTTTTGGATTTCCTAAAATCACATTGGTTTGAACCACTTACCACTGTGGACTTGAAATATCTCACATGGAAGGTGGTAATGCTGTTAGCGCTGGCTTCAGCCAGGCGGGTTTCAGAATTGGCGGCTTTATCATATAAAAGCCCTTACCTAATTTTTCATTCAGATAGGGCAGAATTGAGGACTCGTCCTCAATTTCTCCCGAAGGTGGTTTCAGGTTTTCACATGAACCAACCTATTGTGGTGCCTGCGGCTACTAGGGACTTGGAGGACTCCAAGTTGCTGGACGTAGTCAGGGCCCTGAAAATATATGTTTCCAGGACGGCTGGAGTCAGAAAATCTGACTCGCTGTTTATTCTGTATGCACCCAACAAGCTGGGTGCTCCTGCTTCTAAGCAGACGATTGCTCGTTGGATTTGTAGTACAATTCAGCTTGCACATTCTGTGGCAGGCCTGCCACAGCCAAAATCTGTAAAGGCCCACTCCACAAGGAAGGTGGGCTCGTCTTGGGCGGCTGCCCGAGGGGTCTCGGCTTTACAACTTTGCCGAGCAGCTACGTGATCAGGGGCAAACACGTTTGCTAAATTCTACAAATTTGATACCCTGGCTGAGGAGGACCTGGAGTTCTCTCATTCGGTGCTGCAGAGTCATCCGCACTCTCCCGCCCGTTTGGGAGCTTTGGTATAATCCCCATGGTCCTTACGGAGTCCCAGCATCCACTTAGGACGTCAGAGAAAATAAGAATTTACTCACCGGTAATTCTATTTCTCGTAGTCCGTAGTGGATGCTGGGCGCCCATCCCAAGTGCGGATTGTCTGCAATACTTGTACATAGTTATTGTTACAAAAATCGGGTTATTATTGTTGTGAGCCATCTTTTCAGAGGCTCCTAAGTTTATCATACTGTTAACTGGGTTCAGATCACAAGTTGTACGGTGTGATTGGTGTGGCTGGTATGAGTCTTACCCGGGATTCATAAATCCTTCCTTATTGTGTACGCTCGTCCGGGCACAGTATCCTAACTGAGGCTTGGAGGAGGGTCATAGGGGGAGGAGCCAGTGCACACCAGGTAGTACTAAAGCTTTTAACTTTGTGCCCAGTCTCCTGCGGAGCCGCTATTCCCCATGGTCCTTACGGAGTCCCAGCATCCACTACGGACTACGAGAAATAGAATTACCGGTGAGTAAATTCTTATTTTTACTATAAATACGAAGCCTGTGATAACATCACCTATTTCTGATGCTATGTTTGAACACGCCTGGAAAATCCCAGCCACATAAGTCCTGATTCTTAAGGGTATTTTCATGGCTTAGCCGTGTCCTGAAAAGGATAAGACATATTGGGAGATTTCTCCTGTGGTGCACACCGCTGTGTCCAGATTATCAGATTACTATTACCTGACCCGTCCCCGGTTCAGCATCACTGAAAGAACAGGCTGGCCGCATACTTGAGCCTACACTCCCATTTATATACTCGGCCAGTAAAACTGTCTACAGGCCACCTATTGTGGGTGCATGGGTTTCCAGTACTATTGGAAAGTATGCAGGACCTCTGTTAGAATTTTATATATGTATATAAATGTTCGATTGGTAGGGATGCTCTTTTCTCGACCCTAGGGGCGGGATAACGGTAAGGTCCCGAGGTCCCCGCCTTTTTTTCGGGAAAGGAGGGGCAGGAACAGAATACGACATCTGTTCCACCTACTATTTTCGCATGACGCTTCCCCCTGGAAGTCCACTCAGGTGGGAGACAGGGATCCGCTACGGGTATGCATTACCTACGGTCGCAAGTCAATGACTTAACTGGCTCCCACCTGGTGGAATTATCGAAAGAAATTTGGAAACTAAATCTCTGATTTCTCTGACGTCCTAGTGGATGCTGGGGACTCCGTAAGGACTATGGGGAATAGACGGCTCCGCAGGAGACTGGGCACATCTAAAGAAAGATTTAGGACTATCTGGTGTGCACTGGCTCCTCCCCCTATGACCCTCCTCCAAGCCTCAGTTAGATTTCTGTGCCCGGCTGAGCTGGATGCACACTAGGGGCTCTCCTGAGCTCCTAGAAAGAAAGTATAGTTTTAGGTTTTTTATTTTACAGTGAGACCTGCTGGCAACAGGCTCACTGCACCGAGGGACTAAGGGGAGAAGAAGCGAACCTACCTAAGTGATGGTAGCTTGGGCTTCTTAGGCTACTGGACACCATTAGCTCCAGAGGGATCGCACACAGGACCCGACCTCGTCGTCCGGAGCCGCGCCACCGTCCCCCTTACAGAGCCAGAAGCAAGAAAGTCCGGAAAATCGGCGGCTGAAGACTTCTGTCTTCTCCAAGGTAGCGCACAGCACTGCAGCTGTGCACCATTGCTCCTCATGCACACCACACACTGCGGTCACTGATGGGTGCAGGGCGCTGGGGGGGGGGGGGGGGGGCGCCCTGAGCAGCAATAAATAGCACCTTGGCCTGCAAACTGACACCATATATAACCCCAGGGGCTATATAGGTGTTAATTAACCCCTGCCAGAATTCTTAAAATAGCGGGAGAAAGCCAGCCGAAAAAAGGGCGGAGCCATCTCCCTCAGCACACCGGTGCCATTTTCCCTCACAGCTCCGCTGGAAGGATCGCTCCCTGGCTCTCCCCTGCAGTCCTGCACTACGGAAAGGGTAAAAAAAGAGGGGGGGCACAAATTTAGGCGCAGTATAAATATATATATGCAGCTATAAGGGAAAACACTCTTTATAGGTGATATCCCTGTGATATATATAGCGCTCTGGTGTGTGCTGGCATACTCTCCCTCTGTCTCCCCAAAGGGCTTTGTGGGGTCCTGTCCTCTGTCAGAGCATTCCCTGTGTGTGTGCTGTGTGTCGGTACTGCTGTGTCGACATGTATGATGAGGAAAATGATGTGGAGGCGGAGCAAATGCCTGTGAATGTGATGTCACCCCCTGTGGGGTCGACACCTGTGTGGATGGACTTATGGAAGGAATTACGTGACAGTGTCAACTCCTTACATAAAAGGTTTGACGACATAGGACAGCCGGCTACTCAGCTTGTGCTTGTTCCAGCGTCTCAAATGTCATCAGGGGCTTTAAAACGCCCGCTACCTCAGATGACAGACACAAATGTCGACACGGATACCGACTCCAGTGTCGATGACGATGAGACTAGTGTACCCTCCAATAGGTCCACCCGTTACATGATTGAGGCAATGAAAAATGTATTACACATTTCTGATAATACAGAAAAAAGGGTATTATGTTTGGTGAGAAAAAACTACCTGTAGTTTTTCCTGCATCTGAGGAATTAAATGAGGTGTGTGAGGAAGCGTGGACTTCCCCAGATAAGAAATTGATCATTTCTAAACGGTTATTGGCAGCGTACCCTTTCCCGCCAGAGGATAGGTCACGTTGGGAAACACCCCCTAGGGTAGATAAAGCGCTGACACGTTTATCAAAAAAGGTGGCACTACCGTCTCCGGATACGGCCGCCCTAAAGGAACCTGCTGATAGAAAGCAGGAAACTACCCTTAAAGCTATATACACACACACGGGCATTATATTGAGACCAGCTATTGCATCGGCATGGATGTGCAGTGCTGCTGCTGCGTGGTCAGATTCCCTGTCGGATAATATTGATACTATGGATAGGGACAATATTTTGCTGACGATAGAGCATATAAAAGACGCCATTTTATACATGCGTGATGCACAGAGGGATATTTGCCGGCTGGCATCAAAAATAAGCGCTATGTCCATTGCCGCCAGAAGGGGGTTATGGACACGGCAATGGTCAGGCGATGCCGACTCGAAACGGCACATGGAAGTTTTGCCCTATAAGGGGGTGGAACTGTTTGGGGATAGTCTTTCAGACCTCGTTTCCACAGCTACTGCTGGGAAATCGACTTTTTTGCCACAGTCTACCCCACAGCAAAAGAAAGCACCGTATTATCGGGTACAGTCCTTTCGGCCCCAGAAAAGCAATAGGGCTAGAGGCTCATCCTTTCTGCCGAGAGGCAAAGGTAGAGGGAAAAAGCTGCAGCACACAGCTAGTTCCCAAGAGCAGAAGTCCTCCCCTGCGTCCGGTAAGTCCACAGCATGACGCTGGGGCTGCTCAGGCAGATCCGGGTACGGTGGGGGCCCGTCTCAGGAATTTCAGCGCACAGTGGGCTCTCTCACAGGTGGATCCCTGGGTCCTTCAAGTAGTATCTCAGGGGTACAGGCTGGAATTCGAGACGTGTCCCCCCCCCCCCCCCACCGTTTCCTAAAATCTGCCTTACCGGCAACTCCCTCTGCCAGGGAGGCAGTGTTGGTGGCTATTCAAAAACTGTATTCACAGCAACTGATTGTCAAGGTACCCCTCCTTCAACAAGGAAAGGGTTACTATTCCACAATGTTTGTGGTACCGAAACCGGACGGTTCGGTGAGACCCATCTTAAATTTAAAATCCTTGAACACTTATATCAAAAGGTTCAAGTTCAAGATGGAATCGCTCAGGGCGGTTATTGCGAGCCTGGACGAGGGGGATTACAGGGTCTCCCTGGACATCAAGGATGCGTACCTGCATGTCCCCATTTACCCTCACCAGGAGTACCTCAGATTTGTGGTACAGGACTGTCACTATCAGTTCCAGACGCTGCCGTTTGGGTTATCTACGGCACCAAGGGTCTTTACCAAGGTAATGGCCGAAATGATGATACTCCTTCGCAAGAAGGGAGTTTTAATTATCCCGTACTTGGACGATCTCCTGATAAAGGCGAGGTCCAGGGAACAGTTGGTAGTGGGGGTAGCACTTTCTCGGGAAGTGCTACAACAGCACGGCTGGATTCTCAATATTCCAAAGTCACAGCTGGTCCCGACGACACTTCTTCTGTTTCTGGGAATGATTCTGGACACAGACCAGAAAAAAGTGTTTCTTCCAGTGGAAAAAGCAGAGGAGTTGTCATCTCTAGTCAGAAACCTCCTAAAGCCAGGACAGGTGTCGGTACATCAATGCACACGAGTCCTGGGAAAAATGGTAGCTTCATACGAAGCAATTCCATTCGGAAGGTTCCACGGAAGGATTTTCCAGTGGGACCTGTTGGACAAATGGTCCGGGTCCCATCTCCAGATGCAGCAGCGGATAACCCTGTCGGCAAGGACCAGGGTGTCGCTGCTGTGGTGGCTACAGAGGGCTCATCTACTAGAGGGCCGCAGATTCGGAATACAGGACTGGGTCCTGGTGACCACGGATGCCAGCCTTCGGGGCTGGGGGGCAGTCACACAGGGAAGAAATTTCCAAGGACTGTGGTCAACCATTTACAATGCCCTAAGCCAAGCAAGACCCCTGCTTCAGAACCAGCCGGTACTGATCCAATCAGACAACATCACGGCGGTCGCCCATGTAAACAGACAGGGCGGCATAAGAAGCAGGAGGGCAATGGCAGAAGCCTCAAGGATTCTCCGATGGGAGGAAAATCACGTGTTAGCACTGACAGCAGTGTTCATTCCGGGAGTGTACAACTGGGAAGCAGACTTCCTCAGCAGGCACGACCTCCACCCGGGAGAATGGGGACTTCATCCAGAAGTCTTCCAAATGCTGGTAAACCGTTGGGAAAGACCACAGGTGGACATGATGGCGTCCCGCCTCAACAAAAAGCAAAAAAGATATTGCGCCAGGTCAAGGGACCCTCAGGCGATCGCTGTGGACGCTCTAGTAACACCGTGGGTGTACCAGTCGGTTTATGTGTTTCCTCCTCTGCCTCTCATTCCCAAGGTACTGAGAATAACACGAAGGCGAGGAGTGAAAACTATACTCGTGGTTCCGGATTGGCCAAGAAGAGCTTGGTACCCGGAACTTCAAGAGATGCTTTCAGAGGACCCATGGCCTCTACTGCTATGGCGGGACCTGCTGCAGCAGGGGCCCTGCCTGTTCCAAGACTTACCGCAGCTGCATTTGATGGCATGGCGGTTGAACACCGGATCCTGAAGGAAAAAGGCATTCCGGAGGAAGTCATCCCTACCCTGATCAAGGCCAGGAAGGATGTTACTGCAAAACATTATCACCGCATTTGGCGGAAATATGTTGCTTGGTGTGAGGCCAGAAAGGCCCCAACGGAGGAATTTCAACTGGGTCGATTCCTGCATTTCCTGCAAGCAGGGGTGACGTTGGGCCTCAAATTGGGGTCCATTAAGTTCCAGATTTCGGCTCTGTCGATTTTCTTCCAGAAAGAACTGGCTTCACTGCCTGAAGTTCAGACTTTTGTCAAAGGAGTTCTGCATATTCAGCCTCCTTTTGTGCCCCCGGTGGCACCTTGGGATCTCAATGTGGTTTTGGAGTTCCTGAAATCACATTGGTTTGAGCCACTTAAGACTGTGGATTTAAAATATCTCACGTGGAAAGTGGTCATGCTGTTGGCCCTGGCTTCGGCCAGGCGTGTATCAGAGTTGGCGGCTTTGTCTTGTAAAAGCCCTTATCTGATTTTTCATATGGATAGGGCAGAGTTCAGTACTCGTCCTCAGTTTCTCCCGAAGGTGGTATCAGCTTTTCACTTGAACCAACCTATTGTGGTGCCTGCGGCTAATAGGGACTTGGAGGATTCCAAGGTACTGGATGTAGTCAGGGCCCTGAAAATGTATGTTTCCAGGACGGCTGGAGTCAGGAAAACTGACTCGCTGTTTATCCTGTATGCACCCAACAAGCTGGGTGCTCCTGCTTCTAAGCAGACTATCGCGCGCTGGATTTGTAGCACTATTCAGCTGGCGCATTCTGCTGTGGGATTACCGCAGCCTAAATCTGTAAAAGCCCATTCCACAAGGAAGGTGGGCTCATCTTGGGCGGCTGCCCGAGGGGTCTCGGCTTTACAACTTTGCCGAGCTGCTACTTGGTCACGGGTAAACACGTTTGCAAAATTCTACAAATTTGATACCCTGGCTGAGGAGGACCTGGAGTTCTCTCATTCGGTGCTGCAGAGTCATCCGCACTCTCCCGCCCGTTTGGGAGCTTTGGTATAATCCCCATGGTCCTTACGGAGTCCCCAGCATCCACTTAGGACGTCAGAGAAAATAAGATTTTACTCACCGGTAATTCTATTTCTCGTAGTCCGTAGTGGATGCTGGGCGCCCATCCCAAGTGCGGATTGTCTGCAGTACTTGTAAATAGTTACTTTTACTCAAATCGGGTTGTTATTGTGAGCCATCTGTTCAGAGGCTCCGTTGTTATCATACTGTTAACCGGGGTTCCTATCACGAGTTATATGGTGTGATTGGTGTGGCTGGTATGAGTCTTACCCGGGATTCAAAATCCTTCCTTATTGTGTTCGCTCTTCCGGGCACAGTGTCCTAACTGAGGCTTGGAGGAGGGTCATAGGGGGAGGAGCCAGTGCACACCAGATAGTCCTAAATCTTTCTTTAGATGTGCCCAGTCTCCTACGGAGCCGTCTATTCCCCATGGTCCTTACGGAGTCCCCAGCATCCACTACGGACTACGAGAAATAGAATTACTGGTGAGTAAATTCTTATTTTCCATTTGGAAAGGCAGTCTCTACGACTGGCGGGGCTAGGCCCGCTTCCCACTTGACCTCTGCTTCATACCTACATATGGTTGGCAATGCGGCACTGTTATATCAGTTCTGGAGGTTCTTAGGCTTCTCGTTGTTGCAGAGGGTCCTTGTCCAGATGTTCACATCTTCCCTAATCCCGTAATATCTCACAGCACTGCTGTGGCGTAATTTAATGATTCCAGAACAAGTTCTTCTAGCGAAATCTCTAGGACAAGTGTTCAAAGCTCATCTTGGGATGTAACAGTGAGTACGCCGTTGAGCTTCCACCTAGATTTAATTCCCTGAAAAGGGGTAAAATGGTTCCATCTACTCGAGGAACGCAGGTTCAGAAGTCGTACCTGGATCCTCCTCTCTCAGGAGAAAGTTTGACAGACATTCGCGCAAGGGGAGAACTTCCACGACTTGTCTGACTTCTTCGCACAAGCATTCTGTAACGAAGGTCGGACTGACATAGTTTACGTCAAAAAACTAAAACATTTGGTACGTTCCTCTGTAGGGTGGAACAAATGTTTTATCTCAAAATAAAGTTTTGAACACTGGGTTCCAGAACAAACCCACATTCAGTGGCAGTCAGCCCTCTGTTGGTTCCAGGGGCGTTTAGTCAGTGGAGGTGTTCTCTCCAGTTACACTTAATGGAACATAAAATCTGGCGTCCCTCATTGCCCTGGGATGGCCAAGGAGAGCTTGTTTTCAGGCTCTCAGGTTACTTCCTAAGGTTCGAAGGCTCCCGCATCGTCAAAAGGACCTGCGTCTGAAGGGGCCAGTTCTTAATAAACACTTACCGCATATCAGTTTGATGATATGGAAGTTGTGCGGCTGATATTAGCTCGGAATGGTATTCCGAGCAAAGTCATCCCTATGCTATTCAGGCAGAGGATGGAGTCACGTCAAGACTTTACCATGGTTTGTCACAACTGAGGGCTGGTGACCGTGACTGGGAGCCTCAGTTGTAGCGGCTGACGGGTACTTGAATTTAGGAGGAGCTGTGGGACTCCTGGACAGTCTTTGGACTGACGGATAGGACTTGATTAGATTGGAAGGTGCTGGAATCGTCTGGAACCGAAGGAGGTTGATCCGGACAGACGGATGGGACAGGATTGGGTCCGGAAAAGCTTGACCCGGCTGGAACCGGTGGAAGCTTACTGGAATCGGCTGGAACCAAAGAGGCTTACTGGAATCAGCTGGAACCGAAGGAGTCAGAATCCGGTTGGAAACGGAATGAGTGGTATCCAAGTGTTCAGTTAGACCATCCAGGACCTGGTCCATGCTGGATGCCAACAGGGTGGTGCTCTCTGAAAACGGCAAACAGGAGTTCATAACTGTATCTGTAGCACAAAAATTTCCATCTGGGAACTCTGCTCTGGATACTTCCCTTGGGGCTGAAATTTCGGTGACCCCTCCTGGGGTTGACGAATCAGACACCTCTCTCAGGGTTGTTTTCTCCTGCACCCCTCCTGGAGTTGACAGATCAGAAACTCCTTTTTGAGAAGACACATATGCCGCTAGAAACAGACGCCCCGTCTTGGGCTGCGGAATTGGATTTCCCTTTGGTGAAGAAAGTCTCATTAAATCTCTTTTTGTTTCCCGGAATTGGAAATGGGGCTCCTGGACACAGGACCCCAATTGTAGAATAGGGGTTTTTCTTTGATCAACTTTTATATTTTTCTTGACCGGATCAGAAGGAGCTGAAGATTCCACATAGGAAGGTTTGTAACTATGAATGCTGTGATGTGGAGATCTATCCCACTTCCTTGGCTTACGGAGAGAACAGTCTTTAATAAAGTGATCAGAACCCCCACAGTAGAAGCAGAGTTGAAACTGCATGCGACGCTTGCGTTCCTCTTCAGAAAGTCTAGACCGTGGCTTACTCCGGAACTTATCTTTCTTTTCTTGGAGCAAGGGGAAACGACTTGGACATAGAGAGATTGGCAGCTGTAGCATCCTTGTTCTCAGCAAACTGTGGGAAGGCTTTCATGGAGATGGGAGCAGAGATAATAGGAGTATCACAGAGACACTTTGAAATTACTGGAACGATGCTAGAGAGAAGGTCTTGTAACTGAACCAACAGTTGACTGAGAGTCACAACACTGGCCGCCCCTGAACCATGAAGGGTTACTTGGATTCCATCCAGCCGGGTGGAAAGGTCCTGGAGACAGCAAATAACTTGACCCTGTGCAGCCTCCAGAAGTTCTAAGCGTGCTGCAAGTTGTTGCATCAGGTTAAACGCTTGGGCCTGGTCTCCGGCCAGATCCATTAGGTCAGTGCTTACTGTCACAACTGAGGGCTGGTGACCGTGACTGGGAGCCTCAGTTGTAGAGGCTGACGGGTACTTGAATTTAGGAGGAGCTGTGGGACTCCTGGACATACGTAGAAGCTGTATACCAAATGCCCGAAGGCGTGACCACGACAACAGGAATATCTTAAAATGCTTTTATTAAACGAAAAGTCAGATAATGTGCAACCAAACAAAACAGTAACAAGAGAGTCTCTGAAACATTACTGGTTGTGACCAGTAATCTGAAGTATAAGTGGTATGCACTATTGTACTTAGAAGCACAGGTGAAGCATAAAGTGATGCTGGGGTTCGTTGGTAATCTTTGAGTGAAGCTGGGGTTTGCAGATAGAAATGCACTATTGTACTTAGAAGCACAGGTGAAGCATAAAGTGATGCTGGGGATCGTTGGTAATCTTTGAGTGAAGCTGGGGTTTGCAGATAGAAATGCACTATTGTACTTAGAAGCACAGGTGAAGCATGATGTGATGCTGGGGATCGCTGGAGAGCTGTAGAAGAAGCTGGAGAATGGCTGCTGGAAAGCCGGAGTTCAGACACAGGTGAATCAGGGTAGGCTGTAGAGGGTTAATCACTGGAGTGTCGGGTTACACTGCAGAGTGTAATCACCAGGAAGTCAGGCTGTACTGCAGAGAAAGTCCATAGGAGAACTGCACACTGGAATCACCGAAGACAATTGAAGCACTGACATCCTTCAATGCTGGGACAGGCTATTTAAACCCACAGGTTAGCAGGGATTGGTGGGCAATTAGGCTCCAGCACTTGTCAGCACCGTGGATAGGAGAAACAATGTCATGTGACTGAAGTCCAACATGGCTGCGCCCATGAACACACACAGAAGGGGAATAAACTACTATAGGAAATGTGTAACAATGGCGATAAAGGCCGCAGTAGCAGAATCACATGCGCCCAGACGCGCACAGCGGCCACAGGGACAGTCTCGGGAGGCATTTGGAAGGCAAATACTAATAAGGAATTACCTGGATCGTGACATGGTTATTGGAGAAAAGATGTCTTGGTGTACGTCCAAGAAACTTCCTTTAGTGGGGTTCCACGTAGGTCTTTTCCTTCTCTTTCCACAGTCCCGTGTGGTTGTGGGCCTATGATTAGGCTTGCTCAAGGTCCAGTTTTCGGCCTTGTTTGTTTTTTCTTCCGGAAACCATTGGCTGCGTTTCCTGCGGTGCAGACGTTCTTGAAAGGGGTTCTGCAGATACAGCCTCTTTTTTTTTTTTGTGTGCCTCCTACGGAGCCATAGGATGTTGCTGTTATGTTACAAGTCCTGCATTCAGATTCATTGAACCTTTATGAGAGGCAGAATTTCAGTTTCTTACATGAAAACTGATCACTTTGTTAGCATTGGCATCCGCAAGGCGGGTGTTGGAATGTGGGGCCTTATCCCACAAGAGCCCTCTTTGTTTTTTCATGAGCTTTGAGTTGCGCTAAGGATGCGTCAACAATTCCTTCCAAGGGTTGTGTCGGTTTCTCATATCAACCAACGTGTTGTGGTGTCAGTGGCTACTGACATTTCTACTTCAGTAAGTCCTTGGACGTGGTCCGGGCTTTGAAGGTATACGTGACGAGGACTGCTCCTCTTATAAAGTCGGAAGCATTTTTTGTACTTCATGATACCGATTAAAATTGGGTGTGCTGCTTCTAAGCAGACTCTTTCTCGCTGGATCGAATGTACTATTCAGCATGTTTTCTGCGGCAGGTTTGCCGGAACCTAAATCGGTAAAGCATCACTCTACTCGTATAGTGGGCTCTTCCTGGACATCTGCCCGAGGTGTCTCCGCACTTCAAATTTCCTGAGCAGCTACGTGAGCAGGATCAAACGCATTTGCTAAGTTCTACAAGTTTGATACTTTGGCCTCTGATGACCTCCAGTTGGGTCAATTAGTTTGCAGGGTACATCAGCACTTTCCCTCCCCTAGTGGGAGCTTTGGTATAGGCTCCATGGTCTTTGATGCATCCCCAACATCCTCTAGGACATAAGAGAAAATAGGATTTTAATATACCTACCGGTAAATCCTTTTCTCGTAGTCCATAGAGGATGTTGGGCGCCCGCCCAGTGCTGATGTTTTCCTGCACGGTTGTTACTTGTTCAGTAATGGCAGCATTTGTTGCCACTCTTTGGTCATGTATACTGACATGTTTTCATTGAGTTACATGTGGTTGCATATTATAAATTCAGTGTGATTTGGTGAAATCTCACCACACAGTTTTGTAGTATCCTCTCTCGAGGTTGTCCATCTCCTCAGGCACAGTTCCTAAAATGAGGTCTGGAGGAGTGGCATAGAGGGAGCAGCCAACCCACACTATTCAAATTTTATAGTACCCAAGGCTCCACAGGACCTATCTATACCCCATGGTCTTTGATGCATCCCCAACATCCTCTACGGACTACGAAATAAGGATTTACCGGTAGGTATATTAAAATCCTATTATTATTGCGCAAGCAGGACAGCACTTTCTCTTCTTTGCTGTTTTATTATTGCAAAACCCATGTCACCTATAGTAATCCCACATGAGCGTTCATGTCACCTCTAGTAATCCCATATGAGCGCCCATGTCACCTCTAGTAATCCCACATGAGTGTCCATGTAACCTCTAGTAATCCCACATGAGCGTCCGTGTCACCTCTAGAAATCCCACATGAGCGTCCATGTCACCTCTAGTAATCCCACATGAGCGTCCATGTCACCTCTAGTAATCCCACATGAGCGTCCATGTCACCTCTAGTAATCCCACATGAGCGCCCATGTCACCTCTAGTAAACCTACGAGCGTCCATGTCACCTCTAGTAATCCCACATGAGCGTCCATGTCACCTCTAGTAATCCCACATGAGCGTCCATGTCACCTCTAGTAATCCCACATGAGCGTCCGTGTCACCTCTAGTAATCCCACATGAGCGCCCGTGTCACCTCTAGTAATCCCACATGAGCGTCCATGTAACCTCTAGTAATCCCACATGAGCGTCCATGTCATAGAAACATAGAATTTGACGGCGGATAAGAACCACTTGGCCCATCTAGTCTGCCCCCCCCTTTTTTTTTTTACATTCTTTTTATCTCTAACCTTATTTGATCCTTATTTCTTTGTAAGGATATCCTTATGTCTATCCCATGCGTGTTTAATTTGCTCTAATGTTTTAGCCTTTACCACCTCCGATGGGAGGCTATTCCACTTGTCCACTACCCTTTCTATGAAGTAATTTTTCCGCAAATTTCCCCCTGAACCCCACCCCCCCACTCCCGTATCAGTGCATGTCCCCGTGTTCTATTGCTTCTCTTCATTTGGAGAATGGACTTTGTTAAAACCCTTGATATATTTGAAAGTTTCTATCATGTTCCCCCTTTCCCTTCTCTGCTCCAAACTATACATATTGAGATTTCTTAGTCTTTCTGGGTATGTTTTGTAATGTAGGCCATGCACCATTTTAGTTGCCCTCCTTTGTACAGTTTCTAATGTATTAATATCCTTTTGAAGATATGGCCTCCAGAATTGAACACTGTATTCTAGATGAGGCCATACCAATGACCTATACAGTGGCATTATTACTTCTTTCTTTCTGCTGCTGATTCCTCTCCCAATGCAGCCAAGCATCTGACTAGCCTTCCTCATTGCTTTGTTACATTGCTTACCTGCCTATAAGTCATCTGAAATAGTGACTCCTAGATCCCTTTCCTCCTCAGTAGTTTCCAGTATAGTGCCATTACTACTATATTTAGCCTTTGGATTTTTGAGACCCAAGTGCATGATTTTGCATTTGTCACCTAAGTTACTCCCACATGAGCGTCCATGTCACATCTAGTAATCCCACATGAGCGTTCAGTGTTGATCAAGCTCCAGTCTAAGCATCCTAGCTTTTTTTGTTTTTTAATAAACATAAAAGCAATGATTTCAGGAAAAAATGTCAGTTTATAGAATTATATATTGTGTCCTGTAACACCCTGGGTCTTGTCTATTCATTTTATATATTAATGTATTTTATTTCCAGCAGATGGACACACAAGCAGGAACATCTCAGAAGGACATCTAATGTTATCCCTGGATTCTGAAATAACCGATAACGACAGTAGACAGGATTCTCCAGGAGCTAACCCCATTACCCCAATTATACATCCAGCTCTATCAGCTGATCCCTCTGATACTGGGAAATGTTCTCCTGATCACTCTGATATTGGTGCATCTGTTACAGCTCTGACAGTAAATACAGTGTTTCCCTGTTCTATAGATGCCAAATGTTTTACACAGAACACAAAGCGTATTACCAATCAGCCAGCTAAGGCAGGTGAGAGGCCATTTCCATGTTCTGAGTGTATGAAATGTTTTGCACAGAAATCAGCTCTTGTTATACATCAGAGAAGTCACACAGGTGAGAAGCCATATTCCTGTTCTGAGTGTGGGAAATGTTTTGCACATAGCTCACATTTTGTTATTCATCAGCATGCTCACACAGGTGAGATGCCATTTTCCTGTTCTGAGTGTGGGAAATGTTTTCCACGGAAATCACATCTTGTTAATCATCAGAGAAGTCACACAGGTGAGAAGCCATATTCCTGTTCTGAGTGTGGGAAATGTTTTGCACTGAAATTAAATCTTGTCACACATCAGAGAAGTCACACAGGTGAGAAGCCATATTCCTGTTTTGAGTGTAGGAAATGTTTCACACATAAATCAGCTCTTGTTACACATCAGAGAAGTCATACAGGTGAGAAGCCGTATTCCTGTTCTGCGTGTAAGAAATGTTTTGCACGGAAATCACATCTTGTTTTACATCAGAGAAGTCACACAGGTGAGAAGCCATATTCCTGTTCTGAGTGTGGGAAATGTTTTGCACAGAAATCAAATCTTGTCACACATCAGAGTAGTCACACAGGTGAGAAGCCATATTCCTGTTTTGAGTGTAGGAAATGTTTCACACAGAAATCAGCTCTTGTTATACATCAGAGAAGTCACACAGGTGAGAAGCCATTTTCCTGTTCTGAGTGTGGGAAATGTTTTGTACGGAAATTAAATCTTGTTTTACATCAGAGAAGTCACGCAGGTGAGAAGCCATTTTCCTGTTCTGAGTGTGGGAAATGTTTTGTACGGAAATCAAATCTTGTTTTACATCAGAGAAGTCACACAGGTGAGAAGCCATTTTACTGTTCTGAGTGTGGGAAATGTTTTGCACAGAAATCACATCTTGTTTTACATCAGAGAAGTCACACAGGTGAGAAGCCATTTTCCTGTTCTGAGTGTGGGAAATGTTTTGTACGGAAATCAGATCTTGTTTTACATCAGAGAAGTCACACAGGTGAGAAGCCATTTTCCTGTTCTGAGTGTGGGAAATGTTTTGTACGGAAATCAGATCTTGTTTTACATCAGAGAAGTCACACAGGTGAGAAGCCATTTTCCTGTTCTGAGTGTGGGAAATGTTTTGTACGGAAATCAGATCTTGTCACACATCAGAGAAGTCACACAGGTGAGAAGCCATATTCCTGTTTTGAGTGTAGGAAATGTTTCACACAGAAATTAGCTCTTGTTATACATCAGAGAAGTCACACAGGTGAGAAGCCATTTTCCTGTTCTGAGTGTGGGAAATGTTTTGTACGGAAATCAGATCTTGTTTTACATCGGAGAAGTCACACAGGTGAGAAGCCATTTTCCTGTTCTGAGTGTGGGAAATGTTTTGTACGGAAATCAGATCTTGTCACACATCAGAGAAGTCACACAGGTGAGAAGCCATTTTCATGCTGTGAGAGAAATAAATCCGCTCTTGTTGAACATATTAGACATTACCCAAGTACGGAACCATTTCCATCTTCTGGAGTATAATTATCACTGTCGTCCAATGTTCCTCAAGGGTGAATCCTATCTCTTATGCTTTATAAAATATACATGCTACCACTGGGTGATATAATCAGACGTCATGGCCTGGTCTACCACTGCTATGCTGATTACCTGCTTTTTGCTCCATGTACTGAGAACCAAATACCAATCCTAGCTGAGCGCCAGGGGTGGATGATGCCAGTTGGCTGTGACTCAGTCTTTGTGAAACATAGTAGAAGCTTCCCAACAAAGGACAAGACTACAGCTTTACCAACCATCTGGATTTATGCTTTGGTGTTCAGAATTGCAAAATACTGAACATGTGCTGAATCTTTGTGTTGTCCTGGTATGTGGCTGACACAGACATCAGGTATCCACCACATACAAATCCACATTCTTCCATCTGTGGACCATAGACAGAATCAAGCACTTCATTCCCTCAGAAGTTCATAGACTACTGCAATGCCATCTACCTGGGTCACCCAGCAAAAGAATTACAGAGCTTGCAGCTAGTACAGAATGCAGCAGCCAAGCTGTTACCTAACCCGCCCGTTCCTGCCACATAACACCCATTCTCTACTCCCTTCACTGGCTGCCTGTAAGATGGAAAATCTATTTCATAATTGGCTAACTGACCTTCCCAGCACAACATTACATGGTCCAAGGTACTAGAAGCAGCTTCTGCGTCCTTACTGCCCTGCTTACTTCTACATATGAAGGACTGTTACCAGCAGTACCAAGAATCTCCTGTCATTCATTTATGGGTTGAACTTTTAGCTTTGCAGTCCTGACCATGGAACTCACTGCCTTGCACAGTCCAAAAGACCACCACTCTAGAGACCTTCACAAGCAGACTGGTGACTGCTACTCACACTTTTCATTAATGTACCTCTATTTACTTCCTAAATAATACATCCCAAATGCTTAGGTCTTTTTTCTGCTGTTTATTTTGTATCTTGTTCTTTGTGTAAATGTGAATGTCTAATACCAGTTTCCACAATCTGTATTGCTGCACGACAATATGGCGGCCATTGGAACGTGTTTTCACTTCTAGTTTGCCTAACTTGTTGCAGACACTCATCTTGATAAGGAGTGTTGAGTGTTTTCTGATACAAGATCCTATCCATATATACCCTGTACATTACCATGTGCATTAGAGTCACCCGGGTTCCATCTGCGGTGGTTTGTTGTATGTTACATCTATATGGTGCAGATACTCCCCTGTATGATTTCATAATAAAAGCTTTTGTTTGCGTCTAATTATTACATTAAAGCTTTTATTTTTTTTATCTGTTTTATATTCCCGTCTGAGTAATTACGCCATAATGTCTAATCTCGGAGTGGACACCAGAAGAAACCTTTGTAAGTGTTCCATCATTCTGTTTCGTGTAAGCATACAGGTAAGTGATGGCACGGTGGTCACTGACAGTCACATTCAGGTGGTATAATGGAAGTGGGACTGTCTGGGCTTATTCTAGTCTACTGCAGAAATAAAAAAATCAGCCTTTATCCTGCTTAAAAAAAAATTAAAAAGCCCATAAATCAAGCTTGGTCGGTCAAGACAGAGGCCACATTAATTGTGGGCCATCATATAGGCTGAGGACCCATGCTTCTGGAATATATGGCATAACTCCCTCTTCGCCCACAAAACCTTCTCTTCACCATTCACAATGTCTACCATTGCCCCTTCAGAAGGGACACAACTTTCCTTTGCTTTTTCTACCTCCTCCTGTACAGAGCCCAGGACCACCTCCATGACCATTTCATGTTTATCTGGAGGCCTGGCATCTGGGAGGTTCATGGCCTGAGATGACCACAGAACCACTAGGTAGTGGGCAAGAAGAATCCACAGCCTCCTGAGGAACTGGAGAGTCCAAGGATCCACCCCACATGAGGCAGAGAAGGGTCAACCACAGGGTCTGGCTCACCAATTTCCTTCCTAAAAGCTGCTCTTTACCCAGTTTGGAACCTGTGGGCTCCCACTCCAATTTCCCTTGAGAGTCCTTACCCTCACTAATCCCCTCTGAACCTACCAGTTGCTTCCCCTTCCAACCACTCCTCCTTTTTAAGTTTTTCACCACCTGCTGTGTGAGTCCCATCCAACTACTCCATTCCTTGACTCATTGGTGTAGCAACCCCCTTCTCCCCCCACACCCCACTGCTACACTGCAGTTAAGCTGTGAGACTTGCTGCTAGCAGTACTCACTACTCAGCACACACACTCACATCATGATTACACAGCTGTGCCAGAGACTCTGTCTCACTGACAACCAGGACGAGACACTCCCAGAAAGGCATGTATGTATGAGTACGGAGAGAGTGGGCGCAGTGGGGCTGCATCACTGACACCCAGGACGAGACACTCCCAGAAAGACATGTATGTATGAGTATGGAGAGAGTGGGCGCAGTGGGGCTGCATTACTGACACCCAGGACGAGACACTCCCAGAAAGACATGTATGTATGAGTACGGAGAGACTGGGAGCAGTGGGGCTGCATGACTGACAACCAGGATGAGACACTCCCAGAAAGGCATGTATGTATGAGTACGGAGAGAGTGGGCGCAGTGGGGCTGCATGACTGACAGCTGAGCCTGTCACGTCAGTGAGGTGACAAAATGCAAGATATAATTACCTAGCTAAATCAAGTGCTAATGCAATATTACATGTATTAAATGAGCACCAAATATATTGATTATTAGATAGCAGCTCTTATGCGGCAACTGGATGCCTCAGACGATATAGATTGTATCTCACAAAGTAGACGTGATTCCGCACCAGTTTTCTGAAGGTACAGAAAAAATAGTGATAACAATAATGATAGAGTACCAGAATAACATATGATATGTACGAATGATTCGTATTTTGATTGATAAGTCTGGTGGTTCACCCAGAGTCAGAAACAACTGGGAAGAAAAGGATTTACAGAAGACTCTTGTGTGGGTGCACTCTTGTTTATATTTGTTAGTATGAAGATATTAAAACATAACTTTTATTAACTCATTACTCTAAGAAAAAAAATCCACACTTATATAGTCCACCACAATTATTAAACTTAAGGAAATGTAGACATTTTTTAGAAAATTGGAAATGTTCTGGTTAGTCTATATTAGTAGACTTCAGGAGGGATGTAGACACTCTGGCTCTACATCCTAATCCTATCCCACCAGCACAAGCTCAGCTTGTATTAATAAGACCTCCAAGGGTCATTGAACTGAATTATAGTCAAAAATGTAGATCCTGATTAGTATTGACCAATTTTGGATCTATAATGAATAAAGGGAAACGGTACACAGATCAGAAGAATAAGCAAAAGAAATGATTCAGGGAGAATGTGGTGATCCTTCTGTTGGCTAAGAGTCGAGGAGGTCACGAATTACAACACCGGGTATTCTCTGGGGGTCACCCTCACAGATACTGACCCAGCCCACCACCGTTTTGCTTCCAAGATCGGACGAGATCAGGCTTTATCGGTGGGGTATGGTAGTAATTTATGCTTTCATTAAGGCCCATAGATTGTTTAAGTTTCAATAGAGACATAAAAGAGCGCTGATGGTATATAAATAAAAATATTTCTAATATTTATTACAGTTCAACACAATAAAAACAGTTATGCCAATAATAACCAGATAAAATGTAGCCACAATATTTCTGATTGTATATAAACTGTACACAGATTCAGCTGTAATCACTCACATTAGATCGATTGTATTTAAATGCAGCTGAATCAGCTGATATGTGCAGTACTGCGGTCCATTAATTAACATATTAGAGTGTAGGAGGACTCCAATTTATGTATATACCAGAGGGATCCCACGGTATGAAAGTGGATAATTTAAGTAGTTCAATATCCTCACTTATAGGTCAGTGTTCTCACCCAATGTTGGTAATCTCCGCTGGTTCCCGTCAATAGCAAAGTGCAGTGTGAGCTACAAACGGCTGCAGGTATCCTTCACAGATGGACCAGAGGGAGATGCCGCGAGCTCCGATGATCAGTCTGCAGACAGGGGGCCCCGGCACAGCAGAGGGCAGTAGCGTTCCGTCCCGTGTGACAGCAGTGAGGATCAATGAATTTGTTTATAGCAGGGTTAAACGAAGTGGATGAATCTCCTTCAATGGACCGGCAGTAGCTACAACCCTCAATGCGTTTCTCCGCCACAGGCAAACGGCGGTTTCCTCAGGAGATATGAATACCCAATGAAGAAGTAAATGGGTATTTAAACCATTTGTATCCAATTGGCTTTTGAGTGGTGATATGCACACCTGAGTGAATGCTCGGTGTTGCTTAATTTGTATAGAGTTGATCCACATGATGTAATTAATACAGGGGCTCTTTTGTTAAAAAGAAAAAGGAACTATACAGATACAGGTTGAGTATCCCATATCCAAAATGCTTGGGACCAGAAGTATTTTGGATATCGGATTTTTCCGTATTTTGGAATAATTGCATACCATAATAAGATATCATGGCGATGGGACCTAAATCTAAGCACAGAATGCATTTATGTCACATATACACCTTATACACACAGCCTGAAGGTAATTGTAGCCAATATTTTTAATAACTTTATTAAACAAAGTGTGTCTACATTCACACAATTCATTTATGTTTCATATACACCTTATACAAACAGCCTACAGGTCATTTAATACAATAATTATAATAACTTTGTGTATTAAACAAAGTTTGTGTACATTGAGACATCAAAAAACTAAGCTTTCACTATCTCACTCTCACTCAAAAAAGTCTGTATTTCGGAATATTTGGATATGGGATACTCAACCTGTAATATCAAGCTTAAACAATAAAATTAGTACTTATAGTAAATAGTGGTGGGAAAACAAAGAACACACTAATCCCCATATATATGTATATACAGATAGAATTTCTAATGGACATACAGATACCTAATATGTTGCTTTATTACTTTGACATTAAATACGTCTTGCTTTATAGAGATTTATAGAGATTATTTTTTATATATAGTTTGAATATTTATCATCCTCTCTATTCCTTTGAAGGGGTTTCGTGTTTCAAGTTATTCCCACCACTTTCTGAAAACATATATTCAATATAAAAAGGAATCTCTGAGTATAACCATTAATTTAATTAGAAAGCTCCAAGAAACAAGTATTTCAAAAGAGCTCATAATAACTAGACAGCTAAAATAGCTCAGTGAGTAAGTGACTGAGCAACAGTGAGAGAGGTCATCGGTTCAAATCCAACCTAGACTCAATTACTTTATATAGAATTGTTCATATGTTTTAATGTTTACAGCCATTTAGAACAGTTGAAGGGCACCCCAATGGTTGTTATTGGAGAATACATTTATATTATAGGTTTAATCTATTAGGTACGTATATTGAGAAGAGGCAACAAATAAATCACAGGTTGTGGCAAGATTAAGGTGGAGGAAATACCTACAGCTGTATAAACTATTTATAACCCACCCAAAGCATATCGGACCAAACCACTGTATTCAAAATAGTAGGAGAGAAAATATTCAAATAGATGTTCCTAATGTATACAGATAATAATTAAACAGAAAAATCTTTTCTGAATCATCAGTCATTGTGACAGAGACCATCTGAGTAAGCCATGTGCATCGTCATATTCAGTGTAAATTGGTGAATATATATATATATATATATATATATATATATATAAGTCTATTGTTGCTCATATCACACTAGACAAAGAATAATCCAGAGATAGATACAAAGTACCATGTGTATAATATACTCCGTAGATATCTCAAAGAATATATATGTATATATAGACTAAGTTTCTTAACAGAAGGATAAGAAAACAGCAATGGAAAAAGAGGGGGAGGAAAGAAGAAAAATAAGGAAGCTATAGGATAAAATAGAATAACATACAGATATTGATTCATATATTATTCAGCTCAATGTTTTCGTTGAGACCTAGAGGGAACAAAGTATCTATCATACAAATCCAGTATGCTTCCCTCTTACAGAGGAGGTTATATCTATCCCCACCTCGGAATGTCTGTTTTATATGTTCAACTCCCTGTATGGACAGAACCCCACAATCACCTCCATGGAGTGAGCAAACATGTCTAGGTACACGGTGTTTAGTTGACTTTTTAAGAATGAATCTTCTATGTTCTAAAAACCTAGAGAGCGTATTGTTCTACCGACATATTGGCAACCGCAAATGCAGGAGATTACATAAACCACAAATGTCTGGCAGTTTATATTGCCCACTATATCGAAGTATTCTTTAGTTCTATATGATAAGAATTATGATCGTCAGCAGGAACAGCACACTATATGTAAGAGCCGGAGCGGTGCAGGGCTACTGGCTGACAGCCTAGCATCTCGGTGCAGCGGGAGAAGTCTGTAAATGATGGGAAATAACATCTGAACCCATGGCTACTGTGAGGAAATGAGAGGTCTGTGACAATATAGCTATGCCTCATTTCTCATGTCAGATATGTACTTTTTATCCCCATATCCCTATAGATTCATCTGTTTCCTCATTCTCCATAACATGTCCATTACTGCTCACCCAATATTGTGTTTAAATCAACCTTATTATTGTTAATTATATGCAATTGTGTTACGTTATCTGTTACCCTTTGGAGCAATGCATTCATGTTAGACCTAGTTTTCTATTGTTTACTACCACCACAGTGGACACTCAAGGATAAGTCATATAAGGTACCATTGTCCCTTTTTGTTTACTCCCTATTGTCCAACAGTGAGCTGACCAGACATGGGTAACTACCTGGCTCTCTTCCTTTGATGGTAAAACTAGTTATCATCAGGTATAGACCATCAATGATTCCTGATCATCAATGGTTGATAGCCAATCCTAGACCAGAACCTGAGAGACCACAGCCACCACAAGATCCACAATGTGTACCTAGAAGCTGCCACATCTGGCACTTTATTACCCGCCATCAGATCTACCTTCTCCTAGAGAGCCACCTCTCCACATCTAAGCTGGAACTCTGCAGGTTTTCTTCACCACCAGCTTTGATCTCCTTTGCATCAGCATCACGGCCAGCCACACACAGGTCAATGGCATCAGCATTATGATAACATTTTTTTTTTATATTCAAGATTTTTTATTGAGGTTTTCAATTTTGCTTTAACATTTCACACATACAACACACAAACATTATCCACACCCAACATGTGTGGAGACAGCAGTACATGTATGCAGTCTATAATACATTTAGTAAACATTATTACTCATATAACATATAGTCACATAGCAACGGTGTCTTAGTTCAACACATCCGAAGCATAACAGTTCCCTTAAACTCATAAGCATAGCAGAATTGTCACATTATGTTACATATATCATAGCAAGGCAAGACAAGACCGGCCGCGGGGGTGCCCCCCTCGCACAACATCCCATACTGACACACAAGGAAGAATACGGGTTTAGCTATATCTCACTTTGTAATATTTAGAGTCCATCCATCTACCCCATATTGTGGACCATTTCCTCTCCACCTTCCTAGCCAGAAACACAAATTTTTCATGCGCAATTGTTTTGTTGACCAGGGATATCCATGCCCTAGATGTCGGGGCCTCACTGGCCAGCCATAGCCGGCAAATACAGACCCTAGTTAAAGCGCATAGGTTAATAACATATCGCCTACTAGGTGGGTCTAAGGCTTCCTCGTCCACAATCAGCAGTGTACAAAGCGCAGGAGTACATACGAAGGAGGGAATACCTGTGTCACATAAGATCTGTATAACCGCCGTCCAAAACACAGACACGCCAGGACACAACCACAGTAAATGCCAGAAATCTGCATCCACGACTCCACATCTAGGGCATTGCGAGTTGTGAGCACCCCCGATATGTGCTAATCTCACCGGGGTCATATACACCCTGTGTAGAATGTATAGTTGTATTTGCTGGTATCTAACAGAGGAAGTAGAGATCCAATGGGCTCCTATAGCAGTATTCCATGCATCATCCGATAGCGTACCCACATCTGATTCCCATCTACCAACCCGAAGAGCCGTGAGAGGGTCACCGTGGTGCATTTGCAGGATACGACCATATATCCTAGAGACTAAGTGTCCCGAGTCTAGCGTTTGCAACATTGTTTTAACCGGGGAGTCAGCTAAGACTGGAGGGCCATTTGGGAACTGGGCTGCCAGTGCATGTCTCAACCGTAGGAATTGAAAAAAGAACCTTGATGGAATGTTGTGTGCGTGTTGAAGTTGTTGGAAAGAGTTAAGAATCCCATCACTATATACATGGCCCAAAGATGATACTCCCCATCTTCCCCAAACCTCTCGGACCTGAAGATGACACAGTTCCGGTAACCCATATATGTTATCCAAAGGGTTGTTAGGGTCAACGCCATGGCCACGCATCACCGAGTGCACCATTTTCCACACCAGAAGGGGACCGAGATCATTAACCCATTCCCAGACATGTATCAGTTGCGCCGCGTAGTAGTAGAAACGGAAATTGGGGAGGGCCAGACCCTCCATTTCACGTGTTCTGGTCATGGTATCTAGTTTTAAGCGTGCTCGTTTACTGGCCCACACCAGGGAGGAAAGCAACCCGTCTATTTGTTTAAAAATCTTCTGTGGAATATAGACAGGTGATTGCTGCAGGACATAGAGAAGCTTGGACTGGAAGAACATTTTAACCATATTAACCCTCCCCCTGACTGTTAAGGGCAACTTACCCCACGTCTGCACCCGGCCGCAGAGATACACTATTTGGGGAGTGATATTAAGAGAAGAGAATTTTTGAGAGTTATTAGACACCCAAATACCCAAATATTTGAATGATTCCACCCACTTCAATGGAAGAACCACCAACGGGGAGGCAGGGACTTCGCCCTTAAGTGGGATAATAGAGGATTTCTCCCAGTTTATCAGTAAACCAGAGTATCGCCCGAACCCATCAATAATTTCCAAGATCCTAGGTATAGACTCAGCATAGCGATCCACAAACATCAGGATGTCATCAGCATATAGGGCCACTCTGTCTTCCCGAGCACCCACTTTAAGTCCATAAATACCCGCATCTGTTCTCAGAAGACATGCCAGGGGTTCAATGGCCATAGCAAACAGAGTAGGGGACAAGGGGCAACCCTGTCGCGTGCCTCTAGATAAGGGAAAGGAGTGAGATACGAAACCATTGACCGCCACCCTTGCCGAGGGAGAGGAGTACATCAGTCGAACATATTTAATAAATTTCGGGCCGATACCAAATCTACGCATAACTTCCCATAAATATTCCCACTCCACCGAGTCAAAAGCCTTAGCGGCATCTAACGAAACGACAATGGAGGAGGAAGGGTCCGCCCGGGGGATTTGTAGGTGGGTAAACAGACGTCTAAGATTAATGGAGGTCGATTTATTAGGCATAAATCCCGTCTGATCTGGGTGTATAATGTGGGAAATAACTGTATTTAATCTACCAGCCAATCTCTTAGCCAAAATTTTAATGTCAGTGGGTAGGAGGGATATAGGACGGTAAGACTCCACTTTCTTAGGATCCTTGTCAGGTTTAGGGAGAACCACAATCACTGCCTCCGTCTATGGCGGAGGCCATAGACGGGGGAAGAGACTCCTGTGTAAAAATCTGGCCATATAACTCAAGTAAGCGGGGGACAAAAAAATCCAAGTTATGCTTATAGACCTCGGAGGGTATTCCATCCAAGCTCGGGGCTTTACCACTAGGAGAGGCCTCAATCGCTGCTCTAACTTCATCAGGGGAAATAGGCGCCTCCAAAAGGTCACAAGCCTCCCCGGACAAGGTGGGGAAGCAGACACCGCCCAAATAATCATTTAATTGTGATGAGGTACAGTCCAATTTAGATTCATATAAGCGACTATAGAAGGATACAAATTCAGCCGTCATCAGTGGAGTCTGGGTCAGGTGAACACCTTCAGCACTCACAATCTCTACCACCACACTAGTAGGTCTGTCTCCCCGAGCCAGAGAGGCCAGGTATGTCCCCGGCCTGTCCCCCGTCCCCGTAGCGTAAAAGGTATGGGATGAGAAAAGGAGTCTATGCTGAGTCTTTTCCATTAGGTAGTCTCTCCATTCCCTCTGAGCCGACAACCAGGCTGACTTGGAACTGATCAAAGAATCCTGCAAATATTGTAGTTCTGCAGCGGCACTCCGGGCCTCCAACTCAGCCTCCCTTCTCCTATAGAAGGATTTTAACTCAGACACCCGTTTAATCAAACTCCCCCGTATAAAGGCCTTAAAGGTGTCCCATAAGTTAGAGATAGACTGGTCGGTACTATTCAGCTCGAAGTACTCCCGCCATGCGGCTACCATTTCAGATCCGTCTCCCATGTGAACGAACCAGAATGGGTTAAATTTCCACACAGCTTGGCCTCTATCGCAATTAAAGTCTAAATTAAAGGTCAAGGGGGAGTGGTCTGATATACCTCTAGTCTCATATCTAATGTTACCAACGGGGGAACCATGTCACTCGAGAGGAGGGCCAGGTCAATCCTAGAGAACGAAGAATGGGAGTGTGAGAAACACGAGTATTGTTTAAGAGAAGGGTGTCTCAGTCTCCACGGATCGACCAGGCCCAACCCCGACACCACATTTGCAAACCCAGACCCCCCAGGACCTGCAGCAGACGGAGACATGGAGAGCCTATCCATTACCACGTCTAGCACATTATTGAAGTCCCCCAAGCAAATAACAGACACCCCGGGGGATAAGGCCATGAACCCAGCAACCCTCTTAAGTACATCGGGAGAGTATGGAGGGGGCACATAGACTGCTAGCAGGAGGACAGGAACATAAAATAACCTACATTTCAAAAACACATATCTCCCCCAAGGATCTGTTTGTATAGATTCCATTACAAAAGGGACGGTCCGCTTAATAAGGACTGAAACCCCGTGTGAGGCGGACGTGTGCATAGAGTGGTATGCCCAACACACCCAGGGTCTCTTCAGTGAGAGAATCTTACTACCTACCAAGTGTGTTTCCATAAGACAGACAATATCAGCGGCATAGTGTTTGAGCTGTCGGAGCACAAGAGACCTCTTAACTTTATCATTGAGCCCTCTCACATTCCACGATACCACCTTAATCCCCGTCATAGTACAACAAAGGTATGATCAGTGCATCGCCCAGCGGCCGGTCAGCCCAGTCACATACAGATTCAGTAACCAGACACCATTGCTTATATTGCACAGTAATAAACCATGTACTTTCACTACATACATTTCCGCTCAAAAAATAAATATAACCCAACACCCTCCCCTTCCCCCCTCCCTGTATACCACCCCCAACATGCAGCATACCTGGATCCCAAAACTGAGTGTACATACCTAAAAATACCTCAGCGAGTGCCCACGTGTCCTATACAGGGTTATTCTACTACACAAATCCGCTGCTAGCTCCTTGTGCTGACCCTTTACATATTTGTAGATATTAATGTCTCCTCTTAGTTGCTGCGTACTCCAGAGACTCTAACCCTTTATTCAATTTAGTAGCCCGCCTTTGAACCCTTTCTAGTTCTCATATCTTTTTTATAATATGGTGCCAAAAATTTAACACAATATTGTGTTTTTCCCCAAAATGCATAATTTTGCATTTTTCTACATTGAACCTCATTCCCCATTTAGACGCCCAGGCTTCAAGTTTAAATAAGTCATTTTGTAGAGACTCCACATCGCTATCTGAATTAATTACCTTACACAGCTTAGAATCATCCACAAAGATTGACACTGTGCTTTCCAGGACTATTCCTAGATTGTTGCTAAATATATTGAACAGTAGCGGGCCAAGTATGGACCCTTGTGGTATTCCGCTAACTACTGGTGCCCAGCTGTAGAACATCCCATTTACCATTACTCGTACTCTGTTATCCAGCCAATTACCTAGCCATGTACAAATAGTATATCCTAGACTAAGTTCCCTTAATTTGATGATCAGTCTCCTGTGAGGAACTGTTTTGAAGGCTTTTGCAAAATCTAAATACACCACCTCCACTGCTTTTCCCTGATCAAGATTCTCGCTCACTTCCTCGTAGAAGCTAATTGTTAGTTTGACATGATCTGTCCCTTACAAACCCATGCTGACTTTTGCTAATAATCTTATTAACCTGCAGATAATCCTCTATGCTATCCCTCAAAATACCTTCCAATAATTTGCCCACTATAGAGGTTAAGCTAACTGGTCTATAATTACCAGGATTATTTTAAGTTCCCATTTTAAATAAAGGCACTACCTCCGCTATGCGCCAATCCTTAGGTACCTTGCCTGATCTGATTGAACTGTGGAAAATCAAGTATTGGGATCTTTATTTTGCTTAGTCTCTCCAGGACAACAAGTATCCAGCCAAGAGTCATTACCTTCACTATCTTTATGCACTACTTTCTCTGACTGATCCTCCCTGGTGAATACTGAGGAAAAAAATTGTTCAGTATTTCCGCTTTTATTTTATCATTGTTTATCAAAGCTCCCAATTCATCTTTTAATGGGCCTACGTTCTCCTTTAACTTTTTACTGTTTATGTATTTATAAAACTTTTTAGGATTGTTTTTACTCTCTATAGCGATTTGCTTTTTATTTACAATTTTGCTGCAATTATTACTTTTTTGCATTTTTTATTGCATTCCTTGTAATGCTGGAATGACTCCTTCCCTCCATTAGATTTAAATGTTTTGAAAGCACGCCTCTTTTTAGCCATTGCTTCTTTGACCCCCTTATTAAGCCACATTGGTTTGTTTTTAGTACTCCTGCGTTTACTGCTCATGGGAATGAATTTGTGAATATGCTCATGGGAATGAATTTGTGAATATTGCTATCAAGCAACCCTTTTAAAGCTACCCACATTACCGTTGTGTCTTTACCATGAAACAAAACTTCCCAATCAATCTCGTTTAGTGCCTGTCTAAAATATCCCTCCAAATTCCCAACCCAGTCATGAGAGTCGTCCCACCATGTTTCCGTAATACCTATAATATCATACTGAGACTTTGATACAAGCCATTCCAATTCCCCCATTTTACCCGATAGGCTTCTTGCATTCACAAGTATACATCTTAGCTTGGCCTCTCCATTGTCCATTTGTTTTAGTGGTATCTTATCTATATTTACTAGTGATGAGCACCGGAAATTTTTCGGGTTTTGTGTTCGGTTCCGCGGCCGTGTTTTGGGTTCGAACGCGTTTTGGCAAAACCTCACCGATTTTTTTTTTGTCGGATTCGGGTGTGTTTTGGATTCGGGTGTTTTTTTCAAAAAACCCTAAAAAACAGCTTAAATCATAGAATTTGGGGGTCATTTTGATCCCAAAGTATTATTAACCTCAATAACCATAATTTCCACTCATTTTCAGTCTATTCTGAACACCTCACACCTCAAAATATTATTTTTAGTCCTAAAATTTGCACCGAGGTCGCTGGATGACTAAGCTCAGCGACCCAAGTGGCCGACACAAACACCTGGCCCTTCTAGGAGTGGCACTGCAGTGTCACGCAGGATGGCCCTTCCAAAAAAACACTCCCCAAACAGCACATGACGCAAAGAAAAAAAGAGGCGCAATGAGGTAGCTGTGTGACTAAGATAAGCGACCCTAGTGGCCGACACAAACACCTGGCCCATCTAGGAGTGTCACTGCAGTGTCACGCAGGATGGCCCTTCCAAAAAACACTCCCCAAACAGCACATGACGCAAAGAAAAAAAGAGTCGCAATTAGGTAGCTGTGTGACTAAGATAAGCGACCCTAGTGGCCGACACAAACACCTGGCCCTTCCAAAAAACACTCCCCAAACAGCACATGACGCAAAGAAAAATGAAAGAAAAAAGAGGTGCAAGATGGAATTGTCCTTGGGCCCTCCCACCCACCCACCCTTATGTTGTATAAACAGGACATGCACACTTTAACCAACCCATCATTTCAGTGACAGGGTCTGCCACACGACTGTGACTGAAATGACGGGTTGGTTTGGACCCCCACCAAAAAAGAAGCAATTAATCTCTCCTTGCACAAACTGGCTCTACAGAGGCAAGATGTCCACCTCATCATCATCCTCCGATATATCACCGTGTACATCCCCCTCCTCACAGATTATCAATTCGTCCCCACTGGAATCCACCATCTCAGCTCCCTGTGTACTTTGTGGAGGCAATTGCTGCTGGTCAATGTCTACACGGAGGAATTGATTTATAATTCATTTTAATGAACATCATCTTCTCCACATTTTCTGGATGTAACCTCGTATGCCGATTGCTGACAAGGTGAGCGGCGGCACTAAACACTCTTTCGGAGTACACACTTGTGGGAGGGCAACTTAGGTAGAATAAAGCCAGTTTGTGCAAGGGCCTCCAAATTGCCCCTTTTTCCTGCCAGTATAAGTACGGACTGTCTGACGTGCCTACTTGGATGCGGTCACTCATATAATCCTCCACCATTCTTTCAATGGGGAGAGAATCATATGCAGTGACAGTAGACGACATGTCCGTAATCGTTGTCAGGTCCTTCAGTCCGGACCAGATGTCAGCATCAGCAGTCGCTCCAGACTGCCCTGCATCACCGCCAGCGGGTGGGCTCGGAATTCTGAGCCTTTTCCTCGCACCCCCAGTTGCGGGAGAATGTGAAGGAGGAGATGTTGACAGGTCGCGTTCCGCTTGACTTGACAATTTTCTCACCAGCAGGTCTTTGAACCCCAGCAGACTTGTGTCTGCCGGAAAGAGAGATCCAAGGTAGGTTTTAAATCTAGGATCGAGCACGGTGGCCAAAATGTAGTGCTCTGATTTCAACAGATTGACCACCCGTGAATCCTTGTTAAGCGAATTAAGGGCTCCATCCACAAGTCCCACATGCCTAGCGGAATCGCTCTGTGTTAGCTCCTCCTTCAATGTCTCCAGCTTCTTCTGCAAAAGCCTGATGAGGGGAATGACCTGACTCAGGCTGGCAGTGTCTGAACTGACTTCACGTGTGGCAAGTTCAAAAGGTTGCAGAACCTTGCACAACGTTGAAATCATTCTCCACTGCGCTTGAGACAGGTGCATTCCACCTCCTATATCGTGCTCAGTTATATAGGCTTGAATGGCCTTTTGCTGCTCCTCCAACCTCTGAAGCATATAGAGGGTTGAATTCCACCTCGTTACCACCTCCTGCTTCAGATGATGGCAGGGCAGGTTCAGGCGTTTTTGGTGGTGCTCCAGTCTTCTGTACGCCGAAAGTGTCCCGCAATTCTTCTGGCCACCGACAGCATCTCTTGCACGCCCCTGTCGTTTTTTAAATAATTCTGCACCACCAAATTCAAGGTATGTGCAAAACATGGGACGTGCTGCAATTTGCCCAGATTTAATGCACACACAATATTGCTGGCGTTGTCCGATGCCACAAATCCACAGGAGAGTCCAATTGGGGTAAGCCATTCCGCGATGATCTTCCTCAGTTGCCATAAGAGGTTTTCAGCTGTATTCTGGAAAGCGGTGATACAAAGCGTAGCCTGCCTAGGAAAGAGTTGGCGTTTGCGAGATGCTGCTACTGGTGCCGCCGCTGCTGTTCTTGCGGCGGGAGTCCATACATCTACCCAGTGGGCTGTCACAGTCATATAGTCCTGAGCCTGCCCTGCTCCACTTGTCCACATGTCCATGGTTAAGTGGACATTGGGTACAACTGCATTTTTTAGGACACTGGTGACTCTTTTTCTGAGGTCTGTGTACATTTTCGGTATCGCCTGCCTAGAGAAATGGAACCTAGATGGTATTTGGTACCGGGGACACAGTACCTCCAACAAGTCTCTAGTTGGCTCTGCAGTAATGATGGATACCGGAACCACGTTTCTCACCACCCAGGATGCCAAGGCCTCAGTTATCCGCTTTGCAGCAGGATGACTGCTCTGATATTTCATCTTCCTCGCAAAGGACTGTTGGACAGTCAATTGCTTGGTGGAAGTAGTAAAAGTGGTCTTACGATTTCCCCTCTGGGATGACCATCGACTCCCAGCAGCAACAACAGCGCCAGCAGCAGTAGGCGTTACACGCAAGGATGCATCGGAGGAATCCCAGGCAGGAGAGGACTCGTCAGAATTGCCAGTGACATGGCCTGCAGGACTATTGGCATTCCTGGGGAAGAAGGATATTGACACTGAGGGAGTTGGTGGGGTGGTTTGCGTGAGCTTGGTTACAAGAGGAAGGGATTTACTGGTCAGTGGACTGCTTCCGCTGTCGCCAAAAGTTTTTGAACTTGTCACTGACTTATTATGAATGCGCTGCAGGTGACGTATAAGGGAGGATGTTCCGAGGTGGTTAACGTCCTTACCCCTACTTATTACAGCTTGACAAAGGGAACACACGGCTTGACACCTGTTGTCCGCATTTCTGTTGAACCCATTTCTCTGTATTTTCTTCACACGATTGCATCTAGGAATATAGATAACTCAGCTCACTTAGATATGAGATTATCTCATACAGAGTGATGTACAATTTAGCTGGACATATTTCTAGTCTGCAGCGATAGCTGAAGTTATCTTTTGGTAATCCCCACTCCCTGATTGCCACTCGTGACATATTGCTCCTCACAGATTAGTTTATATATGGGGACTCTTCACTTTTCTTCTCGGGCGGGCATAGATACTTATGAGAGGACGGTGGTGGGGGAAATCCTACCTCACTATTGCTTTCATGTCCTCTAACGCTCATACACGTGGCCACTGTTATTGGTCCTTGTATATGACCGTTAGCCGGAGGTCACTGGTCAATGCTAAAATGGTTATTAGTACGGTAATGTTTATCATATTGTACGACCCGTTGTTTACTTTTTTCTTTTCTAATGCTTCTCCCCCCCTTATATTGTCTCTATCCTCCCCCCTCTCACCTACCCCCCTCCCAGGATGTGACTGTCATTATCTGGATAAAGCTGATAGTGGTTGGTGTATATGTTTAATCTTTGACACGACAACATACCTGACTTAGTAGTGGGAACTTGGAATGTAGGGGGATTTAACTCCCCAGTGAAGAGACAGAAAATAATCCTTTATCTCAACAAACAACGGATAGATCTGGCTTTCCTGCAGGAAACGCACCTCACACAGGAGGAGACGGTGAAATTGAACACCTTAAACTGGCAGGTACTGGGTTTTAGCTCATATAATTCTAAAGCTAGGGGTGTTGTCGTATTGGTAAAAAGTCATATTCTCACGGAGGTGGTTTCCACTTTAACTGACCCAGATGGTCGTTATGTTATATTATCTGCAAAGATTAATGGTAAAATGTACACCATATGCAACGTTTACGCTCCTAATGTTTATAACAAGATGTTTTTTCAGTCTCTACTAGCTAAATTGACCCCCTTTTTAACAGAACCTTTGCTCCTAGGTGGTGATTTTAACCTTATCTCTTCCTCCTATCTAGATAGGTCTCATCTTCCCGCGAGACATCTCACACTGCCCAAACTTGGAGTTCCCTTTTTAGCAGAAAGATTACAAGCAGTAGATATCTGGAGGGCTCTGCACCCCACAGAAAAAGAATACACATGCCTCTCCGCTGCACATCACACACTATCCAGGATAGATTACATTTTATTATCCCATTCTTTACTTCCTCATGTGTCTGACTCCCAAATTGAGACCATAGCCCTCTCGAATCATGCCCTGGTAACTGCGACCCTTCACTTTCCAAATGTCTCCTCCCCATCTCCTAAATTATGGCGGTTCCCGTCATATCTCGCAAACTCCCTAAAATTCCAACAGAAATTGGAATCCTCCTGGGAATCTTTTCTGACTAATAATGTATCCCATCTAGAAGAAGTTCCTATATTGTTCTGGATGACTGCGAAATCAGTTCTCCGGGGTGATGATATATCATACGTCTCAGCTAATAATAAAAAATATGCCACTCAATATTTAGAGTTTCAGAGGCCCCTGTCAACAGCCTACCAGCAATACAAATCCTCCCCTACCCCACAAAACCGCCTCATTTATCTTAACTCTAAAACTCATTTTGACGAATTCATGTCATCTATGGGAAGTAGATTCTCCTTTTCCGTAAATTATAAATTCTTTAAATTTGGCAATAGAACTGGAAAATTATTGACGACTTTACTAAATGGTTCACGCACCCACTTCGCACATCCACTGGTGCGCTAACCACTACTAACCAAGAAATCTCTGACATTTTGAGATCCTTTTATGAAGGCCTATACTCCCCAACTCCACCTCCTTTGCCCGAATCTCCCCCTACAGTCTCCCCATGGCCCTCTACCTTTTGGGACACACTTCCTGTTCCACGATTACTCCCCAATATGGTTCAATCATTGCTAGATCCCATCACACTTGAAGAAGTCAGAAATGTCATTTTGGTGAGACTTTGGTGTCGGTCCTGAATGCGGTTTTGACCACTGACACTCTTTCCAGACATTTTAATACAGCCATTCTCAAGGTTCTTCCTAAACCCGGGAAGGACCTCTCTCAGCCGGGATCATACCGCCCAATCTCTTTACTGAATCTCGATTACAAGTTACTTACCAAAATATTAGCGGATCGGATTAAACATTTACTCCCTCATATTATACATAAGGACCAAACAGGATTTATCTGGCGAAGACACTCTGAGGTCAACGTACGACGGGTCCTGTCAGCTATCTATGCTTCCTCCTCCTCTTTTTCTCTCGCCACTCACCCATTTATCCTATCTCTTGACGCAGAAAAAGCGTTCGATCTGGGTGACTGGGATCACCTTTTCTCTTCTCTTTCACTTTTTGGCTTTCCTGCCCCTTTTGTAAATCTCCTGAAACTCCTTTACACTACTCCTCGGACGCAGGTCTGGTGTAATGGAGTTCTATCCCCAGCTTTTGAGATACATAGAGGAACCAGACAGGGATGCCCCCTGTCACCCTTACTCTTCGCCATAGCGCTGGAGCCTCTGGCGATAGCCTTATGACAATCCCCAAGATTTAAAGGAATCAAAATGGGGGACGTGGATCTCCGCCTGGCCCTTTTTGCCGATGACATGCTCTTGTTTGTCTCAGACCCAGTGACCTCCATCCCAGAGATTCTGGGCCTGATTCAGACATTTGGAAATAGGGCAGGATATAGGAGTAATGTAGCTGAATCAGACATTTTACTCTTAGGCCCCACTACAAATGTCCTATCAGATCTCCTTTCATCGCTTTCTTTCAAAATTGCCCCCACAAAAATCACATACCTAGGGATCCAAATCCCGGGAATCTGTCTAGATTGTATGAGGAGAATTACTCCCCTAGCCTGGCACGAGTAACAACACTTTTGGATAGTTGGAAATGACTTCCCTTGTCACTGTTGGGGAGGATAGCAGTGTTACAAAACATAATCTTCCCCAAACTGTTTTACCTTATGCAAATGCTCCCAATCCGACTTAATAATCGAGACATTCAATACCTACGGAAAATTATGTCAAGATTCTTGTGGAAAGGAAAAAAAATCATTCATAGCTTTAGACAAGCTGATGGCTCCTAAGTTGGAGGGTGGGTTCGGGGTCCCTGATTACTCGTCTTATTCAATGGCTTCGCTGTTTCGTTTCGCTGCTGACTGGCTGTTTGATAGGGAACTCTTCACTGACTCCGCACTGGATGAGGCCTTGTTCGCTCCTTATTCCCCGGGAGCTCTGCTACTTTGAAACATAGAATTTGTCGGCAGATAAGAACCACTTGGCCCATCTAGTCTGCCCCTTATTTTTATTTTTTTTATATTATTTTTTATCACTGACCTTATTTGATCCTTATTTCTTTGTAAGGATATCCTTATGTCTATCCCATGCATGTTTAAATTGCTCTACTGTCTTAGCCTCTACCACCTCTGATGGGAGGCTATTCCACTTGTCCACTACCCTTTCTGTGAAATAATTTTTCCGCAAATTTCCCCTGAACCTCCCCCCCTCCAGTCTCAGTGCATGTCCTCGTGTCCTATTGCTTCTCTTCATTTGGAGAATGTTTCCCTCCTGGACTTTGTTAATACCCTTCATATATTTGAAAATTTCTATCATGTCCCCCCTTTCCCTTCTCTGCTCCAAACTATACATATTGAGATTTCTTAGTCTTTCTGGGTATGTTGTGTGATGTAGGCCATGCACCATTTTAGTTGCCCTCCTTTGTACAGTTTCTAATGTATTAATATCCTTTTGAAGATATGGCCTCCAGAACTGAATACAGTATTCTAGATGAGGTCGTACCAATGACCTATACAGTGGCATTATTACTTCTTTCTTTCTGCTGCTGATTCCTCTCCCAATGCAGCCAAGCATCTGACTAGCCTTCCTCATTGCCTTGTTACATTGCTTACCTGCTTTTAAGTCATCTGAAATAGTGACTCCTAGATCCCTTTCCTCCTCAGTAGTTTCCAGTATAGTGCCATTAATACTGTATTTAGCTTTAGGATTTTTGAGACCCAAGTGCATGATTTTGCATTTTTTGGCATTAAACTGTAACTGCCAGACTCTTGACCATTCCTCTAGTCTACCTAGATCCTCAATCATTTGTTTTACCCCACCTGGTGTGTCTACCTTACCTTACTTTGTAAACCTTCTTTGATCCCCTCATCAATTCGCAATAATCCCCTTTTCCATGATATCTATTATAACTGGCGCTCCCTACACAAAAAATTCAGGAGTAATCCAGAAATCTCACAATGCATCCCACTATGGGGCAACCCTGCATTTCCCCCATCTCTTATTAATCCTAATTACCGACTCTGGAAAGAGAAGGGTCCCTCTAACTCCTCCAGGGTCTTTGATCCGGGAGGCTCAATGCGGTCTTTTTCCTTCCTCCAAGAGAAGTTCAACCTACCTCACACCCACTTTTACATGTACCTACAAGTCAGACACTATTTAAACCCCACAAATCCCAAACATAACCACCCCCAAGACAACTCTTCTCTTTCCACCCCACTGTCACTTTCACTTGCTGCACACAGAGTTGGACCCACACGCATCAGACAGATATATAACATCCTGACTTCTAGATCAACAGAACACAGATGGAATAGATTATTAGACCAATGGCGAAAAGATATACCCAGTCTAACTTCCCATCAGCAACTCAGTGAGCACTATATCTCCTCTCTGAAAGCCTTAGCCTCCCCGTACTTACAGGAGGTACATCTTCGCACCCTACAGAGGGCATATATTTCCCCCACACAACATGCCCGATTTAATCCCACGGAATCTGGGGAATGTCCCAAATGTCATGTCAGTGTAGCCTCGTTTTATCACATGTTTTGGGAGTGTGGTCTGATCCGCCGCTTCTGGCATAAAGTAATGGCCTTTATTAACCAGCTATTACACATCCATGTGGAAGCGACACCGCTATCTTGCCTGTGTGCAAATTTCTCAGAATGGGACTTAGGACCAGGGAGATGGAAAATACAACCATTTCTAACCATCCTAGTAACGGTATCAAAAAAAAATATCCTGTCTCACTGGCTCTTGTCCACATCCCCGACTCTGACGGAGGTGCACAGTAAACTTTTGCAGATCTTATACTATGACAGAAAATCGGCCCAAATTAATATTGAATCAGGGATTAAAACCTTTTATAAAAAATGGGGTCTATATATTGATTCACGGGATCAGACCACACAGACTCAAATATTTAAGGTTTTGAACACACAAAATGGTTCTTGCATAGGAAATTATTGGAAGACACCTTGCCGTGACCCTCCACACTAATATCTACTAGTACCTTTGGGACAAGAACACCATGTTTCCTATAATTGTGCTACTACATCAATTGCGATTCTTCTCACTATATATTTATAGATAGGACATCCTTATATTCCCCAATCATTCACCCTCATGTGTTACCCTCCTCTTCCCCTTCCCCTTCCCTTTTGAGCACTCACTTTTTACTTCTCTTTCTTTTCTCTTTCCTCTGTTTAGTGTTATATATATGTCAGGATACCGAATTCCAAAAGAATCGAACCTCATTATTATGTTTATTGTTATTTACGAAAAGGTAATCTGGTTCTAGAGGTGTATACACCTTTCTTTATGATTCTGATGATAAAGCGTTGATGGAGACCCCTACGGTTTTGACCCCACAGTTTTGATGTACAAGACAGATTTACATAAACACTATATCCCTTGGTTAATGTTAGTGCAATAATCTTGTGACAAAATACGGATTTATGGTTTGGAGTCCACAAGTCTAGATTCTACGGATCTGAACTGTCCCCCTCTTAACAGACTATAATGTATTTGTCAACTTTAGCCTTAACTTCATAATCTCCATTGTCTGCTACTTCGTTGTTTCATATTGAATTTATATTATGTGAAAATCCTAATAAACAGATTTAAAAAAAATATATATATAAATGAAGTAGTAGAAGCACATATCATGTAAAAGCCTGTTATTGAAAGGTGGATTGAAAAGAACCTCACTGTAGCTGATTTATTTATACATTGTTGCTTATCCAATTGCTACATACTCTGACATTGATTGTAGCTGATACGGCTTAAATCCTTCCCTTCACACAGGGAGAGCAGGCTGCGGTGTAACACATTTGTTACAGTTCTCCTGCTGGCAGTACTGTAATGATGGGGTATATGTAATTGCGGTCGAATTGCCGCAAATGTAAAAAATCGGGGCATTTTAAATTCGACAATGCAATACAGTACTTTTCGACAAAGAAACGGACGTTTCAGATTCGACTTTTTGAAATTTGACAGTTGTTAAATTCGACATGTCTGCAGTGGTAAAAATGCGGCTTTTCGACAAAAGTATATTCAATTGAAGAAAGTCGATTCGACAACAGTCCTTTTCAACAGTCATTTTGTCAATTTCATTCCGCCTCACTTTGCTGGTGGAATCTAATAAAAAATGTAAAAACATGTATTTTTTGTGTTTTTTTTTTATTGCTAATAGCATATCTATTTATATTAGAATGGATTATGTACCTGGTTTGTCTATTAGGAGCCACAAGTATTATTTATATATTTTTTTAACTGACTAAAATAGAGAGAGCATGGTTTTCAGTGGGAAGGGGTGGGAATGGGTTAAAACCAAGAAAAAAAATGTGTGGGGTCCCCCCTCCTAAGCATAACCAGCCTCGGGCTCTTTGAGTCGGTCCTGGTTGTAAAAATACGGGGGGGAAATTGACAGGGGATCCCCCGTATTTTTAGAACCAGCACCGGGCTCTGCGTCCGGTCCTGGTGCAAAAAATACAGGGGACAAAAGATGTAGGGGCCCCCCGTATTTTTAACACCAGCACCGGGCTCCACTAGCTGGAGAGATAATGCCACAGCCAGGGGACACTTTTATATAGGTCCCTGCGGCCGTGGCATTAAATCCCCAACTAGTCACCCCTGACTGGGGTACCCTGGAGGGTAAATCAAAGGTTCCCCCCTCCACCCGAGGGCCGGGGGTGAAGCCCGAGGCTGTTCCCCTCATCCATGGGCTGTGGATGGGAGGCTGATAGCCAACTGACACAAAGAAAGAATATTGTTTTTTGTAGTAGAACTACAAGTCCTGGCAAGCCTCCCCCGCAAGCTGGTACTTGGAGAACCACAAGTACCAGCATGCGGGGGGGGGAATGGGCCCGCTGGTACCGGTAGTTCTACTACAAAAAAAATACCCAAACAAAAACAGTACACGCACACCGTGCAAGTAAAACTTTATTACATACATGCTGACACACACATACTTACCTATGTTCACACGAGGCTCGGTCCACTTCTCCAAGTAGAATCCATGGTGTACCTGAAAATAAAATTATATTCACCAAAATTCAGTGTAGCATCTCTCCTCTTCTTTTTTGTAATCTACGTACTTGGCAAAAAAACAAACCACATTTACCTGGACCACGCTCTGAAAGGGGTCCCATGTTTACACATGGGACCCCTTTCCCCGAATTCTGAGACCCGCTCCATTATCCTCAATGGTGGGAACTTTGCGGTCAGCAGTGAGGTTACTCGCGCCTTCGATACAGTGCCTCACAGGAGACTGATCAAATTAAGGGAACTTGGTCTAGGATATACTATTTGTACATGGATAGGTAATTGGCTTTACAACGAGTAATGGTGAACGGGATGTTCTCCAGCTGGGCACCAGTAGTCAGCAGAATACCACAAGGGTCCGTACTTGGCGCGATACTATTCAATATATTTATCAACAATCTAGGAATAGTCCTGGAAAGCACAGTGTCAATCTTTATGGATGATACTAAACTGTGTAACGTAATTCATTCAGATAGTGATGTGGAGTCTCTACAGAATTACTTATTTATACTTGAAGCCTGGGCGTCTAAATGGGGAATGAGGTTCAATATAGAAAAATGCAAAATGATGCATTTTGGAAAAAAAACACACAAGTATTGTACACTCTAAATGGGGATATTATAGGTATAACTGTAGTGGAAAAAGATTTGGGGGTGCTCATGGATAATAGGCTTACAGTATACAATGTCAAAATGCAGCAAAAAAAGGCAAGGTGCTCGCATGCATAAAACGGGGCATTGAGACAAGGGACGAGGATGTAATCCTGCCACTGTACAAATCATTGGTACGTCTGTATCTGGAATATTGTGTTCAGTTCTGGGCACCATATTATAAAACAGATACAGGAGAACTAGAAAGGGTTCAAAGGCGGGCTACTAAACTGATTAAAGGGTTAGAGACACTGGAGTACGAGGAAAGGCTTGCTAAGTTATATATGTATACACTAGAAAAGTGGTGACTAAGAGGTGACATTATTATCTTCAGATATGTAAAGGGTCAGCACAAGGAGCTAGCAGCGGATTTGTTTATTAAAATAACCCTGTATGGGACACGTGGGCACTCGCTGAGGCTAGAGGAGAGGAAATTCCATATACAACGTAGGAAAGGGTTATTCACGGTAAGAGCATTAAAAATGTGAATCTCCCTGCTGAAGCAGGTAGCAATGGCAGACTCTGTAAATGTATTTAAAAACTGATTAGACAAATTTCTAACAGGAAAGGGTATCCAGGGTTATAGCATTTAATAGTGACATTAAACTGAGAGTGGTAAGAGTCATTGTTGTCAATTGGTACTAAGCCATTACATCAGCAGGTACATTATAATATGATCAGCTGATCACAGAATACAGGTTGAACCCGATGGGCATTTTGCCTCTTTTCAGCCTCACTAATTATGTAACTAGGTAACTATTACCTTATATAGGAGTTTAACCGTATTCAGACGCATAGCAAAAGAAACAACAGTAATAATTATTAGACTCGTATGCATCCGGCACTTATCCAACTATTCATACTCAAAAGGTAGATAGAGACTTAGTACTGTGTTACCCGGCTCAATAGAGTGGGATACAGGGAGACTCACCCCGCTTCCAGGACCGATAAATACGTTAGCAAACGCTGAGCGGATCCAGACGCTAATAGTGTAAACACTCGCCCCATGAACCTGCAGTGATCAGAGACGCACCAGTCACAGTCGCCTATGCTGCGACTGGGTCCTTTTAGATACACAGCGTCTCAGACAGAAGCGGGAAAACGGTTCATGGTGGGAGACTTGGAAGAAACTGGTCATGAATCAGGGGGAGGGGCGACCAGGGGCGCCTCTGACTCCCCACTACGGATACCAATACCAGGGATTGTGGCCTCATACTACCTCTGGAGCCTATGATCCCTAAGGCCTTGCGCTGGTGCACCCTAGGTGGCAGCCGTGTCAGTGACTGGTAGTCTCCTCCAAAACAGTGCGGCTTTGTCAGTGTTCCCCCGCTAAGAAGAACCCATGCCTTACTTTCTCCCCGTGCTCCGGCCACAGCCTGGTAACTTCTGCTGGACTTGCTAGTATATTCGACACAGACGCTCCCCAACAGTGCCGTAACTAGACATTTTAGTGATGTGTGCAAGAAACAGCATCGGCGCCCCACCCCTTAATGCAAACCAGCGGAAGTGCGCGTCGTAGGCGTGCGCAAAAAATATAGGGGCTGGGCTTCACGGGAAAGGGGTGTGGCCACAAAATACCACCAATTCATACACTGGTCTCCATTATTCAAATGACGCTGCACAGTAGTGCCCTTTTTTCACATTACGGCAGACAGATTCCCCTTTTTACACAATACGGCAGACAGCGTCCCCTTTTTTTTTACACATTACGGCAGACAGCGTCCCCTTTTTGGCACATTACGGCAGACAGCGTCCCCTTTTTTACACATTACGGCAGCCAGCGTCCCCCTCTTTTACACATTGCGGCAGACAGTGTCCCCTTTTTCACATTACAGCAGACAGCGCCCCCATTTTTACACAGTACGCCAGACAGCGTCCTCCTTTTTACACATTGTGGCAGCCAGTCCCCCTTTTTACACATTACAGCAGACAGCGTCCACCTTTTTAACACATTATGGCAGACAGCACCCCCTTTTTACACATTACGGCAGACAGCATCCCCCATTTTACACATTACGGCAGACAGCATCCCCCATTTTACACATTGCGGCAGCCAGTCCCCCTTTTTACACATTACGGCAGATAGCGTCCCCTTTTTACACATTACGGCAGACAGCATCCTCCTTTTTACACATTGCTGCAGCCAGTCCCCCCTTTATACACATTACGGCAGACAGCGTCCCCCTTTTTACACATAAGGGCAGACATTGTCCCCCTTTTTACACATTACGGCAGACAGCATCCCCCTTTTTATACATTACGGCAGACAGCGTCCCCTGTTTTACACATTACAGCAGACAGCGCCCCCTTTTTTACACAGTACGGCAGACAGCGTCCTCCTTTTTACACATTGCGGCAGCCAGTCCTCCTTTTTACACATTACGGCAGACAGCGTCCCCCTTTTTACACATTGCGGCAGACAGTCCCCCTTTTTACACATTACGGCAGAAAGGATAGAGAAAGAAAGAGAGAGATACTTACCATCTCCCCGCTGGCAGTCAGGCTCCTCGTGCTGGCAGCTTCCTCGGTGCAGGCAAGGGAGAAGGAGGGAGGGGGACTGGAGCCGCAGCAGCGCTATGTAATTGGTAGTAGCGCTGCTGCAGCAGTCCCCTCTCCTTCTGTAATTGCTGCCCAACGCCGCTTTGAATGCTGGGATGGAGGAACCGCATCCCAGCATTCACAGCAGCGCCAGGCAGCCAATACGGAAGGAGAGGGGACTCCGTACTCATACATACATGACTTTCTGGGAGTGTCTCGTCCTGGCTGTCTGTGATGCAGCCCCACTGCTCCCACTCTTTCCGTACTCATACATACATGCCTTTCTGGGAGTGTCTCGTCCTGGTTGTCAGTGATGCAGCCCCACTGCGCCCACTCTCTCCGTACTCATACATACATGCCTTTCTGGGAGTGTCTCGTCCTGGTTGTCAGTGAGACAGGGTCTCTGGCACAGCTGTGTAATCATGATGTGAGTGTGTGTGCTGAGTAGTGAGTACTGCTAGCAGCAAGTCTCACAGCTTAACTGCAGTGTAGCAGTGTGGTGGGGGTGGGGAGAAGGGGGTTGCTACACCAATGAGTCAAGGAATGGAGGAGTGGTTTGATGGGACTCACACAGCAGGTGGTGAAAAGCTTAAAAATGAGGAGTGGTTGGAAGGGGAAGGAACTGGTAGGTGTAGAATGGATTAGTGAGGGTAAGGACACTCAAGGGAAATTGGAGTGGGAGCCCACAGGTACCAAACTGGGTAAAGAGCAGCTTTTAGGAAGGAAATTGGTGAGCCAGTCCCTGTGGTTGACACTTCTCTGCCTCATGTGGGGTGGATCCTTGGACTCTCCAGTTCCTCTAGAGCAGGGCTGGCCAAACCAGTCCTCGAGATCTACCAACAGTACACATTTTCCAGACCACCTAGCTGGTGCACAGGTGTAGTCATTACTAATTAAGATGTGCTGCATTCATTCCTAACTGACAATTCTACAGATCTCCAGGAGGCCTGGAAAACATGAACTGTTGGTAGATCTCGAGGACCGGTTTGGCCAGCCCTGCTCTAGAGGCTGTGGATTCTTCTTGCCCACTACCTAGTGGTTCTGTGGTCATCTCAGGCCATGAACCTCCAAGGTGCCTGGCCTCCAGATTAACATGTAATGGTCATGGAGGTGGTCCTGGGCTCTGTAGAGGAGGAGGTGGAAAAAGCAAAGGAAAGTAGTGTCCCTTCTGAAGGGGCAATGGTGGACATTGTGAATGGTGAAAGGAAGGTTTTTGTGGGCAAAGAGTGAGTTATGCCATATATCCCAGAAGCATGGGTCTTCAGCCTATGGCCCTCATTCCGAGTTGTTCGCTCGCTAGCTGCTTTTAGCAGCTTTGCACACGCTAAGCCGCCACCCTCTGGGAGTGTATTTCAGCTTAGCAGAATTGCGAACGAAAGATTAGCAGATTTGTGAATAGAAATTTATTTGCAGTTTCTGAGTAGCTCGAGACTTACTCTGCCACTGCGATCAGTTCAGTCAGTTTCGTTCCTGGTTTGACATCACAAACACACCCAGCGTTCACCCAGACACTCCCCCGTTTCTTCAGACACTCCCGCGTTTTTCCCAGAAACGCAAGCGTTTTTTCGAACACACATAAAACGTCCAGTTTCCGCCCAGAAACACCCACTTCCTGTCAATCACACTCCGATCACCAGAACAAAGAAATTTCTTCATAAAGCCGTGAGTAAAATACCAAACTTATTAGCAAATTTACTTGGCGCAGATGCACTGCGAACATTGCGCATGCGCATTAGCGACTAATCGCTCCGTTGCAAAAAAAAAAATAACGAGCGAACAACTCGGAATGAGGGCCCATATGATGTGCCACCATTAATGTGGCTTCTGTCTTGTCCGACCAAGCTTGATTTATGGGCTTTGTAATTTTTTAAAGCAGGATAAAGGCTGAGTTTTTTTTTTATTTCTGCAGTAGACTAGAATAAGCCCAGACATTCCCACTTCCATTATACCACCTGAATGTGACGGTCAGTGACCACCGTGCCATCACTTACCTGTATGCTTACACGAAACAGAATGATGGAACACTTATAAAGGTTTCTTTACATCTTCTGGGGTCCACTCCGAGATTAGACATTATGGCGTAATTACTCAGACGGGAATATAAAACAGAATAAAAAATAAAAGCTATAATGCAATAATTAGATGCAAACAAAAGCTTTTATTATGAAATCATACAGGGGAGTATCCGCACCATATAGATGTAACATACAACAAACCACCGCAGATGGAACCCGGGTGACTCTAATGCACATGGTAATGTACAGGGTATATATGGACAGGATCTTGTATCAGAAAACACTCAGCACTCCTTATCAAGATGAGTGTCTGCAACAAGTTAGGCAAACTAGAAGTGAAAACACGTTCCAATGGCCGCCATACTGTCGTGCAGCAATACAGATTGTGGAAACTGGTATTAGACATTCACATTTACACAAAGCACAAGATACAAAATAAACAGCAGAAAAAAGACCTAAGCATTTGGGATGTATTATTTAGGAAGTAAATAGAGGTACATTAATGAAAAGCGTGAGTAACAGTCATCAGTCTGCTTGTGAAGGTCTCTAGAGTGGAGGCCTCTTGGACTGTGCAAGGCAGTGAGTTCCATGGTCAGGGCTGCAAAACTAAAAGTTCAACCCATAAATGAATGACAGGAGATTCTTGGTACTGCTGGTAACAGTCCTTCATCTGTAGAAGCAAGCAAGCAGGGCAGTAAGGAGGTAGAAGCTGCTTCTAGTACCTTGGACCATGTAATGTTGGGCTGGGAAGGTCATTTAGCCAATTATGAAATAGATTTGTCATCTTACAGGCAGCCGGTGAAGGGAGTAGAGAATGGGTGTTATGTGGCAGGAACGGGCTGGTTAGGTAACAGCCTGGCTGCTGCATTCTGTACTAGCTGCAAGCTCTGTAATTCTTTTGCTGGGTGACCCAGGTAGATGGCATTGCAGTAGTCTATGAACTTCTGAGGGAATCAAGTGTTTGATTCTGGCTATGGTCCACAGATGGAAGAATGAGGATTTTCAGATGGAAGAATGAGGATTTGTATGTGGCGGATACCTGATGTCTGTGTCAGCCACATACCAGGACAACACAAAGATTCAGCACATGATCAGTATTTTGCAATTCTGAACACCAAAGCATAAATCCAGATGGTTGGTAAAGCTGTAGTCTTGTCCTTTGTTGGGGAGCTTCTATTATGTTTCACAAAGACTGAGTCACAGCCAACTGGTATCATCCACCCCTGGCGCTCAGCTAGACAACCATTTAGGATTGGTATTAGGTTCTCAGTACATGGGCCCTCATCCCGAGTTGTTCGCTTGCAAGTTGCTTTTAGCTGCATTGCACACGCTAAGCCGCCGCCCTGTGGGAGTGTATGTTAGCATAGCAAAATAGCGAGTACACATTTCTTAGCAGTTTCTGAGTAGCTCGAGACTTACTCTGCCATTGCAATCATTTCTGTCAGTTTCGTTCCTGGTTTGACGTCACAAACACACCCAGCGTTCGCCCAGACACTCCCCCGTTTCTCCAGCCACTCCCGCGTTTTTCCCAGAAATGGTAGCTTTTTTTCACAAACACCCATAAAACGGCTAGTTTCCGCCCAGAAACACCCACTTCCTGTCAATCACATTACGATCACCAGAACGAAGAAAAAACCTCGTAATGCCGTGAGTAAAATACCTAACTTCATAGCAAATTTACTTTGCGCAGTCGCACTGCGGACATTGCGCATGCGCAGTAAGCGGAAAATCGCAATATAGCGAAAATCGGCAACGAGCGAACAACTCAGAATGACCACCATGGAGCAAAAAGCAGGTCATCAGCATAGCAGTGGTAGACCAGGCCATGATGTCTGATTATATCACCCAGTGGTAGCATGTATATTTTATAAAGCATAGGAGATAGGATTGACCCTTGAGGAACATTGCATGACAGTGATAATTATACTCCAGAAGATTTAAATGGTTCTGTACTTGGGTAATGTCGAATATGTTCAACAAGAGCAGATTTATTTCACGGCATGAAAATGGCTTCTCACCTGTGTGACTTCTCTGATGTCTGACAAGATGTGATTTTTGTGTAAAACATTTCCCACACTCAGAGCAAGAAAACAGCTTCTCACCTGTGTGACTTTGCTGATGTGTAACAAGATATGATTTCTGTGCAAAACATTTCCCACACTCAGAACATGGAAATGACTTCTCACCTGTGTGACTTTGCTGATGTGTAACAAGATGTGATTTCGGTGTAAAACATTTCCCACACTCCGAGCAAGAAAATGGCTTCTCACCTGTGTGACTTCTCTGATGTATAAGAAGGTGGGATTTCCAGGTAAAACTTTTCCCGCACTCACAGCAAGAAAATAGCTTCTCACGTGTGTGGGTTCCCTGATGTATAACAAGATCTGATTTCCGTGCAAAACATTTCCCACACTCAGAACATGGAAATGCTTTCTCACCTGTGTGACTTATCTGATGTATAACAAGAGCTGATTTATTTCTCAGAGTATAGAAATGGCCTCTCACCTGTGTGAGTTCGCTGATGTCTAACAAGATGTAATTTTTGTGTAAAACATTTTCCGCTCTCGGAGCAAGAAAATGGTTTCTCACCTGTGTGACTTTGCTGATGTCTAACAAGATGCGATTTCTGTGCAAAATATTTCCCACACTCAGAACATGGAAATGGCTTCTCACATGTGTGACTTTGCTGATGTGTAACAAGATGTGATTTCTGTGCAAAACATTTCCCACACTCAGAACATGGAAATGGCTTCTCACCTGTGTGACTTTGCTGATGTGCAACAAGATGTGATTTCTGTGCAAAACATTTCCCACAGTCAAAACAAGGAAATGCCTTCTCACCTGTGTGACTTTGCTGATGTGTAACAAGATGTGATTTCTGTGCAAAACATTTCCCACACTCAGAACATGGAAATGACTTCTCACCTGTGTGACTTTGCTGATGTGTAACAAGATGTGATTTCTGTGTAAAACATTTCCCACACTCCGAGCAAGAAAATGGTTTCTCACCTGTGTGACTTCTCTGATGTATAAGGTGGGATTTCCAGGTAAAACTTTTCCCGCACTCACAGCAAGAAAATAGCTTCTCACCTGTGTGACTTCTCCGATGTGCAGCAAGATGTGATTTTTGTGTAAAACATTTCCCACACTCCGAGCAAGAAAATGGTTTCTCACCTGTGTGGCTTCTGTGATGTTTAACAAGATGTAATTTGTGTGCAAAACATTTCCCACACTCAGAACATGGAAATGGCTTTTCACCTGTGTGACTTCTCTGATGTATAACAAGGTGCGATTTACAGGTAAAACTTTTCTCGCAGAGCAAGAAAATAGCTTCTCACCTGTTTGACTTCTCTGATGTGTAACAAGATGTGATTTTTTTGTAAAACATTTCCCGCACTCAGAGCAAGAAAATGGCTTCTTACCTGTGTGACTTCTGTGATGTATAACAAGATCTGATTTCTGTGCAAAACCTTTCCCACATTCAGAACATGGAAATGGCTTCTCACCTGTGTGACTTCTGTGATGTAGAACAAGATCTGATTTCTGTGCAAAACATTTCCCACACTCAGAACATGGAAATGGCTTCTCACCTGTGTGACTTCTGTGATGTAGAACAAGATCTGATTTCTGTGCAAAACATTTCCCACACTCAGAACATGGAAATGGCTTTTCACCTGTGTGACTTCTCTGATGTATAACAAGGTGGGATTTCCAGGTAAAACTTTTCCCGCACTCACAGCAAGAAAATAGCTTCTCACGTGTGTGGGTTCCCTGAAGTATAACAAGATCTGATTTCCGTGCAAAACATTTCCCACACTCAGAACATGGAAATGCTTTCTCACCTGTGTGACTTATCTGATGTATAACAAGAGCTGATTTATTTCTCAGAGTATAGAAATGGCCTCTCACCTGTGTGAGTTCGCTGATGTCTAACAAGATGTAATTTTTGTGTAAAACATTTTCCGCACTCGGAGCAAGAAAATGGTTTCTCACCTGTGTGACTTTGCTGATGTGTAACAAGATGTGATTTCTGTGCAAAACATTTCCCACACTCAGAACATGGAAATGACTTCTCACCTGTGTGACTTTGCTGATGTGTAACAAGATGTGATTTCTGTGTAAAACATTTCCCACACTCCGAGCAAGAAAATGGTTTCTCACCTGTGTGACTTCTCTGATGTATAAGAAGGTGGGATTTCCAGGTAAAACTTTTCCCGCACTCACAGCAAGAAAATAATTTCTCACCTGTGTGACTTCTCTGATGTGCAGCAAGATGTGATTTTTGTGTAAAACATTTCCCACACTCTGAGCAAGAAAATGGTTTCTCACCTGTGTGGCTTCTGTGATGTCTAACAAGATGTAATTTGTGTGCAAAACATTTCCCACACTCAGAACATGGAAATGGCTTTTCACCTGTGTGACTTCTCTGATGTATAACAAGGTGCGATTTACAGGTAAAACTTTTCTCGCACTCAGAGCAAGAAAATGGCTTCTCACCTGTGTGACTTCTGTGATGTAGAACAAGATCTGATTTCTGTGCAAAACATTTCCCACACTCAGAACATGGAAATGGCATCTCACCTGTGTGACTTCTGTGATGTATAACAAGATGTGATTTCCGTGTAAAACAGTTCCCACACTCAGAACATGGAAATGGCTTCTCACCTGTGTGACTTTGCTGATGTGTAACAAGTTGTGATTTTTGTGTAAAACATTTCCTGCACTCAGAGCAAGAAAATGGCTTCTCACCTGTGTGACTTCTCTGATGTATAACAAGATCTGATTTGCACGTAAAATATTTCCCACACTTTGAGCATATCAGTGGCCTTTCACCTGCCTTACCTGTGTGTGGGTTAACAGGCTTTGTGTTCTGTGTAAAATATTTGGCATCTATAGAACAGGGAAACTCTGTATCTACTCTCAGAGCTGTAACAGATGCACCAATATCAGAGTGATCAGGAGAACATTCCCCAGGATCAGCTGATAGAGCTGGATGTATAATTGGGGTAATGGGGTTATCTCCTGGAGAATCCGGTCTACTGTCATTATCTTTTATGTCACAATCCGGGGATAACATTAGATGTCCTTCTGAGATATTCCTGCTTGTGTGTCCATCTGCTGGAAATAAAATACATTCTGGAAATGTGAAATTTTCTGTAACAATATTAATCTTGTAAACAATAGAAGATGACTCTCTGGGACAATTAACTGTAAATGTGTGTGTATAATAAAACATAACTTTTAATAAAGGCTTTATAATATTGTGTCTCATACTATCATTGTGTCCACCCTCCTGAGAACACTCACAATAACAAATGTATTATAATAAGACTTAGATATATCTCTCTCTTGTACTGGTAACTAACCATGAAGTATAAATGGAGATGTAGTCACTCGCCAAGTCCTATGTCAGCACCAATGTAAAACAATGGATGGGGAACATATCGTATGAATTGGAGATTCTAGATGAACAATAACATCAGTCATATGAGCTGATGGATCAGAGAAATGTCTCCTAACGTTACTCCTGGAAGCATTGGTAAGGTAGCATTCCTTTATGTGTGTGCTCATACGCTGGTAAGCCTGTACATATGTTACTCACCCTTATATAAGGTATATTCCTACAGCAGAGTAGGTGTGGTACAAGGTACTTTACATGCAATACACCATATAATACCCTGTAATCATCATCATCTGCTAGGTTATAATCTACTTTCTCTTACGTCCTAGAGGATGCTGGGTCCATTTAGTACCATGGGGTATAGATGGGTCCTTTGGGAGCCACTGGCACTTTAAGAGTTTAATAGTGTGGGCTGGCCCCTCCCTCTATGCCCCTCCTACCAGACTCAGTTTAGAAAATGTGCCCAGAGGAGCAGGTCACAGCTAGGGGAGCTCCTAGGAGTTTTCTTAGCTTTTTATTTACCATACTGAGAAAGAGACGCAGTTTTTGAGACAATCTGTAGTGGGTTTGAAGTATTCAGCTCCCACTACTTCATCTAAAACCCCACCTACATACCCTAAAAAACGTGCACTTGCCCAGATAATGCAAGCTGACACTGATACCGACTCTGATACAGGGGATGGGGATATGCAGGGGGGGAGGGGAATGCATCCCTTGCTAAAGGGGTGCAGCTACTGACTGAAGCCATTAGGGATGTTTTGCATATTTCTAAGAAGGTTCCGTAACAAGAGGAATCTTATATTACAGTAAATAAGAAATCATCGCATACCTTCCCTGCTTCTTAGGTGTTAAACTGCCTGGTTTAGAAAATCCAACGAAAACCCACAGAAAAATATTCCAGATCCCTAAAAGAATTTTCATTGCTTTCCCTTTCCCTGAAGAGGATAGGAAGAAGTGGGAAAACCCACCTATAGTAGACGCTTCTGTATCTAGGCTGTCTAAAAAGGTGGTTTTACCTGTCCCTGGTTCAACCGCCTTAAAGGAGCAGGCTGACCGTAATATTAGGACTACGCTCAAATCACTATAGACTGCAACAGGCGTGGCTTTAAGGCCCACTACTGCTTGTGCATGGATTTCTAAAGCCATAGTAAAGTGGTCAGGCATCTTACTAAAGGACTTAGATACTATGGATAGGAGTGACATGGACTTGTTTTTACGTCACATACAGGATTCTGCAAGTTTCATGGTGGAGGCCATGAAGGACATTGGCCTGCTTAATGCAAGGGCTACTTCCATGGCTGTCTCCAAACCCCCTCCAACCTTCTTTAGAGGAGGTCAGGGAAGATCCAAAAAACCTGCACCAACAGGTTACCAGGAAAAGAAACCAGGTTTTGCTTCCTTCAAATCTTCAGCATGACGTTGGACCTCCCAGCATGGAGATCAGGCAGGTGGGAGCGAGCCTAAAAGATTTCAGTGACATCTGGGCGTCATCATGCTTAGACCCCTGGGTAAAAGATATTGTTGCCATGGGGTACAGACTAGAGTTTCAGCAACTCTCACCTCACAGATTCTTCAAATCAGGCTTACCAGCTTCGCTGACAGAAAGTGCTATCCTACAGTAAGCCATTAAAAAATTGGTACGAACAAATGTCATTGTTCCAGTTCCACCTTACCCAAAAACCAAGGGTTTTTACTCAAACCTGTTTGTGGTACCAAAACCGGATGGTTCGGTAAAGCCTATATTGAACCTGAAGTAATTGAACCCCTACTTGAGGGTTTTCCAATTCAAGATGGAGTCTCTGAGAGTGGTGAGCTCAGGTCTGGAGGAGGGGGAAATCCTAGTATCCCTGGATATCAAGGATGCGTACCTTCACATTTCGCTCTGGCCGCCTCACCAGGCCTATCTACGGTTTGCATTACAGGACTGTCACTTTCAGTTCCAGACGTTGCCATTTGGACTCTCCACAGCACCGAAAGTGTTCACCAAGGTCATGGCGGAGATGATGCTACTCCTACGCAAACAGGGAGTGAACATAATTCCATATCTGGACGTTCTGCTGATAAAGGCATCTTCCAAGGAGAAGCTGTTGCAGAGTATTGCACTCTTAACTCAACTACTCTGGGATCATGGGTGGATCCTGAACCTTCCAAAGTCACATTTGGAACTGACAAGGAGACTGCCCTTCCTGGGGATGATGCACACCAGTGCCTGCAGAAATGTACTGGTGTCTGAACTGTTATGCACACCAGTGCCTGCAGGAATGTACTGGTGTCTGAACGGAGAGGGATGCAAAACAAATGAACTCACAGACAGACTGGGAAATATGACATTACGTACACAGAAGGTGATAGGGTAACAAAATAAACACAAAGTGAACAGAGAATCCCAGAGGCTAAGAAACTGGGTGTCTCCCTAGTATTAGGAATGCTCAGATGGAAAAAGCAAGATGTTGTGTTTTAATACGTAGAGAACCCGAAATGCTGTTGCTAAGGGCAACAGCAAAACCCTAAAGGGTTACCAACGGGTGTGGCAGTAAACTCCTTGGTCAGAGATGGAATAATAGACACAAGGAGAGTCTCCACAATCCTAATCCTCACTTGCAGTGCACAGGTTCAGCTTACTGCCACTAAACTAACACCTGAACACCTTGCACAGTGAGAAAGGATTTTGGCAGGCAAGTCTGAGAATACAGCCGCAAACTTGCTAAATTCACATAGTAGCAAAAGAACCCCAGCAAGTTAAACGACTGACTCCAGTCTTACTGCTAGGTCTGGATTGGCAGAGTGTAGTACCAAATCCCCAGGCCTATTTGCAGTAAGCAACAACAAATACAAAGCTACACATTACTGGCTAACTTTCAGGAACTGACTAACCAACAAAGATTCAGCAGCATCTGCTTAACCTGAGAAGAGGGTTTATAAAGCAGGTGCTGTCCACGCCCCACTCAGACCTCACAGACTGTGAGCACAAAAACCAGCACCGGATCCCCTGCCGTGCACAGAGCCTGTACCCACTGCACAGCAAAAGACCCGAACCGGAGTATCAGCTGCGCTCAGGTTACCCTGCTAGCACTTGTCTCCCGGTTGCCATGACGACGTGGCAGCACAGGGCAGGAGACCCTAACAGTACCCCCCCTCTGACGAGGGGTCAAAGAACCCCTACCACCGGGTTTATCGGGGAACTGCGAGAAGAAAGAGTGTATCTTTCTGGGGGCATGAAGATCACAACTGCGCACCCACGACCGCTCCTCCGGGCCATACCCCTTCCAGTGCACCAAAAATGACAGCCGACCCCGAACCATCTTGGAATCAAGAATCCTTTCAACAACAAACTCCCTCTGGCCACGTATCAGAAGAGGGGAAGGTCTTCCACTGGAAGAAGGATTACTAATCGCCCGTTTTAAAAGGGAACAATGAAATGTTTTATTGATACTCAAAGAACGGGGCAGATCTAACTGAAATGCCACCGGATTGATAACCCTGGTGATCTTATAAGGGCCGATGAACCGGGGGCCTAACTTATGAGATGGCTGTCTCAACTTCAAATTCTTGGTAGACAACCAGACGAAGTCTCCTAATTTGAAGCTGCAGGGTCTTTTCCGCTTATCAAAAACCCTTTTGGTCACTAATGATACAGACACAAGGGCTTTCTTCACTTTCCTCCAAATACCTCTAAGAACCGAAACCACAGAGGAACCACCAGGCGTGGAGTCCAGGGGGTCAAAAGAATTGGCCTTAGGATGATGCCCATACACACAAAGGAAGGGAGAGATCCCTGTAGCAGAGTGAGCCGCGTTGTTATAGGCAAACTCCGCCATGGACAGATGAGCAACCCAGTCAGTCTGACACTTGGAGACATAACACCTAAGGAACTGCTCCAAGGACTGGTTCACCCTTTCAGTCTGCCCATTAGACTGCCGATGGTAGCCTGACGACAAGCTGACAGAAATCTGGAGATTGGAACAAAATGCCCTCCAGAATTTGGCCACAAACTGGGATCCGCGGTCAGAGACCACATCAAGTGGCAACCCGTGGAGACGCACAACATGCAGCATAAATAATTCAGACAGGCGTCTGGCCGATGGCAGCCCAACCAGTGGAACGAAGTGCGCCATCTTCGAAAACCTGTCAACGACAACCCAGATGGCTGTCATCCCCGAGGATTTGGGCAAGTCCACCACAAAATCCATTGAAATGTGGGTCCATGGCTTAGATGGAATAGAGAGTGGATGTAATGGGCCAGCAGGAACCCCTCTAGGAGTCTTATTTCGGGCACAGATGTCACATGCCCGAACCCACTGATCCACATCCCTAGCCACCGAGGGCCACCACACCGCCCTAGATAGCAACTCCCGAGTTCTGGCAATACCCGAGTGACCTGCCGACTTCTTGGCATGGAATTCCAGGAACACTCGCTGTCTTAACCTAGGAGGCACAAACAAAAGACCTACCGTAAGGTCTGGAGGAGCCTGCTCCTGTGCTCTAAGGACTAATGACAAGAGGTCCTGGGTAATGCCCACTTTAATACATGATGGGGACACAATGGGCAACGGCTCCTCGGTGGTCTCCTGGATTGGAGCAAAACTCCGTGAGAGCGCATCAGCCTTGATGTTTTTTGACCCAGGGCGATATGTTATCAAAAAATTAAAGCAAGCAAAAAACAAAGCCCATCGTGCCTGCCTGGCATTGAGATGCTTCGCTGACTATGCCAAATATGCCAAATTCTTATGGTCGGTGAGAATGAGACCACAAACTTAGCCCCCTCAAGCCAGTGTCTCCACTCCTCGAGTGCATCCTTAATAGCCAACAATTCACGGTTACCCACGTCATAATTCATCTCGGCAGGCGAAAATTTACGGGAAAAGTAAGCACAGGGATGAAGGCGATTATCAGACACTCCCATCTGAGAGAGCACTGCCCCAATACCCATCTCAGAGGCATCCACCTCCACCACAAAAGGACGCTCTGGATCTGGGTGTCGCAGCACCTTGGCCGAGACAAATGCCCTTTTGAGACGGGCAAAAGCCGCTTTGGCCTCACAAGACCAGTGAGCAACATCCGCCCCTTTCTTAGTGAGTGCCACCAAGGGCGCCACTATAGACGAAAATCGTCTATAAAAATTTGCAAAGCCCAGGAAATGCTGAAGCGCCTTCAAACTAGTGGGCTGCACCCAATCCAGGACTGCCTGTACCTTGGAACCCTCCATTTGGAAACCTTCTGGGGAGATAATATATCCTAAAAATGCGATTTGCTGAACTTCAAATTCGCACTTCTCCAGCTTCGCCCCAAGCCGGTGGTCTCTGAGTTTCTGGAGGACTAAGCGTACATGCTTCCGATGTTCCTCCAGGGAATGGGAGAAGATTAGGATGTCATCTAAGTATACAACTAAGAATCTATCCAAATATTCCCTGAGCACATCGATCATGAAATCCTGGAAGACTGCCGGGGCATTACAGAGCCCAAAAGGCATCACCAAATATTCATAATGCCCTGAGTGCGTATTAAAGGCAGTCTTCCATTCATCCCCCTCTCTTATTCGGATTAGATTGTACGCACCGCGTAGGTCAATCTTAGAAAAAATGGTGGCAGTACGAAGCTGGTAAAACAAGACCGAAATGAGAGGCAGTGGGTATGAGTTTTTAATCGTGATACGGTTCAATTCCCTGAAGTCGATGCAGGGTCGCAACGAACCGTCCTTTTTACCCACGAAGAAGAACCCCGACCCAACTGGAGACTGTGAAGGTTTGATAAATTCCTTAGCTAAGTTCTCCTGAATGTACTCTACCATAGCCTGAGTCTCAGGACGTGACAGGGAGTACAACCTGCTCTTGGGAAGCTTAGCGTTCGGCAACAAATCAATGGCACAGTCATAGAGGCGATGGGGAGGTAGTACCTCTGCAACTTTTTTGGAGAACACGTCCGCAAAATCTGCATAACACCCTGGCAATCCTGGCAAACTTAGCTGCGAGAGCCTGACTGGAAGGCTCAAGCAACTCCTGAAACAATCAGTACCCCAACTAAGAATCTCCCCAGAGACCCAGTCAAATTGAGGATTGTGGGCCCTTAACCAGGGTAACCCCAACACCAATGGGGCAAAAGTACAGACAGTCACATAAAAGGACAATTTTTCAGAGTGTGTGGCTCCAATAAACAAAGAAATCTGGCTAGTGCAAGAGATAATTTTACCCTGGGATAATGGTTCCCCGTTTAACCCACAAATCTCAATTTCCGATGCCAAGGGTACTAAGGGAACAGAGTGTTTCAGGGCGAATTGGCGGTCCATAAAAACCCCGTCGGCCCCACTGTCCACAAAGGCCTCAGTCTTGACAGTTTGACCGAGGATCTTCAAGGTCACCGGTATGATAAAAGTCTTCTTGGGAAATTCTGACTTCTGGCCTGACAGGATATTTCCCATCACCCTCAGGCCCTGAAGTTTGCCGGCTTTTCTGGGCATACTACCACATGACCTCTATTCCCACAGTACAAACACAACCCTTGCTGTCTCCTCCGCGTCTTCTCACGCGAGGAGAGGCGGGTAGCCCCAATCTGCATAGGCTCCTTGTAAAATTCCTCAGAGTCTGAGGTTCCCTTGGGAAAGAAGGAAACCTCGGTCTCCCTTTCAAGCCTACGCTCTCTCAGCCGTCTATCCACCCGGATGGATAACTGCATGAGCTGATCCAAGCTATCAGGCAAGGGATATTGTACCAGTTGGTCTTTTATCTGGTTAGAAAGACCTCTTCGGTACTGGTGTCTCAGGGCTGGGTCATTCCACTGGGTATCATGGGCCAACCTCCGAAACTCCGTACAGTAAACCTCAACTGGCCTTCGCCCTTGCTTAAGGATCGAAATCTGAGCCTCGGCTGAGGCCATCTTGTCAGGGTCATCATACAACATGCCCAGTGCCGTAAAAAAGCATCAACACTTTTAAGCGACGGACAGTCAGGCTGCAACCCATATGCCCAGACCTGTGGGTCTCCTTGTAGCAAGGAAATCACTATGCCCACCCGCTGAATCTCCGACCCAGAAGACTGAGGCCTAAGCTGGAAATATAGCTTGCAGCTCTCCTTGAAACAAAAGAACTGCAAGCGATCTCCAGAAAAACGATCCAGAAGATTTACTTTCGGCTCCTTAACCCCTGAAGGTGCTGCTACTGCGGGAGCTCCGCCAGCGGCCTGGGAGGTGTGCATTTTAATGGACAAATCATTAAATTGTCGAGTCAGGACCTGCACCTGATCGACCACCTGTTGCAACGTATTTTGAGGGGTATGCTCCATATTCCCACAAAATTTCAACAGGAGTATTAGGCTGCTGAATATGTTATGCACACCAGTGCCTGCAGGAATGTACTGGTGTCTGAACGGAGAGGGATGCAAAACAAATGAACTCACAGACAGACTGGGAAATATGACATTACGTACACAGAAGGTGATAGGGTAACAAAATAAACACAAAGTGAACAGAGAAGCCCAGAGGCTAAGAAACTGGGTGTCTCCCTAGTATTAGGAATGCTCAGATGGAAAAAGCAAGATGTTGTGTTTTAATACGTAGAGAACCCGAAATGCTGTTGCTAAGGGCAACAGCAAAACCCTAAAGGGTTACCAACGGGTGTGGCAGTAAACTCCTTGGTCAGAGATGGAATAATAGACACAAGGAGAGTCTCCACAATCCTAATCCTCACTTGCAGTGCACAGGTTCAGCTTACTGCCACTAAACTAACACCTGAACACCTTGCACAGTGAGAAAGGATTTTGGCAGGCAAGTCTGAGAATACAGCCGCAAACTTGCTAAGTTCACAGAGTAGCAAAAGAACCCCAGCAAGTTAAACGACTGACTCCAGTCTTACTGCTAGGTCTGGATTGGCAGAGTGTAGTACCAAATCCCCAGGCCTATTTGCAGTAAGCAACAACAAATACAAAGCTACACAGTACTGGCTAACTTTCAGGAACTGACTAACCAACAAAGATTCAGCAGCATCTGCTTAACCTGAGAAGAGGGTTTATAAAGCAGGTGCTGTCCACGCCCCACTCAGACCTCACAGACTGTGAGCACAAAAACCAGCACCGGATCCCCTGCCGTGCACAGAGCCTGTACCCACTGCACAGCAAAAGACCCGAACCGGAGTATCAGCTGCGCTCAGGTTACTCCGCTAGCACTTGTCTCCCGGTTGCCATGACGACGTGGCAGCACAGGGCAGGAGACCCTAACAGTTAGATACTTTGGCCTCTGAGGACTTCAAGTTTGGTCAATCAGTTCTGCAGGAACCTCAGCACTCTCCCTCCTGTACTGGGAGCTTTGGTACATCCCCATAGTACTAAATGGACCCCAGCATCCACTAGGACGTAAGAGAAAATAGGATTTTAATTACCTACCGGTAAATCCTTTTCTCGTAGTCCGTACAGGATGCTGGGCACCCGCCCTGTGCTTCGTATTACTGCATTGTTACTTGGTTCAGTATTGTTAGTTCAGCCGTTGCTGAACTGTTCTAAGTTGGTTAGTTTGGCTTTCCTTTTTGTTATGTGTGAGCTGGTGTGAATCTCACCATCTGTGTATTTCCTTCTCTCAAAGTATGTCCGTCTCCTTGGGCACAGTTTCTAGACCGAGTCTGGTAGGAGGGGCATAGAGGGAGGGGCCAGCCCACACTATTAAACTCAAAGTGCCAGTGGCTCCCAAATGACCCGTCTATACCCCATGGTACTAAATGGACCCCAGCATCCTCTACGGACTACGAGAAAAGGATTTACCAGTAGGTAATTAAAATCCTATTTTGACATCCCCATCATCAGTGTCTTACCTCTATATTCTCAATAGTAATAAGGATGATGTGTGTACAGTAAGTATGATAATAGGATTTTAATATACCTACCGGTAATCCTTTTCTCGTAGTCCGTAGAGGATGCTGGGGTCCATTCAGTACTGAGGAAGATAGATGTATATAGCTTAAGCATGTCAGCCATTTTGTTAAGTAGCAGCCATGATGTAGTGAAGTAGAAGTATGCTTTGCTGAGTTAATCAGAATAATGCTGACATTTCATAGTTAGTACATTCTATGCGAAGCAAGGTCGTAGCTATAATTCTTGAAAACATGTTATTAGACAGTCTCTGTGTGTTTAGATTTCTCTGAAGGACACATAGGGGGATGTCAGCCTGAGAGGAGTTGAGGAGAGATGCATTATTGTTTTGAAATATGACGTGTATCAAGTGTTCATGCAAGTAGCTTTTTCTCTATATAATGTCATGCTATATAAAGTGAAGGCAGTCTCATTTTAACGGACATAACTACGTGTGGTGTCAGTTTCCTGGGATTCCCAATCGATTGGTAAACAAAGGGTAACAACAGACAATTGAAGGAGATTGATAAAAGGAGGATTATATCCAACAGTACCATGGGGTATAGACGGGTCCGCAGGAGCCTTCGGCACTTTAAGACTTTTTCACAGTGTGAACTGGCTCCCCCCTCTATGCCCCTCCTCCAGACCTCAGTATAGGAACTATGCCCCTAGGAGACGGACAAAGTTCGAGAGAAGGATTAACATTAAGCCAGTGACAAGATTCACACCAGCTCACACCGTTCAACCATGCCGCACAACATGGCATTCAACTCAACCCATGCAAACGAGCATGAACGACTTTTCAGCAACCGCTGAAGAGCAACTTAACATATAAAACTTGTGTAAGAAGAAAAAATATAATGCAGGAAAAAGAAAGCACTGGGCGGACGCTCAGCATCCTCTACGGACTACGAGAAAAGGATTTACTGGTAGGTATATTAAAATCCTATTTTCTCTTATGTCCTAGAGGATCCTGGGGTCCATGTAGATGTACCAAAGCTCCCAGTATGGGAGGGAGAGCGTGGAGGCTCCTGCCGAACTGACTGACCAAATTAATCATCATCAGCCAAGGTGTCAAACTTGTAAAACTTAGCAAACGTGTTTGTACCTGACCAAGTAGCTGCTTGGCAAATCTGTAAGGCCGAGACACCCCGGGCAGCCGCCCAGGAAGAACCCACTTTCCTCATAGAGTGGGCATTTACCGAACTCTGTATCGGACATCGTGCCGTGGAATGAGCATGCTGAATCGTACATCTGATCCAGCGTGCAATTGTCTGCTTAGAAGCAGGACACCCAATCTTATTGGGATCAAACAGGATAAACAAAGCTTCTGTTTTCCTTATACGAGGTGTTCTCGTGACATAAGTCTTCAAAGCTTTGGCGACATCCAAGGACTATGAAATAGCGGAGGTGTCAGAAGCCACTGGCACCACAACAGGCTGGTTCATATGGAAAGAAGATACAACCTTCAGAAGAAATTGCTGACGCGTTCTTAGTTCAGCCCTATCTTCATGAAAGATCAAACAAGGCCTTGCGGATGCCAAGGCCAACCGCCTGAACACTTTCCAAGAGAGAAACTTTAACTCCACCTCTTTCAGAGGTTCAAACCAATCCGATTTAAGGAACTGCAACCCCATGTTAAGATCCCATGGTGCCGCAGGAGGCACAAATGGTGGTTGGATGCGCAGAACCCCCTTCATGAACATCTGAACCCCAGGAAGGGAAGCCAACTGTTCCGGAAAGAAAATGGACAAGGACGAAATTTGGACCTTGACGGATCCCAATCTTAAACCTGCATCCCCAACAACCTGTAGAAATAGGAGAATACGTCCTAATTGAAACTCCAACACAGAAGAATTCATGGATTCAAACCAAGATACATATTTTCTCCAAATACAATGCTAATGTCTAGACGTTACTCCTTTCCCGGCCTGAATAGGAGTGGGAATGACTTCGTTGTGAATACCCTTTTGGGCTAGGATCTGTCGCTCAACAGCCACGCCATCAAACGTAGCCGCGGTAAGTCTTGATAAACCTACGACCCCTGCTGAAGCAGGTCCTCGCGAAGAGGAAGAGGATCTTCTATCAGTAACTCCTGAAGATCTGGATACCAAGCCCTCCTTGGCCATTCTGGGACAATGAGAATCGCCCGAACCTTTGCTCTTCTTATGATCTTGAGAATTTTCAGAAGTAGTGGAAGTGGAGGGAACACATACACCTACTGGAACTCCCCACGGGTCACCAGTGCAGCCACTGCTATTTCTTGTGGGTCTCTCGACCTGGAACAATATTTCTGAAGCTTCTTGTTGAGACAAGATGCTATCATGTCCACTTGAGGAATGCCCCAACGACTTGCTACCTCTGCAAAGACTTCTTAGTGGAGGCCACATTCTCCTGGATGGAGATCATGTCTGCTGAGAAAGTCTGCTTCACAGTTGTCCACTCCCAGAATGAAGATTGCTGACAGAGCTCATGCATATCTTTCTGTCCAAAGGAGTATTTTTGTCACCTCTGCCATTGCCGCTCCGCTTTTCGTTCCGCCCTGACGGTTTATGTAAGCTACCGCTGTTACATTGTCCGACTGGATCTGTATGGGACGATCTTGAAGAAGATGCGCCGCTTGTAGAAGGCTGTTGTAAACGTCCCTCAACTCCAGAATGTTTATGTGAAGAAGTATTTCTTGACTTGGCCATCTTCCTTGGAAGCTTTCCCCTTGCTTGACTGCTCTCCAACCTTGGAGACTTGCATCCGTGGTCACTAGGATCCAGGCTTGAATCCCGAACCTGCAACCCTCCAGGAGGCGAGAACTTTGTAGCCACTACAGGAGCGAAACTCTGGCTTTCGTTGACAGTATTCTCTGGTGCATGTGTAGATGCGATCCGGACCACTTGTCCAGTAGATCCCACTGGAAAACCCTGGCATGGAATTGGCCATATTGTAGAGCCTCGTAGGCCGCTATCATCTTCCTCAGCAGGCGAATGCACTGATAATCGACACGCGTGCTGGTCTCAAAATTTGTTTGACCATCCTCTGGATCTCCAGAGCCTTTTCCACAGGTAGAAATACTTTCTGTACCTCAGTGTCCAGTATCATTCTCAGAAATCATAACCTTATCGTCGGTTCCAATTGTGATTGTGGAAGGTTTATGATCCAACCGTGCTGTTGAAGCACCGTCAGGGATAGTGCAATGTTTTGCTCTAACTTCTCCCTGGATCTCACTTTTATCAGGAGATCGTCCAGGTACGTCCAGGTAAGGAATTATGTTGACTCCTTTCTTGCGATAGAGAACCATCGTCTCCTCCATCACCTTGGTGAATACTGTCGGTGCCGTGGAGAGTTCGAATGGCAATGTATGGAACTGGTAGTTTCAGTCCTGAACCGCAAATCTCAGATATGTGAATAAACATCTTTGATGTCCACAGACATCATAACTTCCATCTCCTTCAGACTGGAGATTACTGCTCTCAGGGACTCCATCTTGAATTTGAACCTTTTTAGATAAAGGTTCAGCGATTTTAGGTTTAAAATCGGTCTGACCGAACCATCCGGCTTCAGCACCACAAACAGGCTTGAATAAAATCCTTTTTCCTGTTGTAGCCCAGGAACGAAGGTAATTTATTTTTCCTGACATACTTTCTATATTGCTTCCAGTAAATTCCTTCTGTCTTGAAGAGAAACTGGTAAGGCTGATTTGAAAAATCGGCATGGGGGAGATCTTTAAACTCTAGCTTGTAACCTTGGGATACTATTTGTAGTATCCAAGGACGCAGATCTGATTGTACCCAGATCTGGCTGAAGAGTTGTAGGTGTGCCCCCACTTGATCGGACTCCCATAGGGGTTCCTCAGTGCCATGCTGTGGTTTTAGCAGGAGCAGCGTCTGACTTCTGCTCCTGCTATCCTGATGCTGTTGTAGGTTTCCTACCTCTTCCCCACCCTCTTCTTGTGAAGAAGGGGGTTCCTTTGGCTTTTTTTGCGTTTGTTAGGCCGAAAGGACTGTATTGTATGCGAATGATATGCTTTCTTTGCAGGTGCCGCTGCATAAGGAAGAAATGCTGATTTACCTGAGGTAGTCGTCAAAATTATGGCATCCAGCTGGTCCCCAAATAGCGTCTCACCTTTGTAGGGGAGCGCTACAGTATTCCATTTTGATTCTGCATCTGCATTCCACTGGCAAATCCACAGTGCTCTGCCAGCTGAAACCGCTATGCAGACTCCTTTATATGACCGAGAGTTAAGACCATTTCATCTTAATCAACTGTGTCTATATTTGCAAACAAGTTGTCTGACCATTTTAGAATAGCGTTACCTACCCATGCACAAGCAATGGTGGGCCTGAGTAACGTTCCGGTAGCCACCACCAGACTTTCCTTCAGGCCGAGCTGTCCACCATCATGCGGAGAACTTTGGGGCATCAGAAGCGGGCTTCTGGCCCTGGGAGCCTTCGGGAGCAGGCTTCTTGCCTTTAGCACGACCATCTTTGAAGAAGGTGTTCGAAGGACTGCGACGCGGCGGGCATGAAGGGCATCTTCATAGCTAGTGCAGCTGAGGGGAGAAAAGGATACTTACCCGCCGTAGCCATGGCAATCCACGCGTCTAGCACCTCCCCAAAGAGAGCTTGGCCCTTATATGGCAGGCTCTCCACACTCATCCTGGATTCCACGTACAAAGACCAGTTGCATAGCCAGAGACCCCTGCAAGCCGAGACGGATATGGAGGAGATCCCCGCAGCCATGGAGCAATGGAGTCCACCTGGAAACCTGCAGAATCCTGAATATTACGTAAAAATAAATCAACGTCACCTTTATCCAGCGTAGTCGATTCCTCCTGCAGAGCGATCGACCATCTGGCAATAGCTTTTGCAATCCAAGCACAGGCTATAGTAGGCCGCAGTATAGCCCCTGAAGCCGTGTAAATGGATTTCAGCGTAGCATCCACCTTGCGGTCTGCCGGGTCCTTCAATGCGGTAGCCCCCGGGATCGGTAATACCAGCTGTTTTGACAGCCTGGAGACAGAGGCGTCCACAATCGGCGGAGACTCCCACCTTTTTCTATCCTCCTCTGGGAAGGGAAAAGCAACCAAGACCCTCTTAGGGATCTTAAACTTTTTCTCCGGATTTTCCCAGGCTTTCTCAAAGATAGTGTTTAATTCTTTAGACACTGGGAAAGTGAGGGGGGGCTTTTTACTGTCCGTGAAAAAGGCCTCCTCAACCTGCTCAGGCGTTGTGTCAGTAATGTGCAACACCTCCCTCACAGCATCGATCATTAATTGCACCCCCTTAGCAAGTGATGCCGTTCCCCGTGACATATTCCCATCACCGCCCGCTGTGTCAGAATCAGTGTCCGTGTCATCCTGCAAGTGCACGTTTGTGAGAATGTACCACAGGGGACCCCGAGGAGGCAGCATCAGACCATACAACCATAGAAGATTGCAGCACTTGAGTTGCCTGTTCAGTTCTAGCAACCCTGTCAGAAATCTGAGAAATAGTCCTCCTGAGAGAGACTAACCATTCCGGCTCTCTAACTGGAATCTGCGCTACAACAGTGCAATCCTGATTACATGGAATGGAGTCTTCCTGGAAAGACAAATCCTCTGCAGCATATGAAACACTGTCCCTAGACATGTTGTCTCACACACACACACACACACACACACACACACACACACACACACACACACACACACACACACACACACCACACCACACAAACACGCAGGTTACTGGGCAGACAGAGTTTCCCCCCCAAGAATGGCAGAGAGACACAGAGATTGGAGTCAACCCACACATGGGGCTATTATAGGTATAGGGAGACCCCAAACCAGCGCTGACTGTGCCCCTTAATAGGTGACAGCCTTCCACAGCCTTCCCCTCCCTTCTACACCCCCCTGGTACCGTACAGATTGCTGGAGGTGCTCTGGAGGGACCTGGACATCCGCTGGCAGTGAGCGGCAGGCAGGAAAATGGCGCTGAACGCTGCTGGGTCCGCTCTGAGGAGAAGCTCCACCCCCGCAATGGCGCCGGCTTCTCGCTCTACTTTAGTTACACTGGCCCGAAGGATTTTCTGCTGGCTGAGATCCGCGGACACCAACAGGCTGGACAGGTCAGTGTAGGGTCTGGAGCAGGATCAGGGCGTGCCTCCTAGTGCCGCACCGCAGTACCGCTGAGCAGTTCTGGAGCGGAGCTTTACCCGCAAGCCGCCGTCTTCACACTGACACCCCGCTTGTGAGGGGGGACAGTGACTTACTCGCCAACTTCAGTTCTGTAAGGGGGTGGCGGCTGGCTGCTGGGGCGAGTGGTCCACTGTGGCAGGTCGCGATCGATTACCTCTGGAGCTCAATGTCCCGACAGCGCTCCCCCCCCCCCCCCTCTCTCCTCAGTCCCTCGATGCAGGCAGGCTATCGCCAGCAGCCTCCTGTAAAGAAATAAACTCTAAAAAAAACTTTTTACCAAGGAAGCTCAGGAGATCTCCCCTAGCTGTGACCGGCTCCTCCGGGCACATTTTCTAAACTGAGTCTGGTAGGTGGGGCATAGAGGGAGGAGCCAGCCCACACTATTAAACTCTTAAAGTGCCAATGGCTCCTGGTGGACCAGTCTATACCCCATGGTACTAATATGGACCCCAGCATCCTCTAGGACGTAAGAGAAAACATAGGTACCACACAGTGACATGATGTGAGGGGGAGAACAGGAGTATAATAAGGGCTGATGGCAACTGATGTATGAGATACACCAGAGTGTGGGGAGGAGACTGGTCATATATCTGGACTGGTAACACACAGTGACATGATGTGAGGAAGAGAGCAGGAGTATAATACTGGCAGATGGCTCCTGATGTATGAGATACACCAGAGAGTGTGGGGAGGAGACTAGTCAGATCTCTGGGCTGGTAACACACAGTGACATGATGTGAGGGGGAGAGCAGGAGTATAATAGGGGCTGATGGTTCCTGACTCCCCCACTGGGCAGATACATTTCCCTCATTAGTCTATACTGACAGAGGAGGGTGTAGGATAAGAGATTGCTGTAGTGACTGAGCAAGGAGAATATGTGACTCTTTTCTGTAATAATAAGATTTTACTCACCGGTAAATCTATTTCTCGTAGACCGTAGTGGATGCTGGGGACTCCGTAAGGATCATGGGGAATAGCGGCTCCGCAGGAGACTGGGCACAACTAAGAAAGATTTAGGAATACCTGGTGTGCACTGGCTCCTCCCTCTATGACCCTCCTCCAGACCTCAGTTAGGATACCGTGCCCGGAAGAGCTGACACAATAAGGAAAGGATTTGGAATCACGGGTAAGACTCATACCAGCCACACCAATCACACCGTATAACTCGTGATATTATACCCAGTTAACAGTATGAAATATAACTGAGCCTCTCAACAGATGACTCTCAACAATAACCCTTTAGTTAAACAATAAATATATACAAGTATTGCAGACAATCCGCATTTGGGATGGGCGCCCAGCATCCACTACGGACTACGAGAAATAGATTTACCGGTGAGTAAAATCTTATTTTCTCTGACGTCCTAAGTGGATGCTGGGGACTCCGTAAGGACCATGGGGATTATACCAAAGCTCCCAAACGGGCGGGAGAGTGTGGATGACTCTGCAGCACCGAATGAGCAAACTCTAGGTCCTCCTCAGCCAGTGTATCAAACTTGTAGAATCTTGCAAATGTGTTTGACCCCGACCAAGTAGCTGCTCGGCAAAGTTGTAAAGCCGAGACCCCTCGGGCAGCCGCCCAAGAAGAGCCCACCTTCCTTGTGGAATGGGCTTTCACTGATCTAGGATGCGGCAGTCCAGCCGCAGAGTGTGCAAGCTGAATCGTGCTACAGATCCAGCGAGCAATAGTCTGCTTTGAAGCAGGAGCACCCAGCTTGTTGGGTGCGTACAGGATAAATAACGAGTCAGTTTTCCTGACTCCAGCCGTCCTGGAAACATACATTTTCAGGGCCCTGACTACGTCCAGCAACTTGGAATCTTTCAAGTCCTTAGTAGCCGCAGGCACCACAATAGGTTGGTTCAAATGAAAAGCTGATACCACCTTAGGTAGGAATTGGGAACGAGTCCTCAACTCTGCCCTGTCCATATGGAAAATCAGATAAGGGCTTTTACACGACAAAGCCTCCAATTCTGACACACGCCTGGCCGAGGCCAAGGTCAACAGCATGACCACTTTCCACGTGAGATACTTTAGCTCCACGGTTTTAAGTGGCTCAAAACAATGCGACTTTAGTAAATCCAACACAACGTTGAGATCCCAAGGTGCGACAGGAGGCACAAAAGGAGGCTGAATATGCAGCACTCCTTTAACAAAAGTCTGAATTTCAGGCAGTGAAGCCAGTTCTTTTTGGAAGAAAATTGACAGAGCCGAAATCTGGACCTTAATGGAACCCAATTTTAGGCCCATAGTCACCACCGACTGTAGGAAGTGCAAGAATCGACCCAGCTGAAATTCCTCCGTTGGGGCCTTCCTGGCCTCACACCAAGCAACATATTTCCGCCATATGCGGTGATAATGGTTTGCGGTCACATCCTTCCTGGCTTTGATCAGTGTAGGAATGACTTCCTCTGGAATGCCCTTTTCCTTTAGGATCCGGTGTTCAACCGCCATGCCGTCAAACGCAGCCACGGTAAGTCTTGGAACAGACAGGGCCCCTGCTGCAGCAGGTCCTGTCTGAGCGGTAGAGGCCATGGGTCCTCTGATATCATTTCTTGAAGTTCTGGGTACCAAGCTCTTCTTGGCCAATCCGGAACAATGAGTATAGTTCTTACTCTTCTCCTTCTTATTATCCTCAGTACCTTGGGTATGAGAGGAAGAGGAGGGAACACATAAACCGACTGGTACACCCACGGTGTCACTAGAGCGTCCACTGCTATCGCCTGAGGGTCTCTTGACCTGGCGCAATATTTTTCTAGCTTTTTGTTGAGGCGGGACGCCATCATGTCCACCTTGAAGACTTCTGAATGAAGTCCCCACTCTGCCGGGTGGAGGTCGTGCCTGCTGAGGAAGTCTGCTTCCCAGTTGTCCACTCCCGGAATGAACACTGCTGACCGTGCTAACACGTGATTTTCCGCCCATCGGAGAATCCTTGTGGCTTCTGCCATCGCCATCCTGCTTCTCGTGCCGCCCTGTCGGTTTACATGGGCGACCGCGGTGATGTTGTCTGACTGGATCAGTACTGGCTGGCTTTGAAGCAGGGGTCTTGCCTGACTTAGGGCATTGTAAATGGCCCTTAGTTCCAGAATATTTATCTGCAGGGAAATCTCCTGGCTTGACCATAGTCCTTGGAAATTTCTTCCCTGTGTGACTGCCCCCAGCCTCGAAGGCTGGCATCCGTGGTCACCAGGACCCAGTCCTGTATGCCGAATCTGCGGCCCTCCAGAAGATGAGCACTCTGCAGCCACCACAGTAGAGACACCCTGGTCCTTGCAGACAGGGTTATCATCCGATGCATCTGAAGATGCGATCCGGACCACTTGTCCAACAGATCCCACTGAAAGATCCTTGCATGGAACCTTCCGAATGGAATTGCTTCGTAAGAAGCTACCATCTTTCCCAGGACTCGCGTGCAGTGGTGCACCGACACCTGTTTTGGTTTTAGGAGGTCTCTGACTAGAGATGACAACTCCTTGGCCTTCTCCTCCGGGAGAAACACCTTTTTCTGTTCTGTGTCCAGAACCATCCCCAGGAACAATAGACGCGTTGTAGGAACCAGCTGCGACTTTGGAATATTCAGGATCCAGCCGTGCTGTTGCAGCACTTTCCGAGCAAGTGCTACTCCGATCAACAACTGTTCCCTGGACCTCGCCTTTATAAGGAGATCGTCCAAGTACGGGATAATTATAACTCCCTTTTTTCGAAGGAGTATCATCATTTCGGCCATTACCTTGGTAAATACCCTTGGTGCCGTGGACAGACCAAACGGCAACGTCTGGAATTGGTAATGACAGTCCTGTACCACAAATCTGAGGTACTCCTGGTGAGGAGGGTAAATGGGGACATTCAGGTAAGCATCCTAGATGTCCAGTGATACCATGTAATCCCCATTCTCCAGGCTTGAAATAACAGCCCTGAGCGATTCCATCTTGAACTTGAATCTTTTTATATAAGTGTTCAAGGATTTCAAATTTAAAATGGGTCTCACCGAACCGTCCGGTTTCGGTACCACAAACATTGTGGAATAGTAACCCCGTCCTTGTTGAAGGAGGGGCACCTTGACTATCACCTGCTGCGAATACAGCTTGTGAATTGCCTACAGCACTGCCTCCCTGTCCGAGGGAGTTGTTGGCAAGGCAGATTTGAGGAAACGGGAGGGGGAGACGTCTCGAATTCCAGCTTGTACCCCTGAGATACCACTTGTAGAATCCAGGGATCCACCCGTGAGCAAGCCCACTGATCGCTGAAGTTCTTGAGACCTAGCTCCGCCTGTGGAGCCCCAGCGTCATGCGGTGGACTTAGAGGAAGCGGGGGAGGACATTTGTTCCTGGGAACTGGCTGTATTTTGCAGCTTTTTCCCTCTACCTCTGCCTCTGGGCAGAAAGGACGCGCCTCTAACCCGCTTGCCTTTCTGGGGCCGAAAGGACTGTACCTGATAATACGGTGCTTTCTTTGGCTGTGAGGGAACATGGGGTAAAAATGCTGATTTCCCAGCTGTTGCCGTGGAAACTAGGTCAGAGAGACCATCCCCAAACAACTCCTCACCCTTGTAAGGCAAAACTTCCATGTGCCTTCTAGAATCAATATTTTCTGACAGAACACACAGCTGCAGTACTGCACATCCATGCTGAAGTAATAGCTGGTTTCAGAGTGTGTATAAACAGACTTCAGGATAGCCTCCTGCTTTCTTTCAGCAGGTTCCTTGAGGGCGGCCGTGTCCGGAGATGGCAGTGCCACCTTCTTTGACAGACGTGTGAGCGCCTTATCCACCCTAGGGGATGTCTCCCAACGTAACCTGTTCTCTGGCGGGAAAGGGTACGCCATTAGTAACTTTTTAGAAATTACCAGTTTCTTATCGGGGGAAGCCCACGCTTCTTCACACACTTCATTTAATTCCTCAGATGGGGGAAAAACCACTGGTAGTTTTTTCTCCCCAAACATAATACCCTTTTTTGTGGTACCTGGGGTAACATCAGAAATGTGCAACACATTTTTCATTGCCGTAATCATGCAACGTGTGGCTCTATTGGAATGTACACTACATCGTCGTCGACACTGGAGTCAGTATCCGTGTCGACATCTGTGTCTGCCATCTGAGGTAGCGGGCGTTTTAGAGCCCCTGATGGCTTTTGAGACACCTGGGCAGGCACGAGCTGAGAAGCCGGCTGTCCCACATCTTCTATGTCGTCAAACCTTTTATGTAAGGAGTTGACACTATCACGTAATTCCTTCCACATGTCCATCCATTCAGGTGTCGGCCCCGCAGGGGGTGACATCACATTTATCGGCACCTGCTCCGCCTCCACCTCCACATAAGCCTCCTCATCAATCATCGACACAGCCGCACCGACACACCGCACACTCACAGGGAATGCTCTGACTGAGGACAGGACCCCACAAAGCCCTTTGGGGAGACAGAGAGAGAGTATGCCAGCACACACCAGAGCGCTATATAATACAGGGATTCACACTACACACAGTGATTTTTCCCCTATAGCTGCTAATATTATACAGATTGCGCCTAAATTTAGTGCCCCCCCTCTCTTTTTTACCGTATGGAGTCTGGAAACTGCAGGGGAGACCTGGGGAGCGATCATTCCAGCGGAGCTGTGAGGGAAAATGGCGCCAGTGTGCTGAGGGAGATAGCCCCGCCCCTTTTCCGGCTGACTTCTCCCGCTTTTTTATATATATTTTTGATAGGGGTTTTTACACATATATAGTCTTAATGACTATATTATGTGTTAATTTGCCAAGTAAGGTACTCTTATTGCTGCTCAGGGCACCCACCCCCCCATCGCCCTGCACCCTCAGTGACCGGAGTGTGAGGTGTGCATGAGGAGCAATGGCGCACAGCTGCAGTGCTGTGCGCTACCTTAATGAAGACCGAAGTCTTCTGCTGCCGATTTCCAGGAACGTCTTCTTGCTTCTGGCTCTGCAAGGGGGACGGCGGCGCGGCTCCGGGACCGGAAGACCGAGGCTGGGCCTGTGTTCGATCCCTCTAGAGCTAATTGTGTCCAGTAGCCTAGAAGCCCAAGCTAGCTGCAAGCAGGTAGGTTCGCTTCTCTCCCCTAAGTCCCTCGTAGCAGTGAGTCTGTTGCCAGCAGATCTCACTGAAAATAAAAAACCTAAAATATACTTTCTTTTCTAGGAGCTCAGGAGAGCCCCTAGTGTGCAACCAGCTCGGCCGGGCACAAAATTCTAACTGAGGTCTGGAGGAGGGTCATAGAGGGAGGAGCCAGTGCACACCAGGTAGTCCTAAATCTTTCTTAGTTGTGCCCAGTCTCCTGCGGAGCTGCTATTCCCCATGGTCCTTACGGAGTCCCCAGCATCCACTTAGGACGTTAGAGAAAAGTGTTTATTACTCACCTGTGCTGATATCTGTAGGGATCTCCTCCTCCTTACACTGCTGATCACCCCTCACATACGTCTCCTCTTCTCCCTCTATATCATCTGTTTTAATATCAGACAGACGTTCTACCTAAAAAAACAAAACAAAAAAAAACACAACACTATAATGACATTTGGAGAAAACAGTATAATATCAGTGTATAATACACACAGCTCCTCTACAGATCATATAGTGACAGTCACTTTGGTATATTGGGGAGACCCTAAATCCCACCTACCTGATCCTCCTGTGGGGTCCTGTGATTCTCCTCTGTACAATCCTGGGAATACAGAGGACGGGGACATCTCTCTGGGGTATCTCTGTTACTGGGCCCATCTGTAGGAGACACACAGTGACTGAGTACAGTGTATATATGTGATTATCAGATGATGTATGTATATAGGGGCCCCCATACCTGCTCTCCCCTGTACAATACATGACAGTCTCCTCTTACCCAGTGATGTGAGGGGCCGGTGATTCTCCATCATCACATCCTTGTACAGACCCCTGTGTTCCTCTATATACTCCTCCTCCTGCATGGAGACATAGACAGTGACATCCTGATACCTTATAGGAACCTGACACACACAGTGATACAGTCATCACCCAGACACATCCCCTGGTGTTACTGTATAATGCCCCATTCCCAGCAGTCACCTCTCCAGTCATCACCCAGACACTTTCTCTGGTGTTACTGTATAATGCCCCATTCCCAGCAGTCACCTCTCCAGTCATCACCTAGACACAGCCCCTGGTGTTACTGTATAATGTCCCATTCCCAGCAGCCACCTCTCCAGTCATCAACCAGGCACATCCCCGGGTGTTACTGTATAATGTCCCATTCCCAGCAGTCACCTCTCCAGTCATCACCCAGACACGTCCCCTGGTGTTACTGTATAATGTCCCATTCCCAGCAGTCACCTCTCCAGTCATCACCCAGACACGTCCCCCGGTGTTACTGTATAATGTCCCATTCCCAGCAGTCACCTCTCCAGTCATCATCCAGACACATCCCCTGGTGTTACTGTATAATGTCCCATTCCCAGCAGTCACCTCTCCAGTCATCACCCAGACACATCCCCTGGTGTTACTGTATAATGCCCCATTCCCAGCAGTCACCTCTCCAGTCATCACCCAGACACATCCCCCCGGTGTTACTGTATAATGCCCCATTCCCAGCAGTCACCTCTCCAGTCATCACCCAGACACATCCCCCCGGTGTTACTGTATAATGCCCCATTCCCAACAGTCATCACCCACACATCCCCTGGTGTTACTGTATAATGTCCCATTCCCAGCAATCACCTCTCCAGTCATCACCCAGACACATCCCCTGGTGTTACTGTATAATGTTCCATTCCCAGCAGTCACCTCTCCAGTCATCACCCAGACACATCCCCTTGTGTTACTGTATAATGCCCCATTCCCAGCAGTCACCTCTCCAGTCATCACCCAGACACATCCCCTGGTGTTACAGTATAATGTCGCATTCCCCTCTCCAGTCATCACCCAGACACGTCCCCTGGTGTTACTGTATAATGTCCCATTCCCAGCAGTCACCTCTCCAATCATCACACAGACATATCTACTGGTGTTACTGTATAATGTCCCATTCCCAGCAGTCACCTCTCCAGTCATCACCCAGACACATCCCCTGGTGTTACTGTATAATGTCCCATTCCCAGCAGTCACCTCTCCAGTCATCACCCAAACACATCCCCTGGTGTTACTGTATAATTCCCCATTCCCAGCAGTCACCTCTCCAGTCATCACCCAGACACATCCCCCATTCCCAGCAGTCACTTCTCCAGTCATCACCCAGACACGACCCCTGGTGTTACTGTATAATGTCCCATTCCCAGCAGTCACCTCTCCAGTCATCACCCAGACACATCCCCTGGTGTTACTGTATAATGCCTCATTCCCAGCAGTCACCTCTCCAGTCATCACCCAGACACATTCCCTGGTGTTACTGTATAATGTCCCATTCCCAGCAGTCACCTCTCCAGTCATCACCAGACACATCCCCTGGTGTTACTGTATAATGTCCCATTCCCAGCAGTCACATCTCCAGTCATCACCCAGACACGTCCCCTGGTGTTACTGTATAATGCCCCATTCCCAGCAGTCCCCTCTCCAGTCATCACCCAGATACATCCCCTGGTGTTACTGTATAATGTCCCATTCCCAGCAGTCACCTCTCCAGTCATCACCCAGACACATCACCTGGTGTTACTGTATAATGCCCCATTCCCAGCAGTCACCTCTCCAGTCATCACCCAGACACATCCCCTGGTGTTACTGTATAATGCCCCATTCCCGGCAGTCACAACTCCAGTCATCACCCAGACACATCCCCTGGTGTTACTGTATAATGTCCCATTCCCAGCAGTCACCTCTCCAGTCATCACCCAGACACATCCCCTGGTGTTACTTTATAATGTCCCATTCCCAGCAGTCACCTCTCCAGTCATCACCCAAACACATCCCCTGGTGTTACTGTATAATGTCCCATTCCCAGCAGTCACCTCTCCAGTCATCACCCAGACACGTCCCCTGGTGTTACTGTATAATGCCCCATTCCCAGCAGTCACCTCTCCAGTCATCACCCAGACACATCCCCCGGTGTTACTGTATAATGCCCCATTCCCAGCTATCACCTCTCCAGTCATCACCCAGACACATCCCCTGGTGTTACTATATAATGCCCCATTCCCAGCAGTCACCTCTCCAGTCAGCAGCTGAATGATCTTGTTGGTGAGTTCCAGGATCTTCTGGTCACTGTGCCCCTCATGTATCAGTGAGTGAGGTGGAGGCACAGTGATGGGGCTCTGGGTCCTGCTCAGTCCACGTGACACACGGCTATGGCTGCTGGGTGTCTCACACTCACCAGATGTCTTCTTTACTACTGTGCAACCCTGCGAAATGGGGGAGACATCAATATCACTGTAAATACTGACAGATCCCCTCACCTCCCCAGTCATGTCCGTGTATTATTACTGTATATATAAGTGATGTCATTGTGACACTCCCAGGTCCCCCCTCACCTACCTAGTCCTGTCCCTGTATTATTACTATAGATATAAGTGATGTCACTGTGACACTCCCAGATCCCCTCACCTCCCCAGTCATGTCCCTGTATTATTACTGTAGATAGGGCTAACAGACCAGGGTGACATAGAAGCGGAAGATTGAGTGCGGATAAGAGGGTTAGGAGGACAATTGGCTGGGGTTTGTGAAGAAGTGGGCCTTGAGAGCCCGTTTGAAGTTTTGTAGAGAGGTGGAGAGTGAGATGGGGAGAGCACATGCAAAATAGGTAGGACTGGGAGGAAGTAATTAGTTGACAGGATAAGGCACCCCAATTCTGAGACACACCTAGGAGAAGCCAGGGCCAGTAAAATCACCGTCTTCCACGTGAGGAACTTGTCTTCTACCATCACCAGAGGTTTAAACCAGGAGGACTGTAGAAAAGTAACATAACATCTAGATCCCAAGGTGCCATAGGGGGCACAAAGGGAGGTTGTATATGAAGCACCCCTTGCAAGAAGGTCTGAATTTCTGGCAAGAGAGCCAACTTCTTCTTGAAGAAGATGTTAAGAACTGAAATCTGGACCTTAATGGATCCCAGACATAAGCCCTTATCCATTCCAGCCTGCAGGAAACACAGGAACTTTCCTAAGTGGAATTCCGAAGAGGGATATGTGCGTTCTTCGCACCGAGACATATCTCTGCAAGATATGATAATAGTGTTTTGACGTCACGGGTTTTCTGGCTTGTACCATAGTGGCAATTACCTTTTTGGAAAGCCCTTTGTGAGCTAGGATGTTCCGCTCACCTTCCATGCCATCAAACTAAGCTGCCGTAAGTCCGAGTAGACGAACGGTCCTTGTTGAAGAAGATCCCTTCTTAGTGGTAGAGGCCAAGGGTCCTGTACAGACATGTCCAGAAGAGCCGTGTTCCATGCTCTTCAGGGCCAATCCAGGGCAATCAAGATTGCTTCCACTCTTTGATGTCTGATCCGCTTGAGGAAACAGGTAGACCAGCTGGTAAGGCCAAAGCGAAGTCAGCGCATCCACTGCATTCGCCTGAGGGTCCCTGGTCCGTGAGCAATAGCAGCGAAGCTTCTTGTTGAGATGAGAGGCCATCAAGTCGATCTGTGGGCAACCCCACCTGTGGATGTTCAGTTGGAATACCTGAGGGTGTAGTCCCCACTCCCTCGGGTGGAGGTCGTGGCGGCTTAGGAGGTCTGCCTCCCAGTTCTCCACTCCCGGAATGAAGAATGCGGACAGCGCTCTTGCATGTTTTTCTGCCCAGAGGAGTATTCTTGACACTTCTCGCATGCAGGCCCTGCTTTTTGTCCCTCCTTGTCGATTGATGTACGCCACCGCCAAAGCGTTGTCCGACTGCACCTGGATTGCCTGTTGCCTTAGTAGAGGAGACGCCTGAAGCAGAGACGTTCTGGATAGCCCGAAGTTCGAGAATGTTGATTGGAAGCAGGGCCTCCTGGGCAGACCACCTGCCCTGGAACTGCGCCCCTTGGGTGACCGCTCCCCATCCACGTAGAATCGCATCTGTTGTGAGGAGGATCCAGTCCTGAATCCCGAAGTTCCGGCCTTTCAAGAGGTTGGAAGACTGTGTCCACCACAGGAGTGAAATCCTGGTCCGGGGTGACAGCCGAATCATCCGGTGCATCTGAAGATGGGAACCGGACCATTTGTTCAGGATGTCCAATTGGAAGGGTCTGGCATGGAACCTTCCGTACTGTATCGCCTCGTAGGAGGCCACCATCTTTCCCATCAATTTTATGCAAAGATGGACGGCGACTCGAGCAAGTCTGAGTACCATGTGTACCATTTCTTGGAGTGTTCTCGCCTTGTCCTCTGAGAGGAATATTTTCTGTGCTACATTATCCAATAACATGCCCAGAAACAGGAGCCGTGGAGACAGTTCCAGGTGGGACTTCTGTAGATTCAGGCTCCACCCGTGGTGACACAGGAGTTGGATAGTGCGATCTATGTGGAGCAATAGAAGCTCCCTTGATTTTGCTTTCATCAGGAGATCGTCCAGGTATGGGATCACATTGACCCCCTGCACCCTGAGTTGAAACATCATTTCCACCACCACCTTCGTGAACACCCTTGGAGCTGTAGACAGGCCGAAGGGTAACGCCTGAAATTGGTAATGATCGTTCAGCAGGGCAAACCTCAGAAAGGCCTGATGAGATGGCCAAACTGGGACAAGTAGATAAGTATCCTTGATATCCAGGGATACTAGGAACTCCTGTAGTTCCAGGCCTGCGATCACTGCCCTCAGAGATTCCATCTTGAATCTGAAAACGTTCAGGTAAGGATTCAAGGACTTCAGATTCAGAATGGATCTCAGACCCGTCTGGTTTCGGTACTACAAACAGACTGAAGAAGTAACCCTGTCCTTGTTGCCACAGTGGTACTGGGACAATGACCTGGGACTGTATCAACTTCTCTATGGCCAGTAGTAGAGTACCACGCATACTTTCCAAAACTGGTAAGACTGATTTGAAAAATCGTTGGGGAGAACCGTCGAACTCCAGCTTGTAGTTCTGAGAGATAAGGTCCCTAACCCAGGCATCTTGGCAAGAACCATCCCAGATGTGGCTGAAGTGACGTAACCGAGCTCCCACCACAAGATCCCCCCGCGGTGGGTGTGCACCGTCATGCTGAAGTGACGTAACCGAGCTCCAACCACAAGATCCCCCCGCGGCGGGTGTGCACCGTCATGCTGAAGTGACGTAACCGAGCTCTCACCACAAGATCCCCCCGGGGTGGGTGTGCACCGTCATGCTGAAGTGATGTAACCAAGCTCCCACCACGAGATCCCCCCGGGGTGGGTGTGCACCGTCATGCTGAAGTGACGTAACTGAGCTCCCACCACTAGATTCCCCCGGGGTGGGTGTGCACCGTCATGCTGAAGTGTTTGCGAGAGCAGAACTGGTGTTCTGGTTCTGAGACCCAGCAACTGCTAGTTTTATAGGTTTTCCCCTGGAGCCTCTCGCTGCGTTGGAGGCTCCTCTGGCTCTGGATCGAAATCTGGAGGACCGAAAGGACTGAGTAGATGGTCCCGTTTAGGAACGTCTAGCAGGAGGGGCACCCGAAGGGAGAAAATAAGAATTTACTCACCGGTAATTCTATTTCTCGTAGTCCGTAGTGGATGCTGGGACTCCGTCAGGACCATGGGGAATAGCGGCTCCGCAGGAGACAGGGCACAAAAGTAAAGCTTTAGGATCAGGTGGTGTGTACTGGCTCCTCCCCCTATGACCCTCCTCCAAGCCTCAGTTAGGATACTCTGCCCGGACGAGCGTACACAATAAGGAAGGATTTTGAATCCCGGGTAAGACTCATACCAGCCACACCAATCACACCATATAACCTGTGATCTGAACCCAGTTAACAGTATGATAACAGAGGAGCCTCTGCAAAGACGGCTTCCAACAATAACAACCCGATTTTGTAACAATAACTATGTACAAGTATTGCAGACAATCCGCACTTGGGATGGGCGCCCAGCATCCACTACGGACTACGAGAAATAGAATTACCGGTGAGTAAATTCTTATTTTCTCTGACGTCCTAAGTGGATGCTGGGACTCCGTCAGGACCATGGGGATTATACCAAAGCTCCCAAACGGGCGGGAGAGTGCGGATGACTCTGCAGCACCGAATGAGAGAACTCCAGGTCCTCTTTAGCCAGGGTATCAAATTTGTAGAATTTTACAAACGTGTTCTGCCCTGACCACGTAGCTGCTCGGCAAAGTTGTAACGCCGAGACCCCTCGGGCAGCCGCCCAAGATGAGCCCACCTTCCTGGTGGAGTGGGCATTTACAGATTTAGGCTGTGGCAGGCCTGCCACAGAATGTGCCAGTTGAATTGTGCTACAAATCCAACGAGCAATCGTCTGCTTAGAAGCAGGAGCACCCAGTTTGTTGGGTGCATACAGTATAAACAGCGAGTCAGATTTTCTGACTCCAGCCGTCCTAGAAATATATATTTTTAGAGCTCTGACAACGTCTAGCAATTTGGAGTCCTCCAATTCGCTAGTAGCCGCAGGCACCACAATAGGCTGGTTCAAATGAAATGCTGAAACCACCTAAGGGAGAAATTGAGGACGCGTCCGCAGTTCTGCCCTGTCCGAATGGAAGATCAGATATGGGCTTTTGTACGACAAAGCCGCCAATTCTGATACTCTCCTGGCTGAAGCCAGAGCCAGTAACATGGTTACTTTCCATGTAAGATATTTTAAATCCACCGATTTGAGCGGCTCAAACCAATGGGATTTGAGAAACTCCAAAACTACATTGAGATCCCACGGTGCCACTGGAGGCACCACCGGGGGCTGTATATGTAGTACTCCTTTGACAAACGTCTGGACTTCAGGAACTGAAGCCAATTCTTTTTGGAAGAAAATCGACAAGGCCGAAATTTGAACCTTAATGGACCCCAATTTGAGGCCCATAGACAATCCTGTTTGCAGGAAATTTAGGAAACGATCCAGTTGAAATTCCTCCGTCGGGGCCTTTCTGGCCTCACACCACGCAACATATTTTCTCCAAATGCGGTGATAATGTTGTGCGGTCACTTCCTTTCTGGCTTTAATTAGAGTAGGAATGACTTCCTCTGGAATGCCTTTTTCCCTTAGGATCCGGCGTTCAACCGCCATGCCGTCAAACGCAACCGCGGTAAGTCTTGAAATAGACAGGGTCCCTGCTGAAGCAGATCCCTTCTTAGAGGTAGAGGCCACGGATCTTCCGTGAGCATCTCCTGAAGTTCCGGGTACCAAGTTCTTCTTGGCCAATCCGGAGCCACTAGTATTGTTCTTACTCGCCTTTGCCGTATAATTCTCAGTACATTTGGTATGAGAGGCAGAGGCGGAAACACATACACTGATTGGTACACCCACGGTGTAACCAGAGCGTCCACAGCAATTGCCTGAGGGTCTCTTGACCTGGCGCAATATCTGCTGAGGAAGTCTGCTTCCCAGTTGTCCACTCCTGGAATGAACACTGCTGACAGTGCTATTACATGATCTTCTGCCCAGCGAAGAATCCTTGCAGCTTCTGCCATTGCCCTCCTGCTTCTCGTGCCGCCCTGTCTGTTTACGTGGGCGACTGCCGTGATGTTGTCCGACTGGATCAACACCGGCTGACCCCGAAGCAGGGGTTTTGCCAGGCTTAGAGCATTGTAAATCGCTCTTAGCTCCAGTATATTTATGTGAAGAGACCTCTCCAGGGTTGACCACACCCCTTGGAAGTTTCTTCCCTGTGTGACTGCTCCCCAGCCTCTCAGACTGGCATCCGTTGTCACCAGGACCCAATTCTGTATGCCGAATCTGCGCCCCTCTAACAGATGAGCACTCTGCAACCACCAGAGAAGAGACACCCTTGTCCGTGGCGACAGGGTTATCCGCTGATGCATCTGCAGATGCGATCCGGACCATTTGTCCAGCAGATCCCATCTGCCGAATGGAATCGCTTCGTAAGAAGCCACCATTTTTCCCAGAACTCTTGTGCATTGATGCACAGACACTTTTCCTGGTTTTAGGAGGTTCCTGACAAGTTCGGATAACTCCTTGGCTTTCTCCTCCGGAAGAAACACCTTTTTCTGAACCGTGTCCAGAATCATTCCCAGGAACAGCAGACGTGTTGTCGGGGTCAATTGAGATTTTGGAAAATTCAGAATCCACCCGTGTTGTTGCAGCACTACTTGAGTTAGTGCTACTCCGTCCTCCAGCTGTTCTCTGGACCTTGCCCTTATCAGGAGATCGTCCAAGTAAGGGATAATTAATACGCCTCTTCTTCGCAGCAGAATCATCATTTCGGCCATTACCTTGGTAAAGACCCGAGGTGCCGTGGACAATCCAAACGGCAGCGTCTGAAACTGATAATGACAGTTTTGCACCACGAACCTGAGGTACCCTTGATGTGAAGGGCAAATTGGGACATGCAGGTAAGCATCTTTTATGTCCAGGGACACCATAAAGTCCCCTTCTTCCAGATTCGCTATCACTGCTCTGAGTGACTCCATCTTGAACTTGAATTTTTGTATGTACAGGTTCAAAGATTTCAGATTTAGAATAGGTCTTACCGAGCCGTCCGGCTTCGGTACCACAAATAGCGTGGAGTAATACCCCTTTCCCTGTTGTAGGAGGGGTACCTTGACTATCACCTGCTGAGAAAACAGCTTGTGAATGGCTTCCAATACCGTCGCCCTGTCTGAGGGAGACGTTGGCAAAGCAGACTTTAGGAACCGGCGAGGGGGAGACTTCTCGAATTCCAACCTGTAACCCTGAGATACTACCTGCAGGATCCAGGGGTCCACCTGTGAGCAAGCCCACTGCGCGCTGAAATTCTTGAGTCGACCCCCCACCGCTCCTGAGTCCGCTTGTAAAGCCCCAGCGTCATGCTGAGGGCTTTGCAGAACCCGGGGAGGGCTTCTGTTCCTGGGAAGGAGCTGCTTGCTGCCCTCTCTTACCCTTTCCTTTGCCTTGGGGCAGATATGACTGTCCTTTTGCCCGCTTGTTCTTATAGGACCGAAAGGACTGCGGCTGAAAAGACGGTGTCTTTTTCTGTTGGGAGGGGGTCTGAGGTAAAAAGGTGGATTTCCCGGCAGTTGCCGTGGCCACCAGATCCGATAGACCGACGCCAAATAATTCCTCCCCTTTATACGGCAATACTTCCATATGCCGTTTGGAATCCGCATCACCTAACCACTGTCGCGTCCATAAACTTCTTCTGGCAGATATGGACATCGCACTTACTCTTGATGCCAGAGTGCAAATATCCCTCTGAGCATCTCGCATATAAAGAAAAGCATCCTTTAATTGCTCTTAAGTCAATAAAATACTGTCCCTATCCAGGGTATCAATATTTTCAGTCAGGGAATCCGACCAGACCATCCCAGCACTGCACATCCAGGCTGAGGCGATGGCTGGTCGCAGTATAACACCAGTATGTGTGTATATACTTTTTAGGGTAGTTTCCAGCCTCCTATCAGCTGGATCCTTGAGGGCGACCGTATCAGGAGACGGTAACGCCACTTGTTTTGATAAGCGTGTGAGCGCCTTATCCACCCTAGGGGGTGTTTCCCAGCGCGCCCTAACCTCTGGCGGGAAAGGGTATAATGCCAATAACTTTTTTGAAATTAGCACTTTTCTATCTGGGTTAACCCACGCTTCATCACATACATCATTCAATTCCTCTGATTCAGGAAAAACTACAGGTAGTTTTTTCACACCCCACATAATACCCCTTTTTGTGGTACTTGCAGTATCAGAGATATGTAAAGCCTCCTTCATTGCCGTGATCATATAACGTGTGGCCCTACTGGAAAATACGTTTGTTTCTTCACCGTCGACACTAGATTCAGTGTCCGTGTCTGGGTCTGTGTCGACCGACTGAGGTAAAGGGCGTTTTACAGCCCCTGACGGTGTCTGAGACGCCTGGGCAGGAACTAACTGGTTTGCCGGCCGTCTAATGTCGTCAACTGATTTTTGTAATGTGCTGACATTATCACGTAATTCCATAAACAAAGCCATCCATTCCGGTGTCGACTCCCTGGGGGGTGACATCACCATTACCGGCAATTGCTCTGCCTCCACACCAACATCGTCCTCATACATGTCGACACACACGTACCGACACACAGCAGACACACAGGGAATGCTCTATTGAAGACAGGACCCCACTAGCCCTTTGGGGAGACAGAGGGAGAGTTTGCCAGCACACACCCAAGCGCTATAATATATATGGGAACAACCCTGCAGAAGTGTTGTATCCTTATAGCAACTTAAATATAGTAATATCGCCAAAAAAGTGCCCCCCCTCTCTGTTTTACCCTGTTTCTGTAGTGCAGTGCAGGGGAGAGTCCTGGGAGCCTTCCTCACAGCGGAGCTGAGCAGGAAAATGGCGCTGTGTGCTGAGAATAGGCCCCGCCCCCTATTTCGGCGGGCTCTTCTCCCGGAGTTTGTGAGATCTGGCAGGGGTTAAATACATCCATATAGCCTCAAGGGCTATATGTGATGTCTTTTTAGCCATAAGAAAGGTATTATACATTGCTGCCCAGGGCGCCCCCCCCAGCGCCCTGCACCCTCAGTGACCGCTGTGTGAAGTGTGCTGACAACAATGGCGCACAGCTGCAGTGCTGTGCGCTACCTCATGAAGACTGAAAAGTCTTCTGCCGCCGGTTTCTGGACCTCTTCAATCTTCGGCATCTGCAAGGGGGGTCGGCGGCGCGGCTCCGGGACCGGACTCCATGGCTGGGCCTGTGTTCGATCCCTCTGGAGCTAATGGTGTCCAGTAGCCTAAGAAGCCAATCCATCCTGCACGCAGGTGAGTTCACTTCTCTCCCCTAAGTCCCTCGATGCAGTGAGCCTGTTGCCAGCAGGACTCACTGAAAATAAAAAACCTAATAACTTTTTCTAAGCAGCTCTTTAGGAGAGCCACCTAGATTGCACCCTGCTCGAACGGGCACAAAAACCTAACTGAGGCTTGGAGGAGGGTCATAGGGGGAGGAGCCAGTACACACCACCTGATCCTAAAGCTTTACTTTTGTGCCCTGTCTCCTGCGGAGCCGCTATTCCCCATGGTCCTGACGGAGTCCCAGCATCCACTTAGGACGTCAGAGAAATGTGGATTTTCCGTCCGTAGCCTTCGAAATCCAGGTGTCCAGGTCACCTCCAAAGAGCCATTCACCTGTGAAGGGAATAGATTCCACATTACGTTTTGAGTCAGCATCAGCGATCCACTGACGTAACCATATGGCTCTGCGCGCAGACACAGCCATAGCCGTGGTTCTAGCACTAACAGTGCCAATCTCTTATAAGGAGTCACAGAGGACTCTTGCCGTGTCCTGAATGTGAGACAGTAAGGCAACAGTGTCGTCTAAGGTCATATTACCCAAGAGATCTTCCTTTATTTGTCTAGCCCAGGAATGGATTGCATGTGTCATCCTGCAACCTGCAATGACAAGCCATTGTGCTACGCCTGCAGCAACGTAAATAGGATTTTAATACCTACCGGTAAATCCTTTTCTCTTAGTCCATAGAGGATGCTGGGGATGCTTCAAGAACCATGGGGTATAGACGGGATCCGCAGGAAACATGGACACACTATAAGACTTTGAATGGGTATGAACTACCTCCTCCCTCTATGCCCCTCCTCCAGACTCCAGTTATAGGAACTGTGCCCAGGGAGATGGACATTTCGAGGAAAAGTATTTATTTAACATTTTAAACTAAGGTGAGATACATACCAGCTCATACCACCAACACGCCATACAACATGGCATTCAACAACAACGCATGCAACGGCATGATCAACAACAGTGACAGACTGACTGCACTCAGCACAACATGTGCGTAACTACAACCAATAACTGCAGATACCGTCTGCACTGGGACGGGCGCCCAGCATCCTCTATAGACTAAGAGAAAAGGATTTACCGGTAGGTATTAAAATCCTATTTTCTCATACGTCCCAGAGGATGCTGGGGATGCTTCAAGAACCATGGGGTTTATACCAAAGCTCTAGAACGGGCAGGAGAGTGCGGATGACTCTGCAGCACAGATTGACCAAACAAGAGGTCCTCCCCAGCCAGGGTATCAAACTTGTAGAACTACGCAAAGGTGTTTGATCCTGACCAAGTAGCAGCTCAGCTGTAATGCCGAGACCCCTCGTGCAGCCGCCCAGGATGAGCCCACCTTCCTGGTAGAATGGGCCTTCACCGACTTCGGTAACGGCAATCCTGCCGTAGAATGAGACTGCTGAATCATATTACAGATCCAGCGTGCAATTGTCTGCTTGGAAACAGGAGCCCCAATCTTGTTGGGAGCATACAGGACAAACAGAACCTCTGTTTTCCTAACTTGAGCCGTTCTGGCGACATAGATTTTCAAAGCTCTGACCAAGGCATCAGTAGCCACTGGAACCACAATAGGCTGGTTCACGTGAAACGAAGAAACCACCTTTGGCAAAAATTGCTGATGAGTTCTCAACTCCGCCCTATCAGCATGGAAGATTAAATAGGGACTTTTGTGCGACAAAGCAGCCAATTCAGATACCTGCCTTGCAGATGCCAAGGCCAACAGCATGGCTACTTTCCAAGTAAGGAATTTTAACTCAACCTTACGCAAAGGTTCAAACCAATGAGATTGTAGGAATTGCAACACCATGTTAAGATCCCATGGTGCCACTGGGGGCACAAAGGGAGGTTGTATGTGCAGTACGCCTTTCACAAAGGTCTGAACTTCTGGAAGGGAGGCCAACTCCTTCTGAAAGAAAATAGATAAGGCCAAAATTTGTACTTTAATGGAGCATAACTTTAGGCCCGCATCCACACCTGCTTGCAAAAAATGGAGCAACCGCCCCAGCTGAAATTCCTCCGTAGGAGCCTTCTTGGATTCACACCAAGACACATATTTTCTTCAAATACGGTGGTAATGCTTTGCTGTTACTTCTTTTCTAGCCTGAAGAAGTGTGGGAATGACTTCACTGGGAATACCCTTTCGGGCTAGGATTTGGCGTTCAACCACCACGCTGTCAAACTGCTGTGGTAAGTCTTGATACACGCACGTCCCCTGTTGCAACAGGTCCTCACGAACAGGAAGAGGCCAGGGATCTTCTATGAGCAACTCTCGAAGATCTTGATACCAGGCCCTTCTTGGCCAATCCGGAACAATGAGTATCGCCTGAACCCTTGTTCTTCTTATAATCTTTATCACCTTTGGAATGAGAGGAAGTGGAGGGAACACATATACCGACGGAAACACCCACTGTGTCACTAGGGCGTCCATCGCTATAGCTTGAGGGTCACTTGACCTGGAACAATATCTCTGAAGTTTCTTGTTGAGGCGTGACGCCATCATGTCTACTTGAGGAACTCCCCAACGAAGACCCCACTCTCCTGGCTGGAGATCGTGTCTGCTGAGGAAGTCTGCTTCCCAGTTGTCCACACCCGGAATGAAGACTGCTGACAGAGCACTGGCATGTCTTTCCGCCCAGTTAAGAATCTTCGTGGCCTCGGCCATCGCCGCTCTGCTCCTTGTACCGCCTTGGCAGTTTATGTACGCCACTGCTGTCATGTTGTCTGACTGAATCAAGACAGGCAGACCTCGAAGAAGATGTTCTGCTTGCAGTATGCCGTTGTAAATGGCTCTTAATTCCAGAATGTTTATGTGTAGACAAAACTTCTTGGCTCGACCACTTTCCCTGAAAGTTTCTTCCCTGTGTGACTGCTCCCCAGCCTCGGAGGCTTGCATCTGTGGTCACCAGGATCCAATGCTGAATCCTGAACCTGCGCCCCTCCAGAAGGTGAGAACTGTGCAGCCACCACAGAAGGGAGATTCTGGTCCTGGGAGATAGAATTATCTTCCGATGCATGTCCAGGTGAGACCCGGACCATTGGTCCAACAGGGTTCAGTATGGTATGCCGGCAACCAGCATACCGGCACCGGGAGCCCGACCGCCGGCTTACCGACAGTGTGGCAAGCGCAAATGAGCCCCTTGCGGGCTCGCCGCGGTACACGTGCCACGCTTTTTTATTCTCCGTCCAGGGGGTCGTGGACCCCCACGAGGGACAATAAATGTCGGTATGCAGGCTGTCGGGATTCTGGCGCCGGGATCCCATCAGTCGGCATACTGAAGACCACCCGGTCCAACAGGTTCCACTGAAACACCCTTGCATGGAACCTGCCATATATGGAATGGCCTCGTAGGCCGCCACCATCTTCCCCAGCAACCGAGTGCATTGAAGAACTGACACTTTTGTTAGTTTCAGAAATTGTTTTACCATGTTCTGTAAATCAAGAGCTTTTTCCATTGTAAGGAAAAATCTCTGCAATTCTGTGTCCAGAATCATACCCAGAAACGAAAGCCGTATCGTTGGATCCAACTGTTATTTTGGCAAATTTAGGAGCCACCCGTGTTGTTGCAGAATCGTCAGTGAAAGAGCCACATTCTTCAACAATTGCTCCTTGGACCTCGCCTTTATGAGGAGATCGTCCAAGTACAGGATAATTGTGATTCCCTGCTTGCGCAGGAGAACCATCATTTCCGCCATTACTACCTCGGAGCCGTGGACAGACCAAACGGCAACGTCTGAAATTGGTAATGACAATACTGTACCGCAAATCTTAGGTAAGTCTGATGCGGAGGAAATATGGGGACATGCAAGTATGCATCCTTTAAGTCAACCGATACCATAAAATCCTCCTCTTCCAGCGTGGAGATCACTGCACGTAGAGATTCCATCTTGAATTTGAATTTCTTTAGAAAGAAATTGAGGGATTTTACGTTCAGAATCGGTCTGACTGAACCATCCGGCTTCGGGACCACGAACAGGCTCGAATAAAACCCTTCGGGGGGAAGGGTTTTATTCGAGCCTGTTCGTGACGGGGGCACCGTGACAATCACTTGACTGTGACACAACTTTAGTATCGCAGCGCTTACTATTTCCCTTTCTAGAAGAGATGCTGGCAAGGCCGACTTGAAAAATCGGTGAGGGGGCACGTCTTGAAACTCCAATTTGTACCCTTGGGTTACTATTTCGACTATACAAGGGTCCAGGTCCGAGTGCACCCAGACCTGACTGAAAAGTTCGAGACGTGCCCCCACCAGTGCGGACTCCCTCAGAGGAGCCCCAGCGTCATGCGGTGGATTTGGCAGAAGCCGGGGAGGACTTCTGCTCTTGGGAACTTGCCACAGCTTGTGACCTTTTTCCCCTTCCTCCGGTAGCAAGGAAAGAAGATCCTTGTCCTTTTTTGTATTTATTGGGCCGAAAGGGCTGCATTTGATAGTGGGGCGTTTTCTTTTGCTGTGCAGGAACATAAGGCAGGAACGATGACTTACCCGCGGTAGCCGTAGATACTAGGTCAGTGAGGCCGTCGCCAAACAAGACCCTACCGTTAAATGGTAGAGACTCTATCACCTTCTTAGAGTCAGCATCAGCATTCCATTGATGAATCCACAACGCTCTCCTAGCTGAGACTGCCATGGCATTGGCCCTTGATCCCAAAAGGCCAATATCCCTCACAGCTTCCTTTAAATACGCTGCAGCATCCCTGATGTGACCCAAAGTCAAAAGCATGCTATCCCTGTCTAGGGAATCTACCTCAGATGACAAGTTATCTGCCCACCTTTCAATAGCGCTACTCACCCATGGCACAGCAACGGCAGGCCTGAGCAGTGACCCTGTACTGACATAAATGGATTTCAGGGTATTTTCCTGCTTAAGATCCGCAGGATCCTTTAGGGCTGCCGTGTCAGGGGACGGAAGCGCCACCTTTTTGGATACACTCGATAAAGCTTTGTCTACCGTGGGGATTGACTCCCACCTTTCCCTGTCCCCAGAGGGGAACGGATATGTCACTGGAATTCTTTTGGGAACCTGTATCTTTTTGTCAGGATTTTCCCAAGCCTTTTCAAAAAGCGCGTTCAGTTCATGAGAGGGAGGAAACGTTACCTCAGGTTTCTTTCCTTTATACATACAGACCCTAGTATCAGGAACAGCAGGGTCCTCAGTGATATGTAATACTTCTTTTATCAATCATGTACTCGATGGCCAGCTTTGGATGTAATCTGGCATCACTATAGTCGACACTGGAATCAGAGTCTGTGTCGGTATATGTCTCTGCTATCTGGGTAACTGCACGTTTCTGTGACCCCGAAGGGGTCTGGGCCTGTGACAAAGCATCTTCCATGGATTTCCTACATGTCTGGTTCTTAGACTCAGATTTATCAAATCTCTTAGACAACTTAAAGGCCCTACACACTTAAAGATTATCTGTCCAATCTGGCTGATTGGAAAGAAAATCTGGCAATGGCTGGGAGCAAATGACAATCAACAATTTGCTACCAAAATCAAGAAAATGGACAAAAACAGTTCAGATAAATTGGTTTAATGAAACAAACTTAACCAATTTGTCTTAAAGTCCATTTTGTCTGTTTTCCAATGTTTGAGAGCAAATAGTGAATTGCCATTTGCTCCCAGACATTGCCAGATTTTCTTTCCAATCAGTCAGATTGGACAGATAATCTTTTAGTGTGTAGGGCCCTTTAGTCACGTTTGCGTTTAAAACACTCTCCATATATTCATCCAATCATCCGTCGGCGGTGCCGACACGGTCACTCTCACAGTATTTTATGTCCCCACTCCAGCCTCCTCCTGGGAAAAGCATTCCGCCTCAGACATGTCAACACCCACGTACCGACACCCACAACTACACTGGGGCTATAGGAGACAGACCCACAATAAAGCCTGTAAGAGAGACACAGAGAGCGTTCTGCCAGCTCACACCCAGCGCCTATCCCGGTACTGAGGCCAGTGAAATGACTGCCCAGACCTGTTAGCGCTTTATATATATACAAATCAGCAACAAATTATTTGTGCCTCCCCCCCCCCCCGTTTTGCACCCTGTTACTTGTACAGCCGTGTGGAGGACAGGGCCAGCGTCTCTGCAGCTTCTGAGGAGAGAAAATGGCGCTGGTCAGAGGTATGTGGGCTAAGCCCCGCCCACTACATATCGCGCTTCAGTCCCGCTTAGAAATGTTTATACTGGCGGGGGACCCTTATCTAGTGCCTGGGGCACTGTTATAACTCAAGGCAGTCTGATTTGAGGTGTTCATGCTGCCCAGGGCGCCCCTCCTGCACCCTGCAGTGCTGTGTTATGTGTGGGAGCATGGCGCGCAGCGCGGAACCTCTTCTGCCGTCACTGAAGTCTTCTGATCTTCTCATACTCACCCGGCTTCTATCTTCTGGCTTTGTGAGGGGGTGACGGCGCGGCTCCGGGAAAAAGCAGCTAGGTGTACCGTAGTGATCGAACCCCCTGGAGCTAATGGTGTCCAGTAGCCTAAGACGCAGAGCCCTTGAACTCTTAAGAAGTAGGTCTGCTTCTCTCCCCTCACTCCCACGATGCAGGGAGCCTGTAGCCAACAAATCTCCCTGAAAATAATAAACCTAACAAAAAGTATTTTCAGAGAAACTCAGGAGAGCTCCTCAGTGTGCATCCAGTCTCACTGGGCACAGAATCTAAACTGAAGTCTGGAGCAGGGGCATAGAGGGAGGAGCCAGTTCACACCCATTCAAAGTCTTGTAGTGTGCCCATGTCTCCTGCGGATGCCGTCTATACCCCATGGTTCTTGAAGCATCCCCAGCATCCTCTAGGACGTAGGAGAAAATAGATTTTAGAGTGGTCTCTATTTTCCTATCCGCCGGGTCCTTCACCGTAAGGGAGCCCGGAGCAGGGAGCACTGCCTTTTTAGAAAGGCGAGAGACTGAGACATCTACGGCTGGGGATTCTTCCCAGAATTTTCTGCCTTCAAGGGCAATGGGGAAGGTATTCAGAAACCTTTTCGTCACCATGATATTTTTTATCTGGATTCTTCCAGGCTAGTTTAAATAAGTCATCCAATTCCGTGGAATCAGGGAATGTGACTTTTGGTTCCTTTTGAGGGAGGAAAAATGACTGCTGAGTACTTGCATCCCCCAAGAGGAGCTTTAACACCTCCCTAATAGCCAATACGAGGGGTTCAATACCCTGGATTGGGGTGGGATCCCCATCATCCTGTACATCGTCATCAGTATCATATGATAGGAGTGCAGGTAGAGCAGGTTTCTGTGAAGCAGGCAGGGAGGGACGCTTAGCAGTTCTTGTGTCTTGTTTGCAGTTGCAGTGAGCTGAGATGACATATCAGACATTATAGTTTTTATAGCCCCCAACCAGGGGGCTCTGTATTCTCTCTCACATTAGTATCAGCATGAGATGACTGACTACACTGCTCACATGATATTGAGCTGGATGTACTAGGAGAGAACCTGGCATTACACACACTGCAAGACTTCTGTTTTACCACAGTGTAGTAGAAAACAGTACAATATACACACACAATACAGCCTGATATGATATAGGACAAGCCTGACCTATTGCATGTGAGAGGAGACAGAGAAGAGAGGACTCCAGCGCACACAATGGTGACCGGCCCCAGTGAGGCTGTCAGCGGTTGTTACATCTGTGTAACCACAGTGAGATTCTTTATAAAACCCCACAGGGGATTATTGTGCACAATGATAGCGGCTCCCCCCACCCCTATACCCGGTACCAGTGTATACAGGGGCAGTTCTGGAGGAGCTGTGGAGGCTGCTGCAGCTCATGCAGAGGAAGATGCCAATATGCTGCTGAGCCCGCTCTAATGTAGCTCCGCCCTCCGCCATGGCGCCGGAGCTACTGCTGTATATTTATACTGGCCATGTCTCCTTATGTATGTACAACCTCACATAAATGCTTGGTTCACCTGTGTTTAGCCAGTCTCACGCAGGGGCTATAGCGGGTCGCCCCCCAGGAGGTTCAGCCGCACATTTGTCCGGGGGACCCCCCCCCCCCCCTAGCGGGTCCCCCCGGTTGGTACTCACCACTGAAGATCACCTTCAGGCAGTGTCAGGGGTGTGCGCAATGCTGCGGCTGCGACAGACAAGGCGCCATGCCCCGCTGAACAAACAGTCCCTCAGGACGGTGGTCATGCAACGGGAAGCGGCTCTCACCTCAGGAGGCCGGTGACCTTCCCCCCCCCCAAAAAAAAATCTCCCATAGTGCAGGTATACTGTTGCCCAAACAGCATACCGAAATCATTAAAAGTTAGAAATAAAAATGAAGGAAAACTCTGGAGCTGCAGAGTGAGCATCCTCTCCTGAGGGCTCTTTATCTAAACTGAGCTGTAGGAGGGGCATAGAGGGGAGGAGCCAGCACACCCAGTGGTAGAATGTTTAAAGTGCACGTGCTCCTTTGGACCCGTCTATACCCCATGGTTCTAATTCTGTCTACAATATCCCTTATGGATGCTAGAGAAAAGTAGTTAAAGAAGAGGGTGGTTCACAGTGTCCAATGCAGCAGAGAGGTGAAGGAGAATAAGCAGAGAGTAGTGACCATTGGATCTGGCAGCATGGAGGTCTTTGTAGACTTTAGCGAGGGCAGTATCAGTGGAGTGGAGAGGACGGAAGCCAGGCTGGAATGGGACAAGCAGTGAGTGTGAGGAAAGACAGGAGTTAGGAGGAGAGAGATGGTCGGTAGTTGGAGAGAGTGGTTGGTTGGATGAAGGGAGGGGTTTATAAGAATAGGGGAGACAAGAGCATGATGGAAGGCCGAGGGGACAGTGTCTGATGAGAGGGAGAGAATGAGATGGGCAAGATGGGAACAGGCAGAAGAAGAGAGGTAGCGGAGGAGGTGATAGGGTCAAATGGGGAGGTGGAGAGGGTGAGGAACGGCTGAGGGCCATGACTTCCACACTAGATACAAAGAAGAGAGATGTCAGAGTTGGTAGGAGGTAAGGGGAGGGGGGGGGGTGTCAGGAAATGGAGGAGGGCATTGCTCAGGGTCTGGTGGGATGTGATATCCTGCCATAGGGAGCCAATTTTGCATGGGAAGTAGGTGGCAAAGTCAAGAGCAGAGAGTGAGGGGGCGGGGAGGGGGGGGGGGAGACGAGGCGGCTAGGGGGGGGGGGGCCAGAGGAGCAAGTTGACAGTGGAAAAGGGGTGCCAGGGTTTGAGGACTGGGAGGAGATGAGGTTCTTGATGGAAAGTGGACAGTAGGAAGGAATGCATGTGGAGTGCCAGGGTTGCGGTGTCGTCACATCAGGTGAGGGGGATAGAAGGGGACAGGCAGGGGAGGGGGATATGGGAGGCAGGTAGGTGGCAACTGGGAAGGGACAGGAGACACGAAGGGGCAACCCTATTCACCCCCTATGTGTGTATACGCCCCCCTATATGTATAGCACCCCCTATGTGTGTATTCCGCCCCCCCATGTGTGTATACCACCCCCTATGTGTGTATAGCGCCGCCTATGTGTGTATACCGCCCCCTATGTATGTATAGCACCCCCTATGTGTGTATAGCGTCCATGTGTGTATACCGCCCCCTATGTGTGTATAGCGCCCCCCCGTATGTATAGAACCCCCTATGTGTGTATACCGCCCCCCCATGTGTGTATACCACCCCCCCATGTGTGTATACCACCCCCTATGTGTGTATACCGCCCCCTATGTGTGTACAGCACCCCCTATGTGTGTATAGCGCCCCCTATGTGTGTATAGTGCCCCATGTGTGTATAGCGCCCCCTATGTGTGTATACCGCCCCCTATGTGTGTATACCGCCCCCCATGTGTGTATACCGCCCCCCATGTGTGTATAGCGCCCCCCTATGTGTGTATAGCGCCCCCTATGTGTGTATAGCGCCCCCTATGTGTGTATAGCGCCCCCTATGTGTGTATAGCGCCCCCTATGTGTGTATAGCGCCCCCTATGTGTGTATACCGCCCCCCCATGTGTGTATACCGGCCCCCCCATGTGTGTATACCGCCCCCCCCATGTGTGTATAGTGCCCCCTATGTGTATGGTGCCCCTATGTGTGTGTAGCGCCCCCTATGTGTGTATACCGCCCCCCATGTGTGTACAGCACCCCCTATGTGTGTATAGTGCCCCTATGTGTGTATAGCGCCCCCTATGTGTGTATACCGCCCTAGTGTGAACAGCACCCCCTATGTGTGTATAGTGCCCCTATGTGTGTATAGCGCCCCCCATGTGTGTATAGCGCCCCCCATGTGTGTATAGCGCCCCCCATGTGTGTATAGCGCCCCCCATGTGTGTATAGCGCCCCCCATGTGTGTATAGCGCCCCCCATGTGTGTATAGCGCCCCCCATGTGTGTATAGCGCCCCCCATGTGTGTATAGCGCCCCCCATGTGTGTATAGTGCCCCTATGTGTGTATACCGCCCCCCATGTGTGTATAGCGCTCCCTATGTGTGTATACCGCCCCCCATGTGTGTATAGCGCTCCCTATGTGTGTATACCGTCCCCTATGTGTGTATAGCACCCCTTATGTGTATATAGCGCCCCCCTATGTGTGTATAGTGCCCCTTATGTGTGTATAGCGCCCCCCATGTGTGTATAGCGCCCCCTATGTGTGTATAGCGCCCCCTATGTGTGTATACCGCCCCTATGTGTGTACAGCACGCCCTATGTGTGTATAGTGCCCCTATGTGTATATAGCGCCCCCCTATGTGTGTATAGCGCCCCCTATGTGTGTATACCGTCCCCTATGTGTGTATAGCGCCCCCTATGTGCATATAGCGCCCCCCTATGTGTGTATACTGCCCCCCATGTGTATACCGCTCCCCATGTGTGTATAGTGCCCCTATGTGTGTATAGCGCCCCCTATGTGTGTATAGCGCCCCCTATGTGTGTATACCGCCCTCCCATGTGTATAGCGCCCCCTATGTGTGTATAGTGCCCCTATGTGTGTATAGTGCCCCTATGTGTGTATAGCGCCCCCTATGTGTGTATACCGTCCTCCCCTGTGTGTATAGCACCCCCTATGTGTGTATACCGCCCCCCCATGTGTGTATAGCGCCCCCTATGTGTGTATAGCGTCGCCTATGTGTGTACAGCACCCCCTATGTGTGTACAGCACCCCCTATGTGTGTACAGCACCCCCTATGTGTGTATAGCGCCCCCTATGTGTGTATACCGCCCCCCATGTGTGTATAGCGCCCCCTATGTGTGTATAGCACCCCCTATGTGTGAACAGCACCCCCTATGTGTGTATAGCGCTCCCTATGTGTGTATAGTGCCCCCTATGTGTATATACCGCCCCCTATGTGTGTATAGCGCCCCCCTATGTGTGTATACCGCCCCCCTTGTGTGTATAGCGCTCCCTATGTGTGTATACCGTCCCCTATGTGTGTATAGCACCCCCTATGTGTATATAGCGCCCCCTATGTGTGTATAGCGCCCCCCTATGTGTATAGTGCCCCTATGTGTGTATACCGCCCCCCATGTGTGTATACCGCCCCCCATGTGTATATAGCGCCCCCCTATGTGTGTATAGCGCCCCCCTATGTGTGTATACCGTCCCCTATGTGTGTATACCGTCCCCTATGTGTGTATACCGCCCCCCCATGTGTGTATAGCGCCCCCCATGTGTGTATACCGCCCCCCATGTGTGTATACTGCCCATGTGTGTACAGCACCCCCTATGTGTGTACAGCACCCCCTATGTGTATAGTGCCCCTATGTGTGTATAGCGCCCCCCATGTGTGTATAGCGCCCCCCATGTGTGTATAGCGCCCCCCATGTGTGTATAGCGCCCCCCATGTGTGTATAGCGCCCCCCATGTGTGTATAGCGCCCCCCATGTGTGTATAGCGCCCCCCATGTGTGTATAGCGCCCCCCATGTGTGTATACCGCCCCCTATGTGTGTATACCGCCCCCTATGTGTGTATAGCACCCCCTATGTGTGTATAGCACCCCCTATGAGTGTATACCGCCCCCCTATGTGTGTACAGCGCCCCCTATGTGTGTACAGCGCCCCCTATGTGTGTATAGCGCCCCCTATGTGTGTATAGCGCCCCCTATGTGTGCATAGCGCCCCCTATGTGTGCATAGCGCCCCCTATGTGTGTATAGCGCCCCCTATGTGTGTATAGCGCCCCCTATGTGTGTATACCACCCCCCCATGTGTGTATACCGCCCCCCCATGTGTGTATAGCGCCCCCTATGTGTGTATGGTGCCCCTATGTGTGTATAGCGCCCCCTATGTGTGTATACCGCCCCCCATGTGTGTACAGCGCCCCCCATGTGTATAGCGCCCCCCATGTGTGTATAGCGCCCCCCATGTGTGTATAGCGCCCCCCATGTGTGTATAGCGCCCCCCATGTGTGTATACCGCCCCCCATGTGTGTATAGCGCCCCCCATGTGTGTATAGCGCCCCCCATGTGTGTATAGCGCCCCCCATGTGTGTATAGCGCCCCCCATGTGTGTATAGCGCCCCCCATGTGTGTATAGCGCCCCCCATGTGTGTATAGCGCCTCCCATGTGTGTATAGCGCCCCCCATGTGTGTATAGCGCCCCCCATGTGTGTATAGTGCCCCTATGTGTGTATACCGCCCCCCATGTGTGTATAGCGCTCCCTATGTGTGTATAGCGCCCCCTATGTGTGTATAGCGCCCCCTATGTGTGTATAGTGCCCCTATGTGTGTATAGTGCCCCTATGTGTGTATACCGCCCCCTATGTGTATATAGCGACCCCCTATGTGTGTATACCGCCCCCCATGTGTGTATACCGCCCCCCATGTGTGTATACCGCCCCCCATGTGTGTATACCGCCCCCCTTGTGTGTATACCGCCCCCGTGTGTATAGCGCCCCCTATGTGTGTATAGCGCCCCCTATGTGAGTATAGCGCTCCCTATGTGAGTATAGTGCCCCCTATCTGTATATACCGCTCCCTATGTGTGTATAGCACCCCATATGTGTGTATACCGCCCCCCTATGTGTGTATAGCACCCCCTATGAGTGTATACCGCCCCCCTATGTGTGTATACCGCCCCCCATGTGTGTATGCCGCCCCCCATGTGTGTATGCCGCCCCCCATGTGTGTATAGCGCCCCACATGTGTGTATAGTGCCCCTATGTGTGTATACCGCCCCCCTATGTGTGTATAGCACCCCCTATGAGTGTATACCGCCCCCCGATGTGTGTACAGCGCCCCTATGTGTGTATAGCGCCCCCTATGTGTGTATAGCGCCCCCTATGTGTGTATAGCGCCCCCTATGTGTGTATAGCGCCCCCTATGTGTGCATACCGCCCCCTATGTGTGCATACCGCCCCCTATGTGTGCATACCGCCCCCTATGTGTGTATAGCGCCCCCTATGTGTGTATAGCGCCCCCTATGTGTGTATAGCGCCCCCCCATGTGTGTATACCGCCCCCCCATGTGTGTATACCGCCCCCCCATGTGTATATAGCGCCCCCTATGTGTGTATAGCGCCCCCTATGTGTGTATAGCGCCCCCTATGTGTGTATACCGCCCCCCATGTGTGTACAGCACCCCCCATGTGTGTATAGCGCCCCCTATGTGTGTATAGTGCCCCTATGTGTGTATAGCGCCCCCTATGTGTGTATACCGCCCCCCATGTGTGTATACCGCCCCCCATGTGTGTATACCGCCCCCCATGTGTGTATAGCGCCCCCCATGTGTGTATAGCACCCCCCATGTGTGTATAGCGCCCCCATGTGTGTATAGCGCCCCCCATGTGTGTATAGCGCCCCCCATGTGTGTATAGCGCCCCCCATGAGTGTATAGCGCCCCCCATGTGTGTATAGCGCCCCCATGTGTGTATAGCGCCCCCCATGTGTGTATAGCACCCCCCATGTGTGTATAGCGCCCCCCATGTGTGTATAGTGCCCCTATGTGTGTATACCGCCCCCCATGTGTGTATAGCGATCCCTATTTGTGTATACCGTCCCCTATGTGTGTATACCGCCCCCTATGTGTGTATAGCGCCCCCTATGTGTGTGTATAGCGCCCCCTATGTGTGTATAGCGCCCCCTATGTGTGTATACCGCCCCTATGTGTGTACAGCACCCCCTATGTGTGTATAGTGCCCCTATGTGTGTATACCGCCCCCCATGTGTGTATAGCGCCCCCTATGTGTATATAGCGACCCCCTATGTGTGTATACCGTCCCCTATGTGTGTATAGTGTCCCCTGTGTGTATAGTGCCCCCTATGTGTATATAGCGCCCCCTATGTGTGTATAGTGCCCCTATGTGTGTATAGCGCCCCCTATGTGTGTATACCGCCCCCCATGTGTGTATACCGCCCCCCATGTGTGTATACCGCCCCCCATGTGTGTATAGCACCCCCTATGTGTGTATACCGCCCCTGATGTGTGTATAGCGCTCCCTATGTGTGTATACCATCCCCTATGTGTGTATAGCACCCCCTATGTATATATAGCGCCCCCTATGTGTGTATAGCGCCCCCTATGTGTGTATAGCGCCCCCTATGTCTGTATACCGCCCCTATGTGTATACAGCACCCCCTATGTGTGTATAGTGCCCCTATGTGTGTATACCGCCCCCTATGTGTATATAGCGACCCCCTATGTGTGTATACCGTCCCCTATGTGTGTATAGTGCCCCCTATGTGTATATAGCGCCCCCCTATGTGTGTATAGCGCCCCCAATGTGTGTATAGCGCCCCCCACGTGTGTATACCTCCCCCCACGTGTGTATACCGCCCCCCATGTGTGTATACCGCCCCCCATGTGTGTATACCGCCCCCCTGTGTGTATAGCGCCCCCTATGTGTGTATAGCGCTCCCTATGTGAGTATAGCGCTCCCTATGTGAGTATAGCGCTCCCTATGTGAGTATAGTGCCCCCTATGTGTATATACCGCTCCCTATGTGTGTATAGCGCCCCCTATGTGTGTATACCGCCCCCCTATGTGTGTATAGCACCCCCTATGAGTGTATACCGCCCCCCTATGTGTGTATACCGCCCCCCATGTGTGTATAGTGCCCCTATGTGTGTATACCGCCCCCCATGTGTGTATACCGCCCCCCATGTGTGTATACCGCCCCCCATGTGTGTATAGCGCCCCCCATGTGTGTATAGCGCCCCCCATGTGTGTATAGTGCCCCTATGTGTGTATACCGCCCCCCTATGTGTGTATAGCTCCCCCTATAAGTGTATACCGCCCCCCTATGTGTGTACAGCACCCCCTATGTGTGTACAGCGCCCCCTATGTGTGTATAGCGCCCCCTGTGTGTATAGCGCCCCCTATGTGTGTATAGCGCCCCCTATGTGTGTATACCGCCCCCTATGTGTGTATACCGCCCCCTATGTGTGTATACCGCCCCCCCATGTGTGTATACCGCCCCCCCATGTGTGTATACCGCCCCCCCATGTGTGTATACCGCCCCCCCATGTGTGTATAGCGCCCCCTATGTGTGTATGGTGCCCCTATGTGTGTATAGCGCCCCCTATGTGTGTATACCGCCCCCCATGTGTGTACAGCACCCCCCTATGTGTGTATAGCGCCCCCTATGTGTGTATACCGCCCTTGTGTGAACAGCACCCCTTATGTGTATATAGCGCCCCCCTATGTGTGTATAGCCCCCCCTATGTGTGTATAGCGCCCCTTATGTGTGTATAGCGCCCCCTATGTGTGTATACCGCCCCCTATGTGTGTATACCGCCCCCTATGTGTGTACAGCACCCCCTATGTGTGTATAGTGCCCCTATGTGTGTATACCGCCCCCCATGTGTGTATAGCGCCCCCATGTGTATATAGCGACACCCTATGTGTGTATACCGTCCCCTATGTGTGTATAGTGTCCCCTATGTGTGTATAGTGCCCCCTATGTGTATATAGCGCCCCCTATGTGTATATAGCGCCCCCTATGTGTATATAGCGCCCCCTATGTGTGTATACCGCCCCCCATGTGTGTATAGCGCCCCCCTGTGTGTATAGTGCCCCTATGTGTGTATAGCGCCCCCCATGTGTGTATACCGCCCCCCTGTGTGTATAGCACCCCCTATGTGTGTATAGCGCCCCCTATGTGTGTATAGTGCCCCCTATGTGTGCATAGCGCTCCCTATGTGTATATACCGCTCCCTATGTGTGTATAGCGCCCCTTATGTGTGTATACCGTCCCCCTATGTGTGTATAGCACCCCCTATGAGTGTATACCGCCCCCCATGTGTATAGCGCCCCCCATGTGTGTATAGCGCCCCCCATGTGTGTATAGCGCCCCCCATGTGTGTATAGCGCTCCCTATGTGTGTATACCGCCCCCCATGTGTGTATAGCGCCCCCCTGTGTGTATAGTGCCCCTATGTGTGTATAGCGCCCCCCATGTGTGTATACCGCCCCCGTGTGTATAGCGCCCCCTATGTGTGTATAGCGCCCCACATGTGTATAGTGCCCCTATGTGTGTATACCGCCCCCTATGTGTGTATAGCACCCCCTATGTGTGTATACCGCCCCCCTATGTGTGTATAGCACCCCCTATGAGTGTATACCACCCCCCATGTGTATACCGCCCCCCTATGTGTGTATAGCACCCCCTATGAGTGTATACCGCCCCCCATGTGTATACCGCCCCCCATGTGTGTATAGCGCTCCCTATGTGTGTATACCGCCCCACATGTGTGTATAGTGCCCCTATGTGTGTATAGCGCCCCCTATGTGTGTATAGCGCCCCCTATGTGTAACACCATGTATGAGCAGTGAGATCAGTGTGAGCAGCGCTGTGTGTGTGTATGTATGACACGGGTAATATACTCTCCATGCACCACACACTGCAGCACATACACCCTGCCCGGCAGGAGAGGGGGCGGCGGCCATTACCTGGAGGAGACCGGGGGCGGAGCTCTGTGTACAGGAAGGGAAGGGGCACTGTCTCCGGGTCACCGTATAGAGCATGGGATCAGCCACCAGCCCCGCCCACTGTCTCATAGGCTGTAGCGACCCGTCACTCAGCCAGCCCCGCCTCTATCTCTAGCTATTGGTCGCAGGGTCCAGTCACTCAGTAACCTTTCTCCCGCCCATTGCTCGCAGCCCCGCCCCCTCTCCCTCCTACACATGTCACGATGAGTGACGGGACAGTCCGACCAATGGCGAGTAGAGTGGGCGGGGCTGTATGATGGACTCCTTGGTGTATGAAATAAGGAGTGGGCGGGGCTAGAAGATGAGTGACGGGATACTACGGCCTATGAGCGGGAGAGCTACTGGTTGCTTAGTGACTGCGGCTGTGCCTACCCATAATCCCATGCGCTCCCCTCCAGTATACAGGTCAGTAGCATAGTTTTTCCCCCAAGTTGCTTTATTTATATTTATATATTTCTATATCTATATATATACATTTATATTATTTCTCTTTGGTGGTTGCTTGTTTTTGGGCTTTTTTTATATTTTTTATTTTTTTAATGTTATTACTGGCACCGCCCATCAGACACGGGTGAGAAGCTGCGGATGAATAGAGTAATTGGGGTGTTACATTGTGTCGCTGTGACGTGACAGTGAGATGATGATAGTGATGGAGCGCTGTTCTGCAGGGTGAGGAGATTATTCAGAGTTTGTCGCAGATTTTACTATTTTACCAAAATCTGCGACCACCAGAATGGCACGCAGGGGGCCACCCAGAACAGGGCGAGACCGCCCGGCATGTGTGGTGCTGCCCCGCCATGCCATCGCAATTCACATAGTGACTGACCCCGGCCTATACATAAGCTTTGTCCTGCCCCCGCGTGTGTATATAACTGTGTCCTGCCCCCGCGTGTGTATATAACTGTGTCCTGCCCCGCGTGTATATATAACTGTGTCCTCCCCCGCGTGTGTATATAACAGTGTCCTGCCCCGTGTGTGTATATAACTGTGTCCTGCCCCGCGTGTGTATATATAACTGTGTCCTGCCCCGCGTGTGTATATAACTGTGTCCTGCCCCCGCGTGTGTATATAACTGTGTCCTGCCCCGCGTGTGTATATAACTGTGTCCTGCCCCCGCGTGTGTATATAACTGTGTCCTGCCCCCGCGTGTGTATATAACTGTGTCCTGCCCCCGCGTGTGTATATAACTGTGTCCTGCCCCGCGTGTGTATATAACTGTGTCCTCCCCCGCGTGTGTATATAACAGTGTCCTCCCCCGCGTGTGTATATAACAGTGTCCTGCCCCGCGTGTGTATATAACAGTGTCCTGCCCCGCGTGTGTATATAACAGTGTCCTGCCCCCGCGTGTGTATATAACAGTGTCCTGCCCCCGCGTGTGTATATAACAGTGTCCTGCCCCCGCGTGTGTATATAACAGTGTCCTGCCCCCGCGTGTGTATATAACAGTGTCCTGCCCCCGCGTGTGTATATAACAGTGGCCTGCCCCCGCGTGTGTATATAACAGTGGCCTGCCCCCGCGTGTGTATATAACAGTGGCCTGCCCCCGCGTGTGTATATAACAGTGGCCTGCCCCCGCGTGTGTATATAACAGTGGCCTGCCCCCGCGTGTGTATATAACAGTGGCCTGCCCCCGCGTGTGTATATAACAGTGGCCTGCCCCCGCGTGTGTATATAACAGTGGCCTGCCCCCGCGTGTGTATATAACAGTGGCCTGCCCCCGCGTGTGTATATAACAGTGGCCTGCCCCCGCGTGTGTATATAACAGTGTCCTGCCCCGCGTGTGTATATAACAGTGTCCTGCCCCTGCGTGTGTATAACTGTGTCCTGCCCCGCGTGTGTATAACTGTGTCCTGCCCCGCGTGTGTATAACTGTGCCCTGCCCCGCGTGTGTATAACTGTGTCCTGCCCCGCGTGTGTATAACTGTGTCCTGCCCCGCGTGTATATATAACAGTGTCCTGCCCCGCATGTGTATATAACAGTGTCCTGCCCCCGCGTGTGTATATAACAGTGTCCTGTCCTGCCCCGCGTGTATATATAACTGTGTCTTGCCCCCGCGTGTATATATAACTGTGTCCTGCCCCCGCGTGTATATATAACTGTGTCCTGCCCCGCGTGTATATATAACTGTGTCCTGCCCCGCGTGTGTATAACTGTGTCCTGCCCCGCGTGTGTATAACTGTGTCCTGCCCCGCGTGTGTATAACTGTGTCCTGCCCCGCGTGTGTATAACTGTGTCCTGCCCCGCGTGTGTATAACTGTGTCCTGCCCCGCGTGTATATATAACTGTGTCCTGCCCCGCGTGTATATATAACTGTGTCCTGCCCCGCGTGTGTATGTAACAGTGTCCTACCCCCGCGTGTGTATGTAACAGTGTCCTGCCCCCGCGTGTGTATGTAACAGTGTCCTGCCCCGCGTGTGTATGTAACAGTGTCCTGCCCCCGCGTGTATATGTAACAGTGTCCTGCCCCTGCGTGTGTATGTAACAGTTCCTGCCCCCGCGTGTGTTGCCCCCGCGTGTGTATGTAACAGTGTCCTGCCCCCGCGTGTGTATGTAACAGTGTCCTGCCCCCGCGTGTGTATGTAACAGTGTCCTTCCCCCACGTGTGTATGTAACAGTGTCCTTCCCCCGCGTGTGTATGTAACAGTGTCCTGCCCCCGCGTGTGTATGTAACAGTGTCCTGCCCCCGCGTGTGTATGTAACAGTGTCCTGCCCCGCGTGTGTATGTAACAGTGTCCTGCCCCGCGTGTGTATGTAACAGTGTCCTGCCCCGCGTGTGTATGTAACAGTGTCCTGCCCCCGCGTGTGTATGTAACAGTGTCCTGCCCCCGCGTGTGTATGTAACAGTGTCCTGCCCCCGCGTGTGTATGTAACAGTGTCCTGCCCCCGCGTGTGTATGTAAGTGTCCTGCCCTCGCGTGTGTATGTAACAGTGTCCTGCCCTCGCATGTGTATGTAACAGTGTCCTGCCCCGCGTGTGTATGTAACAGTGTCCTGCCCCGCGTGTGTATGTAACAGTGTCCTGCCCTCGCGTGTGTATGTAACAGTGTCCTGCCCTCGCGTGTGTATATAAGTGTCCTGCCCTCGCGTGTGTATATAAGTGCCCTGCCCCCGCGTGTGTATATAACAGTGTCCTGCCCCCGCGTGTTTATATATCCGTGTCCTGCCCCGTGTGTGTATATAACTGTTTCCTGCCACCGTGTATATGACTGTGTCCTGCCCCGCGTGTGTATATGACTGTGTCCTGCCCCGCGTGTGTATATAACTGTGTCCTGCCCCGCGTGTGTATATGACTGTGTCCTGCCCGCGTGTGTATATATCAGTGTCCTGCCCCCGCGTGTGTATATATCAGTGTCCTGCCCCCGCGTGTGTATATATCAGTGTCCTGCCCCCGCGTGTTTATATATCCGTGTCCTGCCCCCGCGTGTGTATATAACTGTTTCCTGCCCGCGTGTATATAACTCTGTCCTGCCCCCGTGTATATAACTGTGTCCTGCCCCCGCGTGTGTATATGACTGTGTCCTGCCCCGCGTGTGTATATAACTGTGTCCTGCCCGCGTGTGTATATGACTGTGTCCTGCCCGCGTGTGTATATGACTGTGTCCTGCCCCCGCGTGTGTATATAACTGTGTCCTGCCCCCGCGTGTGTATATAACTGTGTCCTGCCCCCGCGTGTGTATATAACTGTGTCCTGCCCCCGCGTGTATATAACTGTGTCCTGCCCCCGCGTGTGTATATAACTGTGACCTGCGTGCGTGTGTATATAACTGTGTCCTGCCCCCGCGTGCGTGTGTATATAACTGTGTCCTGCCCCCGCGTGCGTGTGTATATAACTGTGTCCTGCCCCCGCGTGCGTGTGTATATAACTGTGTCCTGCCCCCGCGTGCGTGTGTATATAACTGTGTCCTGCCCCCGCGTGCGTGTGTATATAACTGTGTCCTGCCCCTGCGTGCGTGTGTATATAACTGTGTCCTGCCCCCGCGTGCGTGTGTATATAACTGTGTCCTGCCCCCGCGTGCGTGTGTATATAACTGTGTCCTGCCCCGCATGTGTATATAACTGTGACCTGCGTGTGTATGTATATAACTGTGTCCTGCCCCCGCGTGCGTGTGTGTATAACTGTGTCCTGCCCCCGCGTGCGTGTGTATATAACTGTGTCCTGCCCCCGCGTGCGTGTGTATATAACTGTGTCCTGCCCCCGCGTGCGTGTGTATATAACTGTGTTCTGCCCCCGCGTGCGTGTGTATATAACTGTGTTCTGCCCCCCCGTGCGTGTGTATATAACTGTTTCCTGCCCGTGCGTGTGTATATAACTGTGTCCTGCCCCCGCGTGTGTATATAACTGTGTCCTGCCCCGCGTGTGTATATAACTGTGTCCTCCCCCGCGTGTGTATATAACAGTGTCCTCCCCCGCGTGTGTATATAACAGTGTCCTGCCCCGCGTGTGTATATAACAGTGTCCTGCCCCGCGTGTGTATATAACAGTGTCCTGCCCCGCGTGTGTATATAACAGTGTCCTGCCCCCGCGTGTGTATATAACAGTGTCCTGCCCCCGCGTGTGTATATAACAGTGTCCTGCCCCCGCGTGTGTATATAACAGTGTCCTGCCCCCGCGTGTGTATATAACAGTGTCCTGCCCCCGCGTGTGTATATAACAGTGTCCTGCCCCCGCGTGTGTATATAACAGTGTCCTGCCCCCGCGTGTGTATATAACAGTGTCCTGCCCCCGCGTGTGTATATAACAGTGGCCTGCCCCCGCGTGTGTATATAACAGTGGCCTGCCCCCGCGTGTGTATATAACAGTGGCCTGCCCCCGCGTGTGTATATAACAGTGGCCTGCCCCCGCGTGTGTATATAACAGTGGCCTGCCCCCGCATGTGTATATAACAGTGGCCTGCCCCCGCGTGTGTATATAACAGTGGCCTGCCCCCGCGTGTGTATATAACAGTGGCCTGCCCCCGCGTGTGTATATAACAGTGTCCTGCCCCGCGTGTGTATATAACAGTGTCCTGCCCCTGCGTGTGTATAACTGTGTCCTGCCCCGCGTGTGTATAACTGTGTCCTGCCCCGCGTGTGTATAACTGTGCCCTGCCCCGCGTGTGTATAACTGTGTCCTGCCCCGCGTGTGTATAACTGTGTCCTGCCCCGCGTGTATATATAACAGTGTCCTGCCCCGCATGTGTATATAACAGTGTCCTGCCCCCGCGTGTGTATATAACAGTGTCCTGTCCTGCCCCGCGTGTATATATAACTGTGTCTTGCCCCCGCGTGTATATATAACTGTGTCCTGCCCCCGCGTGTATATATAACTGTGTCCTGCCCCGCGTGTATATATAACTGTGTCCTGCCCCGCGTGTGTATAACTGTGTCCTGCCCCGCGTGTGTATAACTGTGTCCTGCCCCGCGTGTGTATAACTGTGTCCTGCCCCGCGTGTGTATAACTGTGTCCTGCCCCGCGTGTGTATAACTGTGTCCTGCCCTGCGTGTATATATAACTGTGTCCTGCCCCGCGTGTATATATAACTGTGTCCTGCCCCGCGTGTATATATAACTGTGTCCTACCCCCGCGTGTGTATGTAACAGTGTCCTGCCCCCGCGTGTGTATGTAACAGTGTCCTGCCCCGCGTGTGTATGTAACAGTGTCCTGCCCCCGCGTGTATATGTAACAGTGTCCTGCCCCTGCGTGTGTATGTAACAGTTCCTGCCCCCGCGTGTGTTGCCCCGCGTGTGTATGTAACAGTGTCCTGCCCCCGCGTGTGTATGTAACAGTGTCCTGCCCCCGCGTGTGTATGTAACAGTGTCCTGCCCCGCGTGTGTATGTAACAGTGTCCTGCCCCCGCGTGTGTATGTAACAGTGTCCTTCCCCCACGTGTGTATGTAACAGTGTCCTTCCCCCGCGTGTGTATGTAACAGTGTCCTGCCCCCGCGTGTGTATGTAACAGTGTCCTGCCCCCGCGTGTGTATGTAACAGTGTCCTGCCCCGCGTGTGTATGTAACAGTGTCCTGCCCCGCGTGTGTATGTAACAGTGTCCTGCCCCGCGTGTGTATGTAACAGTGTCCTGCCCCCGCGTGTGTATGTAACAGTGTCCTGCCCCCGCGTGTGTATGTAACAGTGTCCTGCCCCCGCGTGTGTATGTAACAGTGTCCTGCCCCCGCGTGTGTATGTAAGTGTCCTGCCCTCGCGTGTGTATGTAACAGTGTCCTGCCCTCGCATGTGTATGTAACAGTGTCCTGCCCCGCGTGTGTATGTAACAGTGTCCTGCCCCGCGTGTGTATGTAACAGTGTCCTGCCCTCGCGTGTGTATGTAACAGTGTCCTGCCCTCGCGTGTGTATATAAGTGTCCTGCCCTCGCGTGTGTATATAAGTGCCCTGCCCCCGCGTGTGTATATAACAGTGTCCTGCCCCCGCGTGTTTATATATCCGTGTCCTGCCCCGTGTGTGTATATAACTGTTTCCTGCCACCGTGTATATGACTGTGTCCTGCCCCGCGTGTGTATATGACTGTGTCCTGCCCCGCGTGTGTATATAACTGTGTCCTGCCCCGCGTGTGTATATGACTGTGTCCTGCCCGCGTGTGTATATATCAGTGTCCTGCCCCCGCGTGTGTATATATCAGTGTCCTGCCCCCGCGTGTGTATATATCAGTGTCCTGCCCCCGCGTGTTTATATATCCGTGTCCTGCCCCCGCGTGTGTATATAACTGTTTCCTGCCCGCGTGTATATAACTCTGTCCTGCCCCCGTGTATATAACTGTGTCCTGCCCCCGCGTGTGTATATGACTGTGTCCTGCCCCGCGTGTGTATATAACTGTGTCCTGCCCGCGTGTGTATATGACTGTGTCCTGCCCGCGTGTGTATATGACTGTGTCCTGCCCCCGCGTGTGTATATAACTGTGTCCTGCCCCCGCGTGTGTATATAACTGTGTCCTGCCCCCGCGTGTGTATATAACTGTGTCCTGCCCCCGCGTGTATATAACTGTGTCCTGCCCCCGCGTGTGTATATAACTGTGACCTGCGTGCGTGTGTATATAACTGTGTCCTGCCCCCGCGTGCGTGTGTATATAACTGTGTCCTGCCCCCGCGTGCGTGTGTATATAACTGTGTCCTGCCCCCGCGTGCGTGTGTATATAACTGTGTCCTGCCCCCGCGTGCGTGTGTATATAACTGTGTCCTGCCCCCGCGTGCGTGTGTATATAACTGTGTCCTGCCCCTGCGTGCGTGTGTATATAACTGTGTCCTGCCCCCGCGTGCGTGTGTATATAACTGTGTCCTGCCCCCGCGTGCGTGTGTATATAACTGTGTCCTGCCCCGCATGTGTATATAACTGTGACCTGCGTGTGTATGTATATAACTGTGTCCTGCCCCCGCGTGCGTGTGTGTATAACTGTGTCCTGCCCCCGCGTGCGTGTGTATATAACTGTGTCCTGCCCCCGCGTGCGTGTGTATATAACTGTGTCCTGCCCCCGCGTGCGTGTGTATATAACTGTGTTCTGCCCCCGCGTGCGTGTGTATATAACTGTGTTCTGCCCCCCCGTGCGTGTGTATATAACTGTTTCCTGCCCGTGCGTGTGTATATAACTGTGTCCTGCCCCGCGTGCGTGTGTATATAACTGTGTCCTGCCCCCGCGTGCGTGTGTATATAACTGTGTCCTGCCCCCGCGTGTGTATATAACTGTGTCCTGCCCCCGCGCGCGCGTGCGTGTGTATATAACTGTGTCCTGCCCCCGCGCGTTTGTATATAACTGTGTCCTGCCCCCGCGCGCGCGTGTGTATATAACTGTGTCCTGCCCCCGCGCGCGCGTGTGTATATAACTGTGTCCTGCCCCCGCGTGTGTATATAACTGTGTCCTGCCCCCGCGTGTGTATATAACTGTGTCCTGCCCCCGCGTGTGTATATAACTGTGTCCTGCCCCCGCGCGCGCGTGTGTATATAACTGTGTCCTGCCCCCGCGCGCGTGTGTATATAACTGTGTCCTGCCCCCGCGCGCGTGTGTATATAACTGTGTCCTGCCCCTGCGCGCGCGTGTGTATATAACTGTGTCCTGCCCCCGCGCGCGCGTGTGTATATAACTGTGTCCTGCCCCCGCGTGTGTATATAACTGTGTCCTGCCCCCGCGCGCGTGTGTATATAACTGTGTCCTGCCCCCGCGCGCGCGTGTGTATATAACTGTGTCCTGCCCCCGCGCGCGCGTGTGTATATAACTGTGTCCTGCCCCCGCGCGTGTGTATATAACTGTGTCCTGCCCCCGCGCGCGCGTGTGTATATAACTGTGTCCTGCCCCCGCGCGCGCGTGTGTATATAACTGTGTCCTGCCCCCGCGCGCGCGTGTGTATATAACTGTGTCCTGCCCGCGCGCGTGTATATAACTGTGTCTTGCCCCCGCGCGCGCGTATATAACTGTGTCCTGCCCCCGCGCGCGCGTGTGTATATAACTGTGTCCTGCCCCCGCGCGCGCGTGTGTATATAACTGTCCTGCCCCCGCGCGCGCGTGTGTATATAACTGTGTCCTGCCCCCGCGCGTGTGTATATAACTGTGTCCTGCCCCCGCGTGTGTATATAACTGTGTCCTGCCCCCGCGCGCGCGTGTGTATATAACTGTGTCCTGCCCCCGCGCGCGCGTGTGTATATAACTGTGTCCTGCCCCCGCGTGTGTATATAACTGTGTCCTGCCCCCGCGCGCGCGTGTGTATATAACTGTGTCCTGCCCCCGCGCGTGTGTATATAACTGTGTCCTGCCCCCGCGCGCGCGTGTGTATATAACTGTGTCCTGCCCCCGCGCGCGCGTGTGTATATAACTGTGTCCTGCCCCCGCGCGCGTGTGTATATAACTGTGTCCTGCCCCCGCGTGTGTATATAACTGTGTCCTGCTCCCGCGCGTGTGTATATAACTGTGTCCTGCCCCCGCGCGCGCGTGTGTATATAACTGTGTCCTGCCCCCGCTCGCGCGCGTGTATATAACTGTGTCCTGCCCCCGCGCGCGCGTGTATATAACTGTGTCCTGCCCCCGCGCGCGCGTGTGTATATAACTGTGTCCTGCCCCCGCGCGCGCGTGTGTATATAACTGTGTCCTGCCCCCGCGCGCGCGTGTGTATATAACTGTGTCCTGCCCCCGCGCGCGCGTGTGTATATAACTGTGTCCTGCCCCCGCGCGTGTGTATATAACTGTGTCCTGCCCCCGCGCGTGTGTATATAACTGTGTCCTGCCCCCGCGCGTGTGTATATAACTGTGTCCTGCCCCCGCGCGTGTGTATATAACTGTGTCCTGCCCCCGCGCGTGTGTATATAACTGTGTCCTGCCCCCGCGCGTGTGTATATAACTGTGTCCTGCCCCCGCGCGTGTGTATATAACTGTGTCCTGCCCCCGCGCGTGTGTATATAACTGTGTCCTGCCCCCGCGCGTGTGTATATAACTGTGTCCTGCCCCCGCGCGTGTGTATATAACTGTGTCCTGCCCCCGCGCGTGTGTATATAACTGTGTCCTGCCCCCGCGCGTGTGTATATAACTGTGTCCTGCCCCCGCGCGTGTGTATATAACTGTGTCCTGCCCCCGCGCGTGTGTATATAACTGTGTCCTGCCCCCGCGCGTGTGTATATAACTGTGTCCTGCCCCCGCGCGTGTGTATATAACTGTGTCCTGCCCCCGCGCGTGTGTATATAACTGTGTCCTGCCCCCGCGCGTGTGTATATAACTGTGTCCTGCCCCCGCGCGTGTGTATATAACTGTGTCCTGCCCCCGCGCGTGTGTATATAACTGTGTCCTGCCCCCGCGCGTGTGTATATAACTGTGTCCTGCCCCCGCGCGTGTGTATATAACTGTGTCCTGCCCCCGCGCGTGTGTATATAACTGTGTCCTGCCCCCGCGCGTGTGTATATAACTGTGTCCTGCCCCCGCGCGTGTGTATATAACTGTGTCCTGCCCCCGCGCGTGTGTATATAACTGTGTCCTGCCCCCGCGCGTGTGTATATAACTGTGTCCTGCCCCCGCGCGTGTGTATATAACTGTGTCCTGCCCCCGCGCGTGTGTATATAACTGTGTCCTGCCCCCGCGCGTGTGTATATAACTGTGTCCTGCCCCCGCGCGTGTGTATATAACTGTGTCCTGCCCCCGCGCGTGTGTATATAACTGTGTCCTGCCCCCGCGCGTGTGTATATAACTGTGTCCTGCCCCCGCGCGCGCGTGTGTATATAACTGTGTCCTGCCCCCGCGCGCGTGTGTATATAACTGTGTCCTGCCCCCGCGCGCGTGTGTATATAACTGTGTCCTGCCCCCGCGCGCGTGTGTATATAACTGTGTCCTGCCCCCGCGCGCGTGTGTATATAACTGTGTCCTGCCCCCGCGCGCGCGTGTGTATATAACTGTGTCCTGCCCCCGCGCGCGCGTGTGTATATAACTGTGTCCTGCCCCCGCGCGCGCGTGTATATAACTGTGTCCTGCCCCCGCGCGTGTATATAACTGTGTCCTGCCCCCGCGCGCGTGTATATAACTGTGTCCTGCCCGCGCGCGCGTGTGTATATAACTGTGTCCTGCCCCCGCGCGCGCGCGCGTGTGTATATAACTGTGTCCTGCCCCCGCGCGTGTGTATATAACTGTGTCCTGCCCCCGCGCGCGCGTGTGTATATAACTGTGTCCTGCCCCCGCGTGTGTATATAACTGTGTCCTGCCCCCGCGCGCGCGTGTGTATATAACTGTGTCCTGCCCCCGCGCGCGCGTGTGTATATAACTGTGTCCTGCCCCCGCGCGCGTGTGTATATAACTGTGTCCTGCCCCCGCGCGCGTGTGTATATAACTGTGTCCTGCCCGCGCGCGTGTGTATATAACTGTGTCCTGCCCCCGCGCGTGTGTATATAACTGTGTCCTGCCCCCGCGCGTGTGTATATAACTGTGTCCTGCCCCCGCGCGTGTGTATATAACTGTGTCCTGCCCCCGCGCGTGTGTATATAACTGTGTCCTGCCCCCGCGCGTGTGTATATAACTGTGTCCTGCCCCCGCGCGTGTGTATATAACTGTGTCCTGCCCCCGCGCGTGTGTATATAACTGTGTCCTGCCCCCGCGCGTGTGTATATAACTGTGTCCTGCCCCCGCGCGTGTGTATATAACTGTGTCCTGCCCCCGCGCGTGTGTATATAACTGTGTCCTGCCCCCGCGCGTGTGTATATAACTGTGTCCTGCCCCCGCGCGTGTGTATATAACTGTGTCCTGCCCCCGCGCGCGCGTGTGTATATAACTGTGTCCTGCCCCCGCGTGTGTGTATATAACTGTGTCCTGCCCCCGCGCGCGCGTGTGTATATAACTGTGTCCTGCCCCCGCGCGCGTGTGTGTATATAACTGTGTCCTGCCCCCGCGCGCGTGTGTGTATATAACTGTGTCCTGCCCCACGCGCGCGTGTGTATATAACTGTGTCCTGCCCCCCGCGCGCGCGTGTGTGTATATAACTGTGTCCTGCCCCCGCGCGCGCGTGTGTATATAACTGTGTCCTGCCCCCGCGCGCGCAACTGTGTCCTGCCCCCGCGCGCGCAACTGTGTCCTGCCCCCGCGCGCGCAACTGTGTCCTGCCCCCGCGCAACTGTGTCCTGCCCCCGCGCGCGCAACTGTGTCCTGCCCCCGCGCGCGCGCACAACTGTGTCCTGCCCCCGCGCACAACTGTGTCCTGCCCCGCGCACAACTGTGTCCTGCCCCCGCGCACAACTGTGTCCTGCCCCCGCGCACAACTGTGTCCTGCCCCCGCGCACAACTGTGTCCTGCCCCCGCGCACAACTGTGTCCTGCCCCCGCGCACAACTGTGTCCTGCCCCCGCGCACAACTGTGTCCTGCCCCCGCGCGCGTGCGCACAACTGTGTCCTGCCCCCGCGCGCGTGCGCACAACTGTGTCCTGCCCCCGCGCGCGTGCGCACAACTGTGTCCTGCCCCCGCGCGCGTGCGCACAACTGTGTCCTGCCCCCGCGCGCGTGCGCACAACTGTGTCCTGCCCCCGCGCGCGTGCGCACAACTGTGTCCTGCCCCCGCGCGAACAACTGTGTCCTGCCCCCCCGCGCGCGCGCGTGTGCACAACTGTGTCCTGAGATGGTGCCGGCCTATCTGTATATGAATAGCAGTCTCACTATGGGTTTCGCAGATACCGTAGATGGTGCCGGCCTATCTGTATATGAATAGCAGTCTCACTATGGGTTTCGCAGATACCGTAGATGGTGCCGGCCTATCTGTATATGAATAGCAGTCTCACTACGGGTTCCGCAGCAGCGGGACTAAGGGGTGTGTGCACAGCGTTCGTCCCTATATTACACCTAGGGCTGCTCCAAATCCCATTAACATTCCTTGGGCATGTACGGAGTGCTGGGGTGGAATTTCACTTATGACTCATGCGAATTGGATGTCCAGCCGTTACTCCCCCCATATCTTCTGCCTCCTCCTTACTGAGCAACGCTGGCCGCCTCCTGTATCACATCCCCCGTTTCGTAGGCTGCGACTCTTTCCTCTTGTACTGCGTAGGACCACCCACCTGATGGGCACGTCTTTCACTGTCCGCCACCGCTGCTTATGTATAATGGGACACCCAGTGACCCTAGAGGAGCTGTCACTTTCTGTCGCTAACTAGCGGTACGCTGGTACGCTCGGTCGGTGCAGCACGACCAAATCTCCTGTCTCCATGGTCAGGTCACTCCCCGTTTCTTCTGCTGAGCTGCCCCTGCTCGTAGTCAGGCCGCCGTTACACCATCAGTTCAGGCTCAGGGACTCAGGACCTCACCCGCTACCACCCGTTCTCCGCTCTCTGCACCACACAGCCTCTAAACTCCGTTTACCGGTCAGTCCTTTTTCCAGTTAATGGTCTCTCTCCTTGGACGCTGTATCTTCCTCCACCAGCACGCGAACACCACTTTGTCCTGGCGCGGGGGCTTCTAGAAGAATTTTCTCCAGTCCCCTCGTGCCCATCTAGTCCCACTGTCCCGCTGATCCCATAGTACAGGGTGCATTGAAATAGGATCACCCTCAAGGGCATATAACTACCATATAAATTTCATTTATTTACACTCGTACAAATCATAGCATCATACTAGGGAGCTACACTTATAGCTATAGTAATAATACAGGGACATGACTGGGGAGGTGAGGGGATCTGGGAGTGTCACAGTGACATCACTTATATCTATAGTAATAATACGGGGACATGACTGGGGCGGTGAGGGGATCTGGGAGCGTCACAGTGACATCACTTATATCTATAGTAATACAGGGACATGACTGGGGAGGTGAGGGGATGCGGGAGCATCACAGTGACATCACTTATATCTATAGTGATAATACAGGTACATGACTGGGGAGGTGAGGGGATCTGGGAGTGTCACTGTGACATCACTTATATCTATAGTGATAATACAGGGACATGACTGGGGAGGTGAGGGGATCTGGCAGTGTTTATAGTGATATTGATGCCTTCCCCATTTTGCAGGATTGCACAGTAGTGAAGAAGACATCCAATGAGTGTGAGACACCCAGCAGCCGTCCCTGTTTGTCAGAAGGACTAAGCAGAACCCAGAGCCCCATTACGGTGCCTCCACCTCACTCACTGATACATGAGAGACACAGTGACCAGAAGATCCTGGAACTCACCAACAAGATCATTCAGCTGCTGACTGGAGAGGTGAATGCTGGGAATGGGACATTATACAGTAACACCAGGGCATGTGTCTGGGTGATGACTAGAGAGGTGACTGCCGGGAATGGGGCATTACACAGTAACGCCAGGGCACGTGTCTGGGTGATGACTGGAGAGGTGACTGCTGGGAATGGGACATTATACAGTAACACCAGGGGATGTGTCTGGGTGATGACTGGATAGGTGACTGCTGGGTATGGAACATTATACAGTAACACCAGGGGGTGTGTCTGGGTGATGACTGGAAAGGTGACTGCTGGTAATGGGGCATTATACAGTAACACCAGGGGACGTGTCTGGTAGTTGACTGGAGAGGTGACTGCTGGGAATGGAACATTATACAGTAACACCAGGGGATGTGTCTGGATGATGACTGGAGAGGTGACTGCTGGGAATGGGGCATTATACAGTAACACCGGGGGACATGTCTGCTTGATGACTGGAGAGGTGACTTCTTGGAATTGGATATTATACAGGAACACCAGGGGACATGTCTGGGTGTTGACTGGAGAGGTGACTGCTGGGAATGGGACATTATACAGTAACACCAGGGGATGTGTCTGGGTGATGACTGGAGAGGTGACTGCTGGGAATGGGGCATTATACAGTAACACCAGGGGACATGTCTGGGCGTTGACTGGAGACGTGACTGCTGGGAATGGGACATTACACAGTAACATCGGAGAATGTGTCTGGGTGATAACTGGAGAGGTGCCTGTTGGGAATTGCACATTATACAGTAACACCGGGGGATATGTCTGGGTGATGACTGGAGAGGTGACTGCTGGGAATGGGACATTATACAGTAACACCAGGGGACGTGTCTGGGTGATGACTGAAGAGGTGACTGCTGGGAATGGGACATTATACAGTAACACCAGGGGACGTGTCCGGGTGATGACTGGAGAGGTGACTGCTGGGAATGGGACATTATACAGTAACACCAGGGGATGTGTCCGGGTGATGACTGGAGAGGTGACTGCTGGGAATGGGACATTATACAGTAACACCAGGGGATGTGTCTGGGTGATGACTGGAGAGGTGACTGCTGGGAATGGGACATTATACAGTAACACCAGGGGACATGTCTGGATGATGACTAGAGAGGTGACTGCTGGGAATGGGACATTATACAGTAACACCAGGGGATGTGTCTGGGTGATGACTGTATCACTGTGTGTGTCAGGTTCCAATAAGGTGTCAGGATGTCACTGTCTATGTCTCCATGCAGGAGGGGGAGTATATAGAGGAACACAGGGGTCAGTACAAGGACGTGATGATGGAGAATCACCGGCCCCTCACATCACTGGGTAAGAGGAGACTGTCATGTATTGTACAGGGGAGAACAGGTATGGGGGCCCCCTATATACACACATCATCTGATAATCACATATATACACTGTACTCAGTCACTGTGTGTCTCCTACAGATGGACCCAGTAACAGAGATACCCCAGAGAGATGTCCCCGTCCTCTGTATTCCCAGGATTGTACAGAGGAGAATCACAGGATCCCACAGGAGGATCAGGTAGGTGGGATTTAGGGTCTCACCCATACACCAAAGTGACTGTAACTACATGATCTGTAGAGGAGCTGTGTCTTGTACACTGATATTATACTGTTTCACCTCAGTTTAATTAGACTGTATGCAAATGTCATTAAAGTGTTTGTTTGTTTGTTTGTTTGTTTGTTTGTTTTTTAGGCACAACGTCTGTCTGATATTAAAATACAAGGTACAGAGGTAGAAGAAGAGACATATGTGACTGATATAAAGGCAGAAGATATAGAGGAAGAAGAAGAGACGTATGTGACTGATATAAAGGCAGAAGATATAGAGGGAGAAGAAGAGACGTATGTGACTGATATAAAGGCAGAAGATATAGAGGAAGAAGAAGAGACGTATGTGACTGATATAAAGGCAGAAGATATAGAGGGAGAAGAGGAGACGTTTGTGACTGATATAAAGGCAGAAGATATAGAGGGAGAAGAAGAGATGTATATGACTGATATAAAGGCAGAAGATATAGAAGGAGAAGAAGAGACGTATGTGACTGATATAAAGGCAGAAGATACAGAGGGAGAAGAAGAGACGTATGTGACTGATATAAAGGCAGAAAATATAGAGGAAGAAGAAGAGACGTATGTGAGGGGTGATCAGCAGTGTAAGGAGGAGGAGATTCCTACAGATATCAGCACAGGTGAGTAATAAACACTTTTCTCTGACGTCCGTAGTGGATGCTGGGACTTCCTTAAGGACCATGGGGAATAGCGGCTCCGCAGGAGACTGGGCACAAAGTAAAAGCTTTAGGACTAGCTGGTGTGCACTGGCTCCTCCCCCTATGACCCTCCTCCAAGCCTCAGTTAGAATTTTGTGCCCGGCCGAGAAGGGTGCAATCTGGGTGGCTCTCCTGAGCTGCTTAGAGTAAAAGTTTAGACTTAGGTTTTTTTATTTTCAGTGAGTCCTGCTGGCAACAGGCTCACTGCATCGAGGGACTAAGGGGAGAAGAAGCGAACTCACCTGCGTGCAGAGTGGATTGGGCTTCTTAGGCTACTGGACATTAGCTCCAGAGGGATCAATCACAGGCCCAGCCATGGATGGGTCCCGGAGCCGCGCCGCCGGCCCCCTTACAGAGCCAGAAGACAGAAGAGGTCCAGAAATCGGCGGCAGAAGACGTCCTGTCTTCAGTAAAAGTAGCGCACAGCACTGCAGCTGTGCGCCATTGCTCTCAGCACACTTCACACTCCGGTCACTGAGGGTGCAGGGCGCTGGGGGAAGGGCGCCCTGAGACGCAATATAAACACTTTTTTTGGCAAAATATACATCACATATAGCTCCTGGGCTATATGGATGTATTTAACTCCTGCCAGTTTTTCTGTAAAAAGCGGGAGAAAAGGCCGCCGAGAAGGGGGCGGAGCCAATCTCCTCAGCACACAAGCGCCATTTTCCCTCACAGCTCCGCTGGAAGGACGTCTCCCTGACACTCCCCTGCAGTCCTGCACTACAGAAACAGGGTAAAAAAGAGAGGGGGGGGCACTAATTTGGCATATATAAACTACATAGCAGCTATAAGGGAGAAACACTTATATAAGGTTGTCCCTATACATATTATAGCGCTCTGGTGTGTGCTGGCAAACTCTCCCTCTGTCTCCCCAAAGGGCTAGTGGGGTCCTGTCCTCTATCAGAGCATTCCCTGTGTGTGTGCTGTGTGTCGGTACGTGTGTGTCGACATGTATGAGGAGGAAAATGGTGTGGAGGCGGAGCAATTGCCGGTAATAGTGATGTCACCCCTTAGGGAGTCGACACCTGACTGGATGGTCTCATTTAAGGAATTACGTGATAGCGATTATTGAGATCATCCCCCTAAAATGCATTTTATATAGAGGGTACACGTCACTTCTCTTTCTCCTCCCGAGCTTGTTTGTTTTCTCCTTATCTCTCCCTCCATATAATATGCAGCCATCTTTAGCTGCTAGGGGGAAAATAGCTCAACAACTGTCCAGTGTATTCATACACCAGTGAAAATAAACATATACATTAGAATAATCAACAAATATGTGTGCGACCATTGATAGGTCTCTATATTTAATATCGTACCCATCTAGGTCCAAAAACATGACATTATGTCTACGATTACACGCATCCAGCAGTAACCCCATCAGCCCTTCCCGATTTTTCTCTTTCTTCCCCCTCCTTTTTACCATGTTTTCCTAACCATATACCATTGTTATATATTTGGAATATTTACTGTCCCGGTGACACCTTAACGCGACCTCTGTACATTCCCAACAAATTTTATTAGTGGATTCGGGATCCACTATTATAGCAAATAACAAGTTTTGTTACAATTTTTTCCTTTTTAATTTTCAATCTTGTGAGTATTTAAAAGACACAATCTATATAATAATTAGATTAATATTAAAGATGCACAACACATTTTTGAGTAATGGATACACTTTGGTTCACTATTTTTATCAGTTTTATTAGTTTTCGTGTGCTTCACATGTATTTAATATTTGTACTCACAAACAGTTTTTCATTTTCTCTCATTGCACCTCAATATGTCACATCTATTCACTATCACTCAACATTCACATTATTATAATGGATTCCCTCTATTTATTATTTTTTTACTGCAATATCATCATTTATCACTCTGTAACCCAAGAGTCACCAATGACATTTTTTCACACGTCACGACATTTCCATCCAATTATTTAACTTATTTTATTTATTTTCATTTTATTTTTATTTTATTCATCTTCGTTATTATATTTATTCAGTTTCATTTGTACACTCTCTTTTAATTTCACTCTCACCCTATCAATAATTTATATATATATAAAAAAATTTTACCATGTCACTGGCGAAAATTTCCAAATGTATTGCCCTTATCACAATGGAATTTAGCAGTGACAGTCAATACATTTACTGAGAATAGGGGATGTCCCTCGCGTGGAACAGAGCGCCCGTAAGAACGAGCGATCGGGGTATACTCACCACGTGATATCATGACGATGGATCATGCGGTTCACCGGGATTCCTTCCACATGACGTATGTGGCTCATTGCAGCCCGCGATACATCATAGATCATGTGATGGGGGAAGTAATTCGGGATAGGCTGTTGGCACTGTTAAAAGGACCCGGGACTGGACAATCGGGTTCGCCTAGTTAAAGCAATTGCGAAACGTGCACGTCGGCGTTTCTGAGCGTTGCTAACATGCTCATCCAACTGTTCACACAAATGACAATGGCTTGATCTCAATATAGGAAAATGGGGATAAGAGAGCGAAGGAGTTAGTAATATTAGATAGGCAATGTTAAGTAGGGATGTTATAATATAATATACCTATCAGCGCAGTCAATAGTCATAGAACATAGGGCAATGTTAAGTAGGAATCATGCTACAGACAGAACAGTGCAGTTAGAGCCATAGAATCCAGGGAGCATTTTGGGAGTATTGAGTGTCTGAGACGGTGATTAGCCGATCCAAATCTATCTGGATCAAACACTAACCGATGTTAAAGGCGTCTCTATCTGAATACATATGCTAGGCATGAATTAACCCTATCTGAATATATCATAGGATCCGTGTCATTTATCTCCACCGGTGTGGGTTAAAACTTCATGCTTATCTAATTAATTTGTTACAATCTATGATCCTTACATCAGGCATTAAGCCCCTTTTTTTAGAGCTTTCACTCACCAGCAATAATGGGGTATGGCTCACAGTGATTTAAACACAGGAACCACTCATTAACTGATATATAGCACGGGATATATTGATTCCCGTACAACCAGGAATACTTAGACCGGCAGTAATATTATACAAATTGACCGACAAATAGTACCCTGGTAAACCATATGATTATCGTGGGAAACAATAATTATATGGAATGTTCCCTTGATACAATCTAAATGGCATCTTTGGGCAAGCTGTATATCCACTGTAGTTCCAGTTACCAATTCTTGATCGGGGCAACACTGTCAATCACGGAGCTTGACTGGGAAGCAGACTTCCTCAGCAGGCACGACCTCCACCCGGGAGAGTGGGGGCTTCATCCAGAAGTCTTCCAGCTGATTGTGAACCGTTGGAAACGGCCACAGGTGGACATGATGGCGTCCCGCCTCAACAAAAAGCTAAAAAGATATTGCGCCAGGTCAAGGGACCCTCAGGCGATAGCTGTGGACGCTCTAGTGACACTGTGGGTGTACCAGTCGGTTTATGTGTTCCTTCCTCTCACCCTCATACCCAAGGTACTGAGGATAATAAGGAGAGGAGTAAGAACTATACTCATTGTTCCGGATTGGCCAAGAAGAGCTTGGTACCCAGAACTTCAAGAAATGGTCTCAGAGGACCCATGGCCTCTGCCGCTCAGACGGGACCTGCTGCTGCAGGGGCCCTGTCTGTTCCAAGACTTACCGCGGCTTCGTTTGACGGCATGGCGGTTGAACGTATCCTAAAGGAAAAGGGCATTCCGGAGGAAGTCATTCCTACGCTGATTAAAGCTACGAAGGAGGTGACCGCAAAACATTATCACCGCATATGGCGGAAATATGTTGCTTGGTGTGAGGCCAGGAAGGCACCAACGGAGGAATTTCAGCTGGGTCGATTTCTGCACTTCCTACAGTCAGGGGTGACTATGGGCCTCAAATTGGGTTCCATTAAGGTCCAGATTTCGGCTCTGTCGATTTTCTTCCAAAAAGAACTGGCTTCACTGCCTGAAGTTCAGACTTTTGATAAAAGGAGTGCTGCATATTCAGCCCCCTTTTGTGCCTCCAGTGGCACCTTGGGATCTCAACGTGGTGTTGGATTTCCTAAAGTCGCATTGGTTTGAGCCACTGAAAACAGTAGAGCAAAAATATCTCACGTGGAAAGTTGTCATGCTTCTGGCCTTGGCTTCGCCAGGCGTCTATCAGAATTGGCGGCTTTGTCATGTAAAAGCCTTATCTGTTTTTCATATGGATAGGGCGGAATTGAGGACTCGTTCCCAATTTCTTCCTAAGGTGGTATCAGCGTTTCATTTGAACCAACCTATTGTGGTGCCTGCGGCTACTCGGGACTTGGAGGATTCCAAGTTGCCGGACGTAGTCAGGGCCTTAAAAATCTATGTTTCCAGGATGGCTAGAGTCAGGAAAACTGACTCGCTATTTATCCTGTATGCACCCATGCTCCTGCTTCAAAGCAGACTATTGCTCGTTGGATTTGTAGCACGATTCAACTTGCACATTCTGCGGCTGAACTGCCGCATCCTAAATCTGTAAGAGCCCATTCCACGAGGAAATGGGCTCTTCTTGGGCGGCTGCCCGAGGGGTCTCGGCTTTACAACTTTGCCGAGCTGCTACTTGGACGGGTTCAAACACATTTGCAAAATTCTACAAGTTTGATACCCAGGCTATGGAGGACCTTGAGTTTGCTCATTCGGTGCTGCAGAGTCATCCGCACTCTCCCGCCCGTTTGGGAGCTTTGGTATAATCCCCATGGTCCTTACGGAGTTCCCAGCATCCACTAGGACGTCAGAGAAAATAAGAATTTACTCACCGGTAATTCTATTTCTCGTAGTCCGTAGTGGATGCTGGGCGCCCATCCCAAGTGCGTATTGTCTGCAATACTTGTATATAGTTATTGCCTAGCTGGAGGGTTATTGTTATGAGCCATCTGTTCGTGAGGCTCAGTTGTTATTCATACTGTTAACTGGGTATAGTATCACGAGTTGTACGGTGTGATTGGTGTGGCTGCTATGAGTCTTACCCGGGATTCCAAATCCTTTCCTTATTGTGTCAGCTCTTCCGGGCACAGTTTCCCTAACTGAGGTCTGGAGGAGGGGCATAGAGGGTGGAGCCAGTGCACACCAGATAGTACCTAATCTTTCTTTTAGAGTGCCCAGTCTCCTGCGGAGCCCGCTATTCCCCATGGTCCTTACGGAGTTCCCAGCATCCACTACGGACTACGAAAAATAGAATTACCGGTGAGTAAATTCTTATTATTACAGAAGTCACATATTCTCATTGCTCAGTCACTACAGCAATCTCTTATCCTACAGCCTCCTCTGTCATCAGCCCTGTTCTCAGTTGGGTGTTTCTAACACAAGGCTATCCATGACAAATATCACATGTAAAGAGTTTTCTCATACGTCCTAGAGTATGCTGGGGACGCTTTGAGAACCATGGGGTAAAGACTGGATCCGCAGGAGACATGGGCACTTTAAGACTTTAAAAGGGGTGTAAACTGGCTCCACCCTCTATGCCCCTCCTCCAGACTCCAGTTAGATTCTGTGCCCAGCGAGACTGGATACACTTAGGAGCTCTCCACGGTTTCTCAGAAAAAAGACTTTATTTAGGTTTATAATTTTCAGGGAGACCTGCTGGCTACAGGCTCTCTGCATCGTGGGAGTGAGGGGGGAGAAGCAGGACCTACTTCTGTGCGTTTAAGGGCTCTGCTTCTTAGGCTACTGGACACCATTAGCTCCAGAGGTTCAGATCACTTGGTGCACCTAGCTGCTTGTTCCCGGAGCCGCGCCGTCACCCCCCTCACAGAGCCAGAAGACAGAAGCCGGATGAGTAAAGGAAGATCAGAAGACTTCAGTGACGGCAGTTGGATCCGACAACACGCCTGTCGTTCCTGGGTATGATTCTGAATCCAGAATTACGGAGAGTTTTTCTTCCAGTGGAAAAGGCTCTGGAAATACAGAACATGGTAAAACAGATTCTGAAACCGGCAAAAGTGTCAGTTCTTCCATGCACTCGATTGCTGGGGAAGATGGTGGCGGCCTACGAAGCCATTCTGTATGGCAGGTTCCATGCCAGGGGTGCTTCAGTGGGACCTGCTGGACAAGTGGTCCGGGTCTCACCTGGACATGCACCGGAAAATACTCCTATCTTCCAGGACCAGGATCTTCTTTCTGTGGTGGCTGCACAGTTCTCACCTTCTGGAGGGACGCAGGTTCGGGATTCAGGATTGGATCCTGGTGACCACAGATGCAAGTCTCCGAGGCTGGGGAGCAGTCACACAGGGGTGAAACTTTCAGGGAAAATGGTCAAGCCAGGAAGCTTGTCTGCACATAAACATTCTGGAATTAAGGGCCATTTACAACGGCATTCTGCAAGCGGAATATCTTCGCGGTCTGCCCATCTTGATTCAATCAGACAACATAACAGCAGTGGCGTACGTAAACCACCAGGGCGGAACAAATTTCGGCCTTATCAATTTTCTTTCAGAAAGAATTGCCCTACCTTCCGGAAGTTCAGACCTTCGTCGGGTGTGCTGCACATCCAACCTCCATTTGGGCCCCCAGTGGCACAGTGGGATCTTAATGTGGTGTTGCAGTTCCTGCAATCTCCTTGGTTTGAACCTTTACGTAAGGTTGAGTTAAAATTCCTTACTTGGAAAGTAGTCATGTTGTTGGCCTTGGCGTCATAAAGGTGAGTTTCTGAATTGGCGGCTTTGTCTCACAAAAGACCCTATTTAATCTTCCATGCTGATAGAGCGGAGTTGAGAACTCATCAGCAATTTCTACCAAAAGTGGTTTCCTCATTTCACGTAAACCAGCCTATTGTGGTGCCAGTGGCTACTGATGCCTTGGCGGAATCGAAGTCTCAATGTGGTCAGAGCTTTGAAAATCTATGTCGCCAGAACGGTGCAGATTAGGAAAACAGAGGCTCTGTTTGTCCTGTGTGCTCACAACAAGATTGGGATTCCTGCTTCCAAGCAGACTATTGCACGCTGGATCTGTAATACGATTCAGCAGGCTCATTCTACGGCAGGGTTACCGTTACCGAAATCGGTGAAAGCTCATTCTACCAGAAAGGTGGACTCATTCTGGGCGGCTGCCCGAGGGGTTTCGGCATTACAACTTTGGCGAGCTGCTACTTGGTCGGGTTCAAACACCTTTGTGAAGTTTTACAAGTTTGATACCCTGGCCGAGGAGGACCTCTTGTTTGATCAGTCGGTGCTGCAGAGTCATCTGCACTCTCCCGCCCTTTCTAGAGCATTGGTATAAACCCCATGGTTTTGAAGCATCCCCAGATTCCTTTAGGACTTATGAGAAAATAGGATTTCTCTGACGTCCTAAGTGGATGCTGGGACTCCGTAAGGACCATGGGGAATAGCGGCTCCGCAGGAGACTGGGCACAAACTAAAGAAAGCTTTAGGACTAACTGGTGTGCACTGGCTCCGCCCACTATGACCCTCCTCCAGACCTCAGTTAGATTTTTGTGCCCGGCTGAGCTGGATGCACACTAGGTGGCTCTCCTGAGCCTGCTAGAAAGAAAGTTAGAATTAGGTTTTTTATTTTCAGTGAGATCTGCTGGCAACAGACTCACTGCTACGAGGGACTAAGGGGAGAAGAAGCGAACCTACCTGCTTGCAGCTAGCTTGGGCTTCTTAGGCTACTGGACACCATTCGCTCCAGAGGGATTGAACACAGGGCCTGACCTCGATCGTCCGGTCCCGGAGCCGCGCCGCCTTCCCCCTTACAGAGCCAGAAGCAAGAAGTGGTCCAGAAAATCGGCGGCAGAAGACTCTCAGTCTTCAACAAGGTAGCGCACAGCACTGCAGCTGTGCGCCATTGCTCCTCATGCACACCTCACACTCCGGTCACTGATGGGTGCAGGGCGCTGGGGGGAACGCCCTGAGCAGCAATAAGACACCTTGGCTGGCAAATATACACCATATATAGTCCAAAAGGCTATATAGGTGTAAATTAACCCCTGCCAGATTTCCAGAAAAAGCGGGAGAAAGTCCTCCGAAAAAGGGGCGGGGCTATCTCCCTCAGCACACTGGCGCCATTTTTCCCTCACAGCTCCGCTGGAAGGATCGCTACCTGGCTCTCTCCCCTGCAGTCCTGCATACAAAAGGGTAAAAAAGAGAGGGGGGGCACTAAATTTAGGCGCAGTATATATTATATAAGCAGCTATAAGGGAAAAACACTCATTTATAGTGGGATCCCTGTGTTATATAGCGCTCTGGTGTGTGCTGGCATACTCTCTCTCTGTCTCCCCAAAGGGCTTTGTTGGGTCCTGTCCTCTGTCAGAGCATTCCCTGTGTGTGCGGTGTGTCGGTACGGCTGTGTCGACATGTATGATGAGGAGGCTTACGTGGAGGCGGAGCAGATGCCTGTAAATGTGATGTCACCCCCTGCAGGGTCGACACCTGAGTGGATGAACTTATGGAAGGAATTACATGAAAGTGTCAACTCCTTACATAAAAGGTTTGACGACATGGGACAGCCGGCTTCTCAGCCTGTGCCTGCCCAGCCGTCTCAAAAGCCATCAGGGGCTCTAAAACGCCCGCTACCTCAGATGGCAGACACAGATGTCGATACGGATACTGACTCCAGTGTCGACGACGATGAGACAAATGTAACTTCCAATAGGGCCACACGTTACATGAGTGGATGCTGGGCGCCCATCCCAAGTGCGGATTGTCTGCAATACTTGTATATAGTTATTGTTAAACTAACGGGTTATTGTTGAGAAGCCATCTGTTGAGAGGCTTCGTTGTTTTCATACTGTTAACTGGGTATAGTATCACGAGTTGTACGGTGTGATTGGTGTGGATGGTATGAGTCTTACCCGGGATTCAAAATCCTTCCTAAATTGTGTCAGCTCTTCCGGGCACAGTATCCTAACTGGGGTCTGGAGGAGCGTCATAATGGGAGGAGCCAGTGCACACCAGTTAGTCCTAAAGCTTTCTTTAGTTTGTGCCCAGTCTCCTGCGGAGCCGCTAATCCCCATGGTCCTTACGGAGTCCCAGCATCCACTACGGACTACGAGAAATAGATTTACCGGTGAGTAAAATCTTATTTTTAATACCTACTGGTTACAAACCGAGTCTCTACAGCTACTGCTGGAAAATCGTCATTTTTACCTTATGTTCCCCCAAAACATCAGAAAACGCATCATCAAATGCAGTCCTTTCGGCCCAATAGATACCGAAGAGGAAGATGCTCTGCCTTCCTTGCTGCTAGAGGCAGGGAAAGAGGTAAAAGAAACCCAGGCTTCTCTGCCTCCCAAGAACAGAAGTCCTCCCCGGCTTCTGCCAAGTCCACCGCATGACGCTGGGGTTTCCCTGCGGGAGTCCTCGCCGGTTGGGGCACATCTCAAGCTCTTCAGCCAGGTCTGGGTTTGCTCGGGCCTGGAACCTTGGATTTTAAAAATTGTGTCAGAAGGGTACAAACTAGAATTTTAAGACGTTCCCCCTCGCCGATTTTTAAAATCAGCCTTGCCAGCTTCTCTGACCGGCAGAGAGGTAGTGTGCGACGCAATACAAAAATTGTGTCAGAACCAGGTCATTATCACGGTTCCCCTGTGCAACAGGGACAAGGCTTTTATTCCAGCTTATTCGTGGTTCCGAAGCCGGACGGCTCGGTCAGACCGATCCTCAACCTTAAAGACCTAAATTTCTTTCTGCAGAAATTCAAATTCAAGATGGAGTCTCTCAGAGCAGTGATCTCCAGTCTGGAGGAAGGGGACTTTATGGTCTCCTTAGACATAAAGGATACCTACCTACATGTTCCCATTTATCCTCCTCATCAGGTCTTCCTGCGCTTTGCGGTTCAGGATTGTCATTACCAATTTCAGACGTTGCCGTTTGGGCTGTCCATGGCTCCGAGGATTTTCACCAAAGTGATGGCGGAGATGATGATTCTTCTTCGCATGCAAGGTGTCATGATTATCTCATACTTGGACGATCTCCTGATGAAAGCCAGATGCAGGGACAAGTTGTTACAGAACATTGCACTGTCCCTGAAGGTGTTGCAACAACATGACTGGCTCCTCAACCTGCTGAAATCTCAGTTGATCCCTACGACCCGCCTGTCGTTTCTGGGGATGAATCTGGACACAGAACTACAGAGAGTTTTTCTTCCGGAAGAAAAAGCTCGGGAACAAATCTTAAAACCAACCAGAGTGTCAATACATCAATGCACTCGCTTGCTGGGAAAGATGGTGGCAGCCTACGAGGCCATTCAGTTTGGCAGATTCCATGCCAGAGTATTCCAGTGGGACCTGTTGGACAAGTGGTCCGGTTCCCACCTACACATGCAACGGACGATAGTCCTGTCCTCAAAGACAAGAATATCACTGCTGTGGTGGCTGCACAGTTCTCACCTCATCGAGGGACGCAGGTTCGGTATTCAGGATTGGATTCTAGTGACCACGGATGCAAGTCCCCGGGGTTGGGGTGCAAGGAAGATGGTCAAGTCAGGAGACTTGTCTCCACATAAACGTTCTGGAATTAAGGGCGATTTACAACGGCCTTCTACAAACGGAACGCCTTCTTCAAAGTCGACCCGTACTCATCCAGTCGGAGAATGTAACAGCAGTAACTTACATCAACAGCCGGGGCGGAACAAAAAGCAGAGCAGCAATGGCAGAAGCCACAAGGATTCTCCGCTGGGCGGAGAAACATCTAAGCGCTCTGTCAGCTATCTTTATTCCAGGAGTGGACAACTGGAAAGCAGACTTCCTCAGCAGACATGATCTCCATCCAGGAGAGTGGGGACTTCATCCAGAAGTCTTCACAGAAGTGACAAGTCGCTGGGGTACTCCCCAAGTAGAGATGATGGCGTCTCGTCTCAACAAGAAACTCCAAAATTAGGGACCCTCAAGCCATAGCGGTGGACGCTCTGGTGACACCGTGGTTGTTTCAGTCGGTATGTGTTCCCTCCACTTCCTCTCATTCCGAGAGTGTTAAAAATGATAAGAAGAAGAAAGGTTCCGACGATCCTCATTGTTCCAGATTGGCCAAGGAGGGCTTGGTATCCCGATCTTCAGGATTTACGCATAGGAAATCCCTGGCTGCTTCCTCTACGAGAGGACCTGTTACAGCAGGGGCCGTGTCAGTATCAAGATTTACTGCGGCTATGTTTGACGGCATGGCGGTTGAACGCCAGATTCTAGCCCAGAAGGGAATTCCCAGTGAAGTCATTCCCACTCTTATTCAGGCTAGAAAGGATGTTACGGCAAAACACTATCACCACATTTGGAGGAAATATATTTCCTGGTGCGAGTCCAAGAAGGCTCCTGCGGATATTTTTTAACTTGGACGTTTTCTCCACTTTTTACAAGCTGGAGTGGATGCGGGCCTTAAATTAGGATCCATTAAAGTACAGATTTCTGCATTGTCAGTTTTCTTTCAGAAACAATTGGCCTCACTTCCTGAGGTGCAAACGTTTGCAAAAGGGGTGTTACACATCCAACCTCCTTTTGTGCCTCCTGTGGCACCTTGGGACCTTAACGTGATGTTACAGTTCCTTCAATCTCACTGGTTTGAACCTTTTTCAAAAGGTGGATTTGAAATTCCTCACTTGGAAAGTGGTAATTTTATTGGCCTTGGCATCTGCACGGCGGGTGTCCGATTTGGCGGCCTAGTCTCACAAGAGCCCTTATTTGATCTTCCATGAAGATAGAGCAGAGTTGAGAACTCGTCAACAGTTTCTGCCGAAGGTGGTTTCTTCTTTTCATATAAACCAACCTAATGTCCGTCTCCCTCGGCACAGTTCCTATAACTGAGGTCTGGAAGATGGGCATAGAGGGAGGAGCCAGTTCACGCCCTTATTAAAGTCTTAAAGTGCCCATTTCTCCTGTGGATCCTGTCTATACCCCATGGTTCTATTGATGACCCCAGCATCCTCTACGGACTCAGAGAAAAGGATTTACTGGTAGGTATTAAAATCCTATTATTTATTAGTGCGCAAGCAGGACAGCATTTTCTCTTCTTTGGTGTTTTATTATTACAACCATGTCACCTCTAGTAATCCCACACGAGCGTCCATGACACCTCTAGTAATCCCACACGAGCGTCCATGTCTCCTCCAGTAATCCCACACGAGCGTCCATGTCACCTCTAGTAATCCCACATGAGCGTCCATGTCGCCTCTAGTAATCCCACATGAGCGTCCATGTCGCCTCTAGTAATCCCACATGAGCATCAGTGTCACCTCTAGTAATCCCACATGAGCGTCCATGTCACCTGGTAATCCCACATGAGCGTCCATGTCTCCTCCAGTAATCCCACATGAGCGTCCATGTCGCCTCTAGTAATCCCACATGAGCATCAGTGTCACCTCTAGTAATCCCACATGAGCGTCCATGTCGCCTCTAGTAATCCCACATGAGCATCAGTGTCACCTCTAGTAATCCCACATGAGCGTCCGTGTCACCTCTAGGAATCCCACATGAGCGTCCATGTCACCTCTAGTAATCCCACATGAGCGTCCATGTCGCCTCTAGTAATCCCACATGCGCGTCCATGTCGCCTCTAGTAATCCCACATGAGCATCAGTGTCACCTCTAGTAATCCCACATGAGCGTCCATGTCACCTCTGGTAATCCCACATGAGCGTCCATGTCGCCTCTAGTAATCCCACATGAGCATCAGTGTCACCTCTAGTAATCCCAGATGAGCGTCCGTGTCACCTCTAGGAATCCCACATGAGCGTCCATGTCGCTTCTAGGAATCCCACATGAGCGTCCATGTCACCTCTAGTAATCCCACATGAGCGTCCTTGTCACCTCTAGTAATCCCACATGAGCGTCCATGTCACATCTAGTAATCCCACATGAGCGTCCATGTCACCTCTAGTAATCCCACATGAGCGTCCATGTCGCCTCTAGTAATCCCACATGAGCGTCCATGTCACCTCTAGGAATCCCACATGAGCGTCCATGTTGCCTCTAGTAATCCCACATGAGCGTTCAGTGTTGATCAAGCTCCAGTCTAAGCATCCTATCTTTTTTTTTTTATATACACATAAAAGCAATGATTACAGGTAAAACATGTCAGTTATAGAATTATATATTGTATCCTGTAACACCCTGGGTCTTGTCTACTCATTTTATATTTCCATAATGTATTTTATTTCCAGCAGATGGACACACAAGCAGAAATATCTCAGAAGGACATCTAATGGTATCCCAGGATTCTGAAATAACAGATAATGACAGTAGACAGGATTCTCCAGGAGATAACCCCATTACCCCAATTATACATCCAGCTCTATCAGCTGATCCCCCTGATCCTGGGGAATGTTCTCCTGATCACTCTGATATTGGTGCATCTGTTACAGCTCTGACAGTAGATACAGAGTTTCCCTGTTCTGTAGATGCCAAATGTTTTACACAGAACACAAAGCTTATTACCCATCATCCAGCTAAGGCAGGTGAGAGGCCACTGATATGTTCTGAATGTGGGAAATGTTTCGCATTTAAATCAGTTCTTGTTACACATCAGAGAAGTCACACAGGTGAGAAGCCGTTTTCCTGTTCTGAGTGTGGGAAATGTTTTACACAGAAATCAGCTCTTGTTACACATCAGAGTAGTCACACAGGTGAGAAGCCATTTTCCTGTTCTGAGTGTGGGAAATGTTTCGCATTTAAATCAGTTCTTGTTAGACATCAGAGAAGTCACACAGGTGAGAAGCCGTATTCCTGTTCTGAGTGTGGGAAATGTTTTGCATTCAAATCACATTTTGTTATTCATCAGCATACTCACACAGGTGAGAAGCCATTTCCATGTTCTGAGTGTGGGAAATGTTTTGCACGGAAATCAGATCTTGTTAAACATCAGAGAAGTCACACAGGTGAGAAGCCGTATTCCTGTTCTGAGTGTGGGAAATGTTTTACACAGAAATCAGCTCTTGTTACACATCAGAGTAGTCACACAGGTGAGAAGCCATTTTCCTGTTCTGAGTGTAGGAAATGTTTTCCACGGAAATCAGCTCTTGTTGCACATCAGAGAAGTCACTCAGGTGAGAAGCCGTTTTCCTGTTCTGAGTGTGGGAAATGTTTCGCATGTAAATCAGTTCTTGTTAGACATCAGAGACGTCACACAGGTGAGAAACCGTTTTCCTGTTCTGAGTGTGGGAAATGTTTTACACAGAAATCAGCTCTTGTTACACATCAGAGTAGTCACACAGGTGAGAAGCCATTTTCCTGTTCTGAGTGTAGGAAATGTTTCGCATTTAAATCAGTTCTTGTTAGACATCAGAGAAGTCACACAGGTGAGAAGCCGTATTCCTGTTCTGAGTGTGGGAAATGTTTCACATTTAAATCCGTTCTTGTTAGACATCAGAGAAGTCACACAGGTTAGAAGCCGTATTCCTGTTCTGAGTGTGGGAAATGTTTTGCATTCAAATCACATTTTGATATTCATCAGCATACTCACACAGATGAGAAGCCGTATTCCTGTTCTGAGTGTAGGAAATGTTTTGCACGGAAATCAGATCTTGTTACACATCAGAGAAGTCACACAGGTGAGAAGCCGTTTTCCTGTTCTGAGTGTGGGAAATGTTTTGCTTTCAAATCACATTTTGATATTCATTAGCATACTCACACAGGTGAGAAGCCATTTCCATGTTCTGAGTGTGGGAAATGTTTTGCACGGAAATCAGATCTTGTTACACATCAGAGTAGTCACACAGGTGAGAAGCCATTTTCCTGTTCTGAGTGTAGGAAATGTTTTCCACGGAAATCAGATCTTGTTGCACATCAGAGAAGTCATACAGGTGAGAAGCCGTATTCCTGTTCTGTGTGTGGGAAATGTTTTGCATATAAATCAAATCTTGTTACACATCAGAGGAGTCACACAGGTGAAAAGCCATTTTCATGCTGTGAGAGAAATAAATCCGCTCTTGTTGAACATATTAGACATTACCCAAATACGGAACCATTTACATCTTCTGGAGTATAATTATCACTGTCATGCAATGTTCCTCAAGGGTCAACCTTATCTCCTATGCTTTATGCAATATAAATGCTACCACTGGGTGATATAATCAGACGTCTTGGCCTGGTCTACCACTGCTATGCAGATGACCTGCTTTTTGCTCCATGTACTGAGAACCTAATACCAATCCTAAATGGTTGTCTAGCTGAGCGCCATGGGTGGATGATGCCAGTTGGCTGTGACTCAGTCTTTGTGAAACATAATAGAAGCTCACCAACAAAGGACAAGACTTTACCAACCATCTGGATTTATGCTTTGGTGTACAGAATTGAAAATACTGAACATGTGCTGAATCTTTGTGTTGTCCTGGTATGTGGCTGACACAGACATCAGGTATCTGCCACATACAAATCCTCATTCTTCCATCTGTGGACCATAGCCAGAATCAAACACTTGATTCCCTCAGAAGTTCATAGACTACTGCAATGCCATCTACCTGGGTCTACCAGCAAAAGAATTACAGAGCTTGCAGCTAGTACAGAATGCAGCAGCAAAGCTGTTACCTAACCAGCCCGTTCCTGCCTCATAACACCCATTCTCTACTCCCTTCACTGGCTGCCTGTAAGATGACAAATCTATTTCATAATTGGCTAACTGACTTTCCCAGCTCAACATTACATGGTCCAAGGTACTAGAAGCAGCTTCTGTCTCCTTACTGCCCTGCTTGCTTGCTTCTACAGATGGACTGTTACCAGCAGTACCAAGAATCTCCTGTCATTCATTTATGGGTTGAATGTTTAGCTTTGTAGCCCTGACCATGGAACTCACTGCCTTGAACAGTCCAAGAGGCCTCCACTCTAGAGACCTTCACAAGCAGACTGATGACTGTTACTCACGCTTTTCATTAATGTACCTCTATTTCTCATACGTCCTAGAGGATGCTGGGGATTCCAAAAGGACCATGGGGTATAGACGCATCCGCAGGAGCTTGGGCACACTGTAAAGACTTAAACTGGGTGTGAACTGGCTCCTCCCTCTATGCCCCTCCTCCAGACCTCAGTTAGCCTTTGTGCCCAGGAGTGATGGATCACACACTAGGGGAGCTCTACTGAGTTTCTCTGAAAGACTTTATGTTAGGTTTTTTATTTTCAGGGAGACCTGCTGGCTACAGGCTCCCTGCAGCGTGGGACTGAGGGGAGAGAAGCAGGACCTACTTCTGTGAGTTTCAAGGCTCTGCTTCTCGGCTACTGGACACAATTAGCTCCAGAGGGTTCGATCACTTGGTACGCCTAGCTTCTTGTTCCCGGAGCCACGGCGTCAATCCCCTCACAGAAGCCAGAAGAAAGAAGTCGGGTGAGTATTGGAAGAAAAGAAGACTTCAGTAATGGAAGTACAGTGGTAGTGCTGCTCTTCATGCTCCCACACACCAACGGCACTCACAGGGTGCAGGGCGCTGGGGGGGGAGCGCCCTGGGCGCATGTTACTGGTCTGCTTAATGTGAACAACTGGCAAAAAAAAAAAGCATTTAGGTGCCGAGGTACCGTGGTTCATCCCCCGCCAGTATACTTTAATTATTTCCCCGCCACCGCTTATACGGGTGCAGGGCGCGCGGGGGGGTGGCGCCCTGGGCAGCGAGTCAGTTTTAACAGTTCTTACTCTCGCTGCCGGGGGCTCCATATACAGACCCCGTCAGCCACCATGGGGTACAGGGCGCCGGGATGTGGTGGCGCCCGGGGCAGCATAGATAGTTAGATCTCCCGGGCGTCGCACACGGGGACCCACCTGAGAGCGGCAGGTGCGCGATGCGCCGGAACTCCCGCTTCCCGAACGTTGTCTGGGGTGCACGGCGCGCAGGGGGGCGCCCTGAGCAGCATGGTGCTGAGTATATATATATATATATATATATACCCTATATTTAGTACTCGGCCTATTTGGTTTTCAGATCCAGGGGGGCTATAGCGCGCCGAGAGGGGCGGAGCTTAGCCTCACACACTGAGTCAGCGCCATTTTTCCCTGCTGTCCCCGCCAAGAACCAACAGTGGGGAACGCAATGTTTGGACTGTGTTGCCCTCCCAGAGGTGTAATCTCCCTGTGTATAGGGTCCCCGGCTCAATATAGGGTTTTATATATATATATATATATATATATATATATATATATTATTATTATTATTATTATTTTGTCGAGCGGGCTTAAGTGCGCCGGGAAGGGGCGGAGCTTAGACCTCACAGAGGGGTCAGCGCCATTTTCCAAAGTTCCCCACCGGGACTTGCTGTATACTAAGAAGGAAGGGGTACACAGAGTGTTTTAATGCTGTATGGGTGTCATACAGCATTAGGATTGATAATGGACGCAGAATCCTTGTTGTAATACATAAATACACTGTTTCCCTGTTTTGTTTACCCACTATTGGTTAGTCGACGTGTGTCGACAGGTGTGAGGGCTTTGTCAAAGGCGCCTGTGGGGATAACTGTCGGTTTCGCCGACGCTTGCCGGTACTTGATTCAAACAACTAAGTATTGACAGGTTACTTTTGTGTGCTTAAAAAAACAAGTAAACACACTAGGGGAGACACGGCGGTCGGTCGATGCCCTGTCGGCATCAACGGTAATGCCTGGCTAAAAGAATTAACAAGCTGTTATTGCCTGGTGCCTGTATTGGTATTTATATAATAAGATTTTACTCACCGGAGAGAAATCTATGACAGTCAACTCCTGGTCGACGCAGAGCCCGGTCGCAAAGGATCATACACAGGCAGCTAAGTGAAATTTTATTTCTATACTTTGACCTTATTTGCAATGGATGCACTTGAGGGAGTGTGGTAGTCGGGTAAGCTTCCGATAGAATTATCCTACTCAGAGTGGGTAGGGCTTGCCTATGTTTATTTTTCCTTATAACATTACAGCAGGCTGCCAAGTGACAGCAGGTGGTGTGACCGGAAAAATGCGGAGGAGGTCTCCGGGAGATGCTGGTGGGAGGTATAGAGCTGTTTGGTGTGGCCTCTCTTCAGTTAATCTCGGCGGTATCCGCTGATGAGGCTAAATTCGAGAGTTAACCTCCTTCACAACCGTGGATGACGCATTCTTTTAAGGGATGCAGTCGTTTAACCGGTTCGAGACCGTTCTTTTTCCTTTTCTGTGTAGACAGTGGAAGGTGAAAAGGTAAGTGTTCTGCAACCTGGTTAGGTTCGCAGAAGTGGATGTAGTTTCTGTTTCCACTATATACACCACTTGTCGCTGAGTCTATCTGGCTGGTCCCCACTTCAGTGACCACTTGTCCACTAATTTTCAGTTAGTCTAGGAATAGACTACGACATGTGAGTTATTTATAGAAGCCAAAGGGGAACATTCTGAGTTACGGTTGTTTCCCCTTACTGTTTTTTCTAATAGATTTTGCCTCTCCCCTATGGAAGGGGAGGTAACACGCAACGCCTTACAGAGGTGAGTCACGTTCAGGACATTGTCTGGTTGTCCCTGTAAAAAGGTGCATATCCTTGTTTATTTGACGGTTCTTCGGCGCAGAAATGGGCCTGTTGTTCCCAACGACGCAGATGTCAGAAGTGGTTTTCAGAGTGGATATTGACCGGTTAAGGTTTGGTGTTTTCCTGTGGAAAGAGGTCTGAGGGTCCAGAGTTGGATCGACTTTGAGGTGACACCTCATCAATAGGTTCCATTAAGAAGACAGATGGATGCGGCATGAGAGGTTTTTTTTCGGAGAGCAGGTCTAATACCAGAGTGATTTTCATGGGACCAGTTGGAAATGTGGTCCGGGTCACACCTGCGCATCCACCGGAATATAATCAAAACGGCCAGGACATCGCTCCTGTGGTGTCTGCTCGATTTTTTTTCCTTCTAGAGGGATAAAGGTTTAGATCTTGGTGTCCGTGCATATAGATCTCCGAAGCTGGGGAGCAGTCCTTTGCAAGGGACGTATTTCCAGAGGATGAGGTCAGGTTGGGAAACTTGTCTGCTGTAAGTTTTGGAATTAAGAGCTATTTTAGACGAACGTGTTCTTCATGCTCTGCCGTGTTAATTCTGCCAGAAGCCTTGTCAGAAATGGCGTAAGTAAGCCGCTAGGGCGGAACAAAAAAAAAACCACGAAAATGGCAGAAGATGCGCTGTTTGCAGTTGAGGGGGAAGTCTGGTAAACGCTATGTTAGCAGTCTTCATTCCGGAGGTAAACGACGGAGACATAGATTTCCTTTGCGACATGATATTCAGCCGGGAAAAATACTGTCATTATTGAGAAGCTTTCCCAGACGTGCCAAGTCTTTGTGGAGTGTCGCAATTGGACATGTTGGCGTTTCGCCTCAACGTGAGACCTCGAGGAGAGGGTTCCAGGTTAAGAGACACTCAGGATATAGCAGCGGACATCCTTGTGACACTGTTTTTAGTCGGTCGAGGTGGCCTCTCCGCTTTCACTTTTCTGGCAGTGGTAAGCGTAAGATGATCGATGATCCTCTGAACTCCGGTCTAACCAGAGAGGGTTGGCTATCCAGTTTTCATGGTTTACTCATAGAAAATTACTGCCCTCTTCCTTTACGTGACGTAATGTTACAACAGGATCAGGGCGTGTATCAGGACTTACCGCAGCTGCGTCTAATGGTGGGGCGGTTGAAGGTCGTATCCTAAGCTGAATGGGTGTTCCCAGTGAAGTCGATTCTTCATTTCTTCCGGCTTGGAAAGAACTCACGGCACAGCGTTACAACCGTTGTTGGAGTAATTATGTGTCTCGGTGTGTATCCAGGAAGGCTCCTATGGAGGACTTTCAGCTAGGTCCTGCTTATCCATTTGTTACAAGCCGATGTGAAGGCAAGACTATATTAAGTTTCTTTGCGGAAATTCTCGTTTGGAAAGTGGTCAGGTTTTTGACTTTGACGTCCGCAAGGCGGGTGTCGGGCGTGGTGGTCTTGTCCCACAAGAGCCTTGTTTGATCTTTCAGGTGGATAGAGAGGAATTGAGTTCTCGGTTGATAGTTCTACCAAGAGGGGTTTCGCAGAAATCAGGCTTTTGTTGATGCCGGGGGTTATTTAGGCATTAGCTAGTTCAAACCCCCTTGCTCTAGCCAGGGTTTTGAGTATGCAAGTCATCTATTTGGCTCAGTTTGGAGTAACAGAGGCCCTGTTTATGTGGTATGTTCCCAGCTTACTTTGGGAGACTGCGTTATGCAGTTTGTTACATGCTGAATCTGTGATGCGGTCTGGCATGTTTGTTCTACGGCTGCTTTGCCGTCACCGAAGTCGGTGGAGGTTCCTTCTTTTGGGAAGATGGGATTTTCTTGGGCGAATGCCCGAGGAGTCTCGGCGGTTCAACTTTGCCGAGCGGATTCTTGGTCGGGGTCAAAAGTTTTTGCCATGCTTTACAAGTTTGATACCTGGATTGTTGAGGACCATATGTTTGCTCATTCGGTGCTGCAGAGTCGTCCGCACTCTCCAGCCCATTTTGGAGCTTTGGTATAAACCCCATGGTCCTTTTGGAATCCCCAGCATCCTCTAGGACGTATGAGAAAATAGGATTTTGGTACCTACCGGTAAATCCTTTTCTCTTGGTCCGTAGAGGATGCTGGGCGCCCGTCCCAGTGCGTACGGTGTCTACAGTTATTGCTTTTTGGTTACATCCTGGTGGTGTGTCTTCTCTATCTGGTGGTTGCTACCGTTGTTCATGACATAGCATGCAGGGTCCTATTTTTGTTTCTGTGGACACACATGGGTTGTGTTACATATTCTCTCAGGGTTTTGTTCATGCCGTTGACTGGTATTCTACTGAATGCCACGTTCTACGGTGTGTTTGAGGTGTGAGCTGGTATGACACTCACCGTGTTTATAACAATAAATTCTTTCCTCGAAAATGTCCATCTCTCCTGGGCACAGTTTTCTAACTGAGGTCTGGAGGAGGGTCATAGAGGGAGGAGCCAGTTCACACCCAGTTTAAGTCTTTACAGTGTGCCCAAGCTCCTGCGGATCCGTCTATACCCCATGGTCTTTTTGGAATCACCAGCATCCTCTAGGACGTATGAGAAATAGAGGTACATTAATGAAAAGCGTGAGTAACAGTCATCAGTCTGCTTGTGTAGGTCTCTAGAGTGGTGGTCTCTTGGACTGTGCAAGGCAGTGAGTTCCATAGTCAGGGCTACAAAGCTAAACATTCAACCCATAAATGAATGACAGGAGATTCTTGGTCCATTGGAATGTGTTTTCACTTCTAGTTTGCCTAACTTGTTGCTGACACTCATCTTGATCAGGAGTGTTTTCTGATACAAGATCCTATCCATATATACCCTGTACATTATCATGTGCATTAGAGTCACCCGGGTTTCATCTGCAGTGGTTTGTTGTATGTTACATCTATATGGTGCGGATACTAATGTATAACCTGTGACTGCTGAATTTACTATAATTCTGTCAGTTTTTTCTGACTATTCCGATCTTAAATGCTTGTGCAAAGCAAGGTAGGGTCGGATTTTATGTCACTTTAACAAAATTTTAAGTGATTACAGTCACAAATTGTGTAGTACACTGTGCAAGTGTCTGATTATTTATCATGTCTAAGAGCGGCAAGGGTGAGGAAAATACACTCACAGCAGCACCAATACTCATCATGTTTGTCAAAGCTGGGTTAACCTATCAGGATCTGGTTCAGAAACATAGTTTTAGCTTTCATCAAAGTCTTGACAAATCCAAGGAGGACACAGGTGCAAGTTGAACCCCCATGGGCTACCTTTTTATAGACAATATCCAGTGTAGCTGAGCGGATAATTCCAACTTCTGTACCAGGGTTAGGTTACACTATTAACCCTTACATGCAGCATTCCACCTGCGGTTTATCACATCCAGCAGGGGAAGCAGCAGCCTCAAAACAAAAACAGGCTGAAAGGACAGTGGTAAGTAAATCACATAGACATGAAACAATATCTTTACAGTCTACACATGCTTCAGATGAGGATTCGTTGGAGAATGAAGACTCATTACACTCTGGTTCTGCATACGAAGCTGAGGCGGAAGGTCTCAGCTCAGTGGACGTATCTGAGTTAATTAATGCGATGAAAGCAATTCTATCCTTAGAATAATCAGCAGAGCCTGTGTTAAAATCCAAGTCACCTGTGTTTACATGTCCCAAAACAGTCAGGACTGAGTTTCCTGGGTCAGGACAGCTGAAGGAAATTTATAGAAGAGGCTTGGGTTACACCCAGTAAGAAATTTAGAATTCCAAGGAAATGGAATTCCAGTTATCCTCTTCTGGCTGAGAACTGTTTAGACAGGGAGGTGGCCCCCAAAGTAGATACGCATGTAATTCTATTAGTGGGAATATCCACATTACCTCTGCCTTCAACATCATTAAATGGTGTCATGGATAGGAGAGTTGATGGTTTTTGGCAAAAAAAATATTTTGCCCCGTCTGGGGCAATCATAAGATCAATCAAAGCTTCAGCCTGGCTGGCAAAAGCAGTGGCTGCCTGGGCTGATGCATTGGAAATGGATCTTTCAATTGCATCTAGAGAGCAAAAATCTCATGTAGCACATATCAAGCAGGCTGCAATGTTTTTGGAAGAAGCAGCCTTGGATATGGGTACTATTGCCTCTCAGGCATCAGCTTCAGAAGTAGCCGCTCGCAGAGCGGTTTGGCTACGTACATGGAAAGCTGATTCAGAATCCAAAAAGGTTTTGGAGTGTTTACCTTTTACTGGAGATATTCTTTTTGGTAAAGAATTAATCAGTATCTTGGAGTCAGAAGCAGACTCCAAAAAAGTAAAGTTTCCTTCCACATGCAAATTCAAGTCTAAAATTCCGGCTTTTCAGCCCTTTCTGTCTCAAGGGAAAACAAAAAGAAAAGGAGATGGTAAACAGTCCCAATACAACAAGTCTGGTGTTAAAGCCAAATTATAATAATAATAGAGAGTTCTCCATTGTGATGATATTCAGCATATAGAATTTACTATCAAAGAGGGAACCAAACCCAATATTCTGTGCAGAGGAGCATGGACCAAGACATAATTCATCAATGAGCCTGTGTCTTTAGAACACTGACTTTACATTATTTATACCATAACATTATACAATTATTCAGAACTTATTTACAAACAAGGCATACATATAGATTAAATCATGGAGATACATTGGTTGATGAACAATAAGGGGAAATGCCAAATATGGTCAGATTAGCTAATTAAAGAGAGTGGTTTTATCCATAAGATGGCAGACTTGTCATGAAGCTTAAATCTCCTATAATTAACAGTTAGATTCTCTAATAGGCTTCGTTGTCATAAAGGTCATTCTTGTTCATAATAACGTGTTGTCCAAATTGAAGGTCCATCAGATATTCCATGATATGTCCTTGTTCTGCCACAAGGTCTCATACAATATCATTGAGCACTCGTTATCTACACACAGGCCTTGCTACTAGCCACATAAACACCTAATCAAATGATGCTCAAGGGTTGTGGGAGAATATTGCTCTGTGCATAGTAACTCTATACTAAAAGAAAACACTGTTTAAGGGAACATTAGAATATCAAGAATCATAGCACAATTAATGAGACAATACAGGATATTTGATATAACTTCAACATTCCACCGTTTTGTTTAATCTCTAAACAACTATCATATAATAAATCAAATACTCACCATGTTTAAATTATTTGTCTGGTGATGAGTGGAGTAGTGTGAGATGTGAGATAGAAAAAGGAAAACCCGTTCTCTGGATACAATCGCTGGCACTAGTCCACTGAGTATCGATGCAAAAAGCCTCAACCCTCCCGAAAACTTGGATAGATAAGAGAAATGGAAGAGATAGCGACAGAATATGTTGTTTCTTTACCCTGGCTATAGGTTGAGGTTCTTCTTGCTATGTGTGTGTATGAAGCAAAAGCATGTAAGCACCTATTAAGTGTATATTTCTGTTAGTGTGATCATGTGTGGGCTACCGCAGTGTAGGTAACCGGGGTCATCACCATAAGATTAGTTTTTGGCTTTCTTTGGGGTATTAGTATATTGCCACACTGTCTACCAAGGGACGGCAGACATTTGATGCTTACATAGAGTATGAGAATTATAAGAATTATCATCATGACATAATGTAACACTTGATATAGCCACTTAGAAATACTAGCTCCCATCCATCCAAAAAGATCCCAATCAGCTGATTGGTTCATGTGTCCCTGTAAATCTTGTAGTAATTTAACCTTCTGTTCAATGGGATTGTAATTATCTGAGATATTAAAACACATTCCTTAAATTGTTCCCATCCGCTACCTTCTCTGAGCAGTAACTAATGGATGGCTACTGGATATTGAATCATACCTTCTCTAATGTCTCTCAGTTCTTCATTAATGAGTCCTATAGAGGTGCTTGTAGCCTTTATATTTTTAGCTGGTCCATAAAAGTTAAACTTCCTAGGTCTATCACAAGTCTATATAGTAAGCCAAAAGGCATATCAGTAAGGGTATTTTTTATAGTAAATTAATTGTAAATCATAGTATTTTAGCTCTATAACCACGAGATATAAATAGATACTTTTGGTAAGCGTGTCTCAATTGATAAGTGATCTATTTCTTCTTCTGCTCAAGTACATATTCATCAGTATCTTATCAAAACATCATTTTGTACATATTCCGAGTGTCATTATATCTTCATATGCCATGGTCAGTGTGAGGAACATACTATATGTTTATGTTATTTTCCTTAAGCCATTATGGACCATGGTGTAGGGAGAAATGTCATCAGTCACATAGAACCCACAGGTGAATTGTTACCTTACTTGCCACAGTACCAGGAACCTGATTCAGCTCCCCGTCCTGTCCCCCCCTTGTTCCACCAAGTATGAAATATATACAGTATATAATATCTGCCATCCAATCTACTAGGAGCAGGTCTATTCTTGAACATAATACACCTTATAGGGATTTGCGATTCTTCCACTTTACCATCCATACCAAACAAGGCATGGAACTATTTACTGTCCCTTAAACAGTGCCTCCAAATTTATGGTGAGATCAGCCCCGTCGTTGGTGCTATTAGCCTCTCCAGGTGGGCTTCTCTCAGCAACATTTCTGCAAATGGAGGTAGTCCTAGGCATGGTCCTTCCCCAATGATCTATAAGGAGACCTGATAAGAGAATTACAGACCATTCATAAACTCACCAGGCTTCATCTCATGCCAGCTGCTCCCAGCACTGCTGTTTGCCTGTGAGGAGACTGCACTCTAGTGGATCTTCCTGAACTCCTTATTTTTCCCTTTCAGGCATGGATATAGTTTGTGGTGCCGTTATATAATTCAGCATGATACTTTACTGGGCATGTGCCAATGAAAATCTAATATGGAAACAGGTTCTTGGGAACAGAGTTAGTGGAGAGATAGACATCAACTGGTGCTTATGCAAGACTATGCCACCCCCACACCGCGTTCCCTGTGACTTTTGACAACATAATATCATGGAGGGATTCTCTGAGGCTAAAGACCTATAGGGCAGTGTAATTGTGCATTCCACTCTTACGATTAAATATATATTTTGTTTTAATACTTTTATTCTATACAATGTGACCAACCAGTGCTTTTGGCTGCCGCTAAACACTTTACAACATACTAAGACATATTTCCTATAGGGTGGATAGAGTTATTCTGTATTACCTGGGAAAGGTCCTTGTGTAGAGCGGGGTATTCTCTCTTTATACAGGGAAGGCATGACTGCATCCTCTTCCATTCATAGGAAAAGAAAGCTGAACTGTTGTCACCATACTCCCCTTACCAATGTGAGTAAGCCTATGGGCTTTCTCCGTCAGGCCAGGTACGGTAATAGTGATTCAGTGCAGTGGTCTTACCTTTACTCTCACCAGATATCATTATTATCCGGTACACATCCATTTCCCTTCCACAAGGATATTTCCTGTTATACACAAGACTGGTACAATTGTATTCATTTCTCATAGGTTTAACATTTCTCTATTATACAATATTTTCTTCTCTGGAACAGGATACTTTCTAGATTTCTCATAGTGGCTCATTGTCAAGTAACATGGAATCAATATCTTCATTGTCTTTTGTGACTAGTTTTTCTTGGGCCTATGAAATATCATCGTTCCGTGTAGGATGACTCGGTGTCATCTCATTATCTTCATTACTACAATAGTCTCTCTCTTTTGTCTTTCTTAAAACAGACTTTCTTTTAGTCTTCAAACTTTCATGCGACCTTCATATTGTTTCTCAACTTTTCTTTTCCAACCACCTCTCTCGTTATGATCCATCTATTATCCTACATACTTTTCCTTTCTTCACTTGCATATCTTTCTAAAAAATAAAACGCACTGGAATATGCGCCATGGAGCTATTGATAGTAACAATATCTTTGCCTATAACAAATATATTCTACTCTCCCCCCTTGTGACAACCTTGTCACAAAAACATAAATTGTTTGTTATATGGGCAAATAACCCTTGGATAACTATGGGATCATAAAATAAAGACCACAAAAGTTTAAAAACGCAATATTTAGAGAAAAAAACAGCAATATGAGGACCTTGTGGTAGGAAAAATATGTAAATTATGTCGGTTGATATAGTGTCAAATACAAGGAAAGGGAAAAAAATTAACAATATTATATATGTGACTTCTATGGAATTACAACATATGCAGTGCAATGTGTGCACCAAAATCTAGACACTGGCTCCATCACTTAGTAAGTATCTGATATCCTGGCATCCCCGACCTGTATATTTACAAAGTACATAGAATAACAGATTATAATTGATAATATTACTATCTCAATAAACTTTAATATATTATCTATTCTTCTGATTTTGTAATATTCTGTATTTTCATACTAGTACTTTGTCCATACAGAACCAACTTTGTGACTTCCCTGTGGGATTTACAACATAAATGGGCTGTAGCTGTGGTTCTGTATGATTACTTTGCCTGTCGGTTTCTTTCTTTTTGCTATTACAATCTAGACGACGTATTGTCATGCATAACTTGGTCTGAGAACATTCACATTTCCAGGAACCTTGCTTATAGGGAGTAACCCTTAACCTTTCCTTATCACAGCTTCTAGTACTACGTGCTGTGGACGGTAGCCCAAACTTATTAGTTTTGCATTTGTCAGACCAAGGAACATTACAATTTTGACAATCTCTCTTGGTACATTTCCATCCTGTTACTTTTGGATAAACCAGCAAACAGTTTGGACCCATTGTTCTTGTGGATGACACACAGATGGGTCCTCCATTATCTTGATGTTTCTGCGCCTAGACGGACATTTAGTCACGCTAAGGCGATAGCTTAGCTTGCTGAGTTTAATCACGGGCACGTTGAGGCAATACTAGATACACAGCATGCAATACACATCTCCACCACTGGGTGGCTAATGCTCCACTAATCCAGTACTTTAGATCGAATTGCGGCGTATTGATCTACAGCTCTGGCAAATGGTCAGTGATGACTGTAATGTTAATAGATGGTGAGCAATGGTCAGACGGAGAGAGTAAAAAAATAAAATAAATAGTTTATACAGACACAAACAGGCATGTTAAAACACTTGTGTATGCAGATGCAAGATTGTGTATGCAGACGCAACTAATGTGTGAAAGGAAGTAGGTACAGTGCATAAATACCATGCTTTTGAAATACATGTATGAGCGTCCGAGTCCCCTAAGGCATAAATGGGATCGCTCTTTGCATTACTTTTACACATGAACCTGTGAATCTCATGAAGCATCGTGGTCTAGCGATGAAGGCTCCCACCTCCCACGCTGAAAGTCCCGGGTTCGAGTCCCAAAGTGCCACCTTTTTTTTGTGTGTGTGTTACCGTGACATTCACTTTATTTATTTATTTTTCTTTGTTATACATTCAATGGAAGGGTGCACACAGGTTTCACATAAATCAGAGTAAATTTGCAGGAGCGACTCATTCCACTATATTAAATACACAGCGGTAATGGAGCAACAAAGTACTGTATATCATCTGCGTTTGTGTATTGTACCTGACCTGAACTCCCTCCCTGTCCACTGCATGAACTGTGCAGGCTGCCAGGGAAGAAGGGCGATGGGGGTAGAGGGAGGCAGTGGAAAATATTGTGCTTTTGAAATACAAGTATGAGCGTCCGAGTCACCTAAGGCATAAACCAACACCAATGGGAAGGAAGTGCCAACCTTTTTTTTTTACTTATTTTTTTACTTTGTTATACATACAATGGAAGGGTGCACACAGGTTTCACATAAATCAGAGTAAATCTGCAGGAGTGATTTATTCCGCTATATACTGTACAAATACACAGCGGTAATGATTTTGTCACTTTGCGATGCAATGGGGTCCGGTGTATTGCTATGTGCATAGACCTCACTTATCCCTATCGCCCCTGTGTATTTTAGCTAGGCGATTCTGACGCTCCTTCAGCAGTGCCTGCAAAACCTATGCCGTAGCTCGCTCCATAGGTGGGGGTTCACGTGCCTTAGACATTTTGACACTTTGGGGTATATTTACTAAGCTCACGATTTTGGCTGATTTTGTGTTTTTTGTTCAAAGTGTCATCTCGAGAATTTTCCCATATTCTGATAGGCATGCATGGATCAGTGAGATCTGTGCATGTTTATCTGGGGCAAGGGGTGCTGAAAGTGTTAAAATTCTCTGAAAAAAAAATTGCATGGGGTCCCCCCTCCTAAGCATAACCATCCTCGGGCTCTTTGAGCTGGTCCTGGTTGAAAAAATACAGGGGAAAAATTGCGTAGAGTCACCCCATATTTAATCAACCAGCAACGGGCTCTGCGCCTGGTCCTGGTGCAAAAAATACAGGGGACAAAAAACGTAGGGGTCCCCCGTATTTTTAACACCAGCACCAGGCTCCACTAGTCAGAGAGATAATGCCACAGCCGGAGGACACTTTTATATTGGGCCCTGGCATTACATCCCCAACTAGTCACCACTGGCCGGGGTACCCTGGAGGAGTGGGGACCCCTTCAGTCAAGGCGTCCCCCCACCAGGCACCCAAGGACCAGGGGTGAAGCACAAGGCTGTCCCCTCATCCCTGTGTGGTGGATGCAGGGCTGATAGCCTTTTGTGTAAAATAAGAATATTGTTTTTTGTAGCAGAACTACAAGTTCCCAGCAAGCCTCCCCCACAAGCTGGAACTTGGAGAATCACAAGTACCAGCATGTGGGGAAATAACGGGCCCGCTGGTACCTGTTTTACAAAAAAATACCCCCTAAAAACACACTGAGATAGTAAAATTTTAATTAACATACATGCACACTTACACACACACATACTTACCTATGTTGGCCAGAAGCCCTTGGTCCTCTTCTCCAGTAGAATCCATGGGGTACCTGTAAAATAAAATTATCCGGTGTAGATTGGTCCTCTTCTGTAACTTTGCAATCCAGGGACTTGTTAAAATAAAAAAATGAACAACCCGAACCACGAAATGAAAGGGATCCATGTTTTACACATGGATCCCCTTTCCCTGACTGGCAGGACCCCCTGTGACTGCTGTCAGTGAAGGTCCCGCCAGCCAATCAGGAAGCGCCACGTCATGGCACTCTCCTGCACTGTCAATCAGAGGAGCGCACTGGATACAATGGCCCTCATTCCGAGTTGTTCGCTCTGTAAATTTCTTCGCATCGCAGCGTTTTTCTGCTTAGTACGCATGCGCAATGTTCACACTGCGACTGCGCCAAGTAATTTTGCTATGAAGATAGGATTTTTACTCACGGCTTTTTCATCGCTCCGGCGATCGTAGTGTGATTGACAGGAAATGGGTGTTACTGGGCGGAAACACAGCGTTTTAGGGGCGTGTGGATAAAAACGCTACCGTTTCCGGAAAAAACGCAGGAGTGGCCGGAGAAACGGGGGAGTGTCTGGGCGAACGCTGGGTGTGTTTGTGACGTCAAACCAGGAACGACATGCACTGAACTGATCGCAGATGCCGAGTAAGTCGGAAGCTACTCTGAAACTGCTAAGTAGTTTGTAATCGCAATATTGCGAATACATCGGTCGCAATTTTAAGACGCTAAGATTCACTCCCAGTAGGCAGTGGCTTAGCGTGTGCAACTCTGCTAAAATCGCCTTGCGACCGATCAACTCGGAATGAGGGCCAATGTAGCATAGCACAGCTACATTATATCCAACGATGGGAACTTTGTGGTCTGCTCCTGAACCTGCCAACACCTGAAGCAAGAGGTGGTAATGAGGTGGCATTCAACACTCTATATGCTTTAGAGCACAGGTTCTCAAACTCGGTCTGTCAGGTTTGTCAGGATTCAGATTTAGTCTGTTCCCGGAGGGGGCACTAGTGGGTCAGTGTTGGAATGAAGTATGAGACGTGGAGGTTGCATAAAGAGTCCTGCGTTGAGGTTTATTAAACATAAAAGTCACAGAGAAATAATATAGCAGTGGATGATAACTTAGAACTGGCAGTAACAGATGAAATAATAAGCAGTAACTGAATCCAAGGTAATAATCAAAAGTCTCTGGCAACACAAATATAGAAGATAACTTGATGACTGAATGCAAATGGTTTCAAGCAAAGCAAAGTCTCTGGTAACAAACGTAGAATATTTTGGTAACTGGATGCAAATGGTTTAAAGCAAAGCAAAGTCTCTGGTAACAAACGTAGAATAATTTGGTAACTGGATGCAAATGGGTTAAAGCAAAATAAAGTCTCTGATAACACAAATGAGGAATGAAGGTAACTTGATAACTGGATGCAATACACAGAATGGAATGCTGGTAACAAGGTGCATAGATTAGGCAAAGGATAACACCTGAGGAGATTCTCTTACTGCTGTTGAACTGTGGCTGGAGTCTGGAGCAAGCAGGAGAAATGCAGAGTGATGTATGGAATGAAATGATGAGAAGAACCACTGGAGACTGGAACACGGGGAACCACTGGAGGCTGGAACACGGGGAACCACTGGAGGCTGGAACACGGGGAACCACTGGAGACTTGACACACCAAATGTGACTCATTGTCCAAGGCAATGTGAATGAGCCAGGAACTGGAGTTTATACACCTTGCTCTGTGATGATAGGATGAATCTCTGTGAGAACACACCCTTCAGGATTGGGTGTCCAGATCAGCTGAGAATTAACTGGAGATGGTGATTAACCGGGAGAATGATTCTGTAGACAGTTAATGCAATGCACTGCTGGTTGGGATCAGTAGTGCACCGGGAGTTAATGCTGGTTAACTAGAATCACTGTGTACTCCAGGCTGCTGGCTGAAACCAGTGATTACCAAACGATAGAACTGGTTAGGTGGAGCACAGTGAGCTGTGGGCTGCAGGAGACTGAAGACTGGAACTGCTGGGACCTGTAGTTCCACAGGTCCAATTCACAGGGAATACTCTGAAAACAGAGGACTGAAGCCAGGAGACGCCTGTTCACTGGAAGTGATGCAATGGAGAATGCGGATTCCTGACAGTACCCCCCCTTTTATGGGTGGGCACCGAACACCCACGCTGGAACTTGGAGGATCCTTGAAAAAGAGCTTAGGAATACACAAAAGCAGAGGTCCTCAAAAGTCTTCCCAACTTTCATCTTCAGAACAAGTAGACCATTCATGGTCATTGGAGACAGAATTTACTTCCTGGGAGAAGGCATAGCTCGGAAGGATAGAACCCCCCATAAAGTAACTTGAGTCGTCATCAACAAACTCACTTTCAGAGGTGTTGCTGTAGGATGGAGACACGGGAGTATATGCAACTTTCAAATCTGAAGTCTGAGAACCTTGTCTTGACTTTACAGCTTGGAAATCTTTAATAGCTTGGTCTAATGTATCCTGATCTTGCACAGACAGAGATGTTGGAGAGGATTTAGCAGTAGACAAACTGTTGACAAATTGGCCAGAATGCCCAGATGACTCTGAATGCATAAACTTTGGAGCAAACTCCTGTTTTACGGCTTCGCAGAAAGCGGGAAGATCACTCAGTAGCGGATCTTTAGATTCAATGAGAGGATTCGCCCAGTCCAGTGCTCTACCTTTGAAGAACAGGAGGAAGTATCTGATAGCATTGGCTGGAGAAATAGTCACTGAAGGTTCAGACTCAGTAAAAGCGAGGTATTGGCTCGCCACTGCACGAAACTGAGCATAGTCACCATCAAAGTAGACTGGAGCTTTTGTATCTGGTGGACACTTGGAAGGCTGAATGTCAGATGAAGTCTCGGAAGACAATGTAGGACACTTGAGAGTTGAGGACTGGAATAAGCATTCAGAAGCAGGAGTAGAATCAACTTGAAATGCTCGAGGGTGGAGAGAGGACGTCATCTCCTGGATTGACTGACGGGAATTCTCTGCTGAGGTTAACAGAATGCTAGAAGCTTCATCTTGGGGTGAGATGCGTAGAGCCTCCATCTGGGTTGAGGCAACTGCAATATCTGCAAGAACTGTAGACTCTGGACATAGCGACAGGAGTTGCTTACTTGAAACACTGGAGAGAACCACACCGGGTTCAGAGGAACTGGAATCGGCAGGAACCGACGACAACTTTGGACAAACGGATGGAACAGGGATTTGTCCAGGACTACTTGAATTGACTTGAACTGTAAGAGGCTGATCTGGACAGACGGATGGGACCGGATTGGGTCCAGATAAGCTTGAACTGGCTGGAACCGCAGGAGTCTTCGGACTGACGGATAGGACCAGATTTGATCCGAGGATGCTGGAATCGGCTGGAACCGAAGGAGGTAGCTCAGCATTGGAAACAGAGATACTCGGGCTGGCTGGAACCAGAGGGGGCTGATCCGGACAGACTGATGGGACCGGATTGGGTCCGGAAGAGCTTGAAGCGACAGGAACCGGTGGAGTCCTCGGACTGACCGATAGGACCGGATTTGATCCGAGGATTCTGGAATCGGCTGGAACCGAAGGAGGTAGCCCATCATTGGAGCCACTCAGGCTGGCTGGAACCAGTGGAGACTTTGAACCGACGGCTGGAACCGGGCTAGGTCCATTGACACTTGACTCTGTATAGACAGAATCCGGATGTTCTGATGATCCCTTTTGGAGTGGTACTGAGCTGGTAGCACTCTCTGAAGTTGGCAAACAAAAGTTCATGTCTGTATCTGTGGCTTTAAGAATTCCTCCTGGGATCTTGGCCCTGGATTCCTCACTTGAGGCTGAAACTCCAAAGACCCCTCCTGGGGTGAATAGATCAGACACACTTCTTTGAGTTGCATGCCCGGACGCCACTTCTGGAACCTGAACATCAGATACCCCACCTGGGGCTGTAGACACAGACGCCCCTTCTCGGGCTGTAGGCACGGACGCCCCTTCTCGGGCTGTAGGCACAGACGCCCCTTCTCGGGCTGTAGGCACGGACGCCCCTTCTCGGGCTGTAGGCACGGACGCCCCTTCTCGGGCTGTAGGCACGGACGCCCCTTCTCGGGCTGTAGGCACGGACGCCCCTTCTCGGGCTGTAGGCACGGACGCCCCTTCTCGGGCTGTAGGCACGGACGCCCCTTCTCGGGCTGTAGGCACGGACGCCCCTTCTCGGGCTGTAGGCACGGACGCCCCTTCTCGGGCTGTAGGCACAGACGCCCCTTCTCGGGCTGTAGGCACAGACGCCCCTTCTCGGGCTGTAGGCACAGACGCCCCTTCTCGGGCTGTAGGCACAGACGCCCCTTCTCGGGCTGTAGGCACAGACGCCCCTTCTCGGGCTGTAGGCACAGACGCCCCTTCTCGGGCTGTAGGCACAGACGCCCCTTCTCGGGCTGTAGGCACAGACGCCCCTTCTCGGGCTGTAGGCACAGACGCCCCTTCTCGGGCTGTAGGCACAGACGCCCCTTCTCGGGCTGTAGGCACAGACGCCCCTTCTCGGGCTGTAGGCACAGACGCCCCTTCTCGGGCTGTAGGCACAGACGCCCCTTCTCGGGCTGTAGGCACAGACGCCCCTTCTCGGGCTGTAGGCACAGACGCCCCTTCTCGGGCTGTAGGCACAGACGCCCCTTCTCGGGCTGTAGGCACAGACGCCCCTTCTCGGGCTGTAGGCACAGAAACTACTTTAGTTATGGGTAACATAGATAGTCTCTGTTGATTTCTGATCTTGGGATTGGGTCTATTTGTCACAGGACCCCAATCATAGACTTTTTGGACACTTCTGTCCGGGGTAAAGGAACTTGAAACTGTAGAGGATACGTTGGAAGGTTTGCAGGTGAAAACATTGTGATGTTGGGACCTGTCACCAACTTTTGAGTTGCGGAAGGAACAGTCCTTAATAAGATGACTAGAACTCCCACAGTAAAAGCAGAGGTGAAGCTGCCTGCGATGGCGGCGTTCAGCGTCCGTGAGTTTGGAGCGCGGGTAGCTCTGGAATCTGCCCTCTCTCTGCATAGGAGGAGAGACTTGAGTTTGTAGGAAGCTTGACACGGAGGTCGCACTAGTCTCAATACATTGAGCAGGACTCTTCACTGTATTTAAAGCACCACCTAGGATTTCTGGTATGATTGGAATGATTCTTGATAGCAGACTTTGAAGTTGTTCCAATAAATAACAAAGAGTGTTTATAAGTTCAGGTTTTACAGCAGAAGACAGAGGAGTCCTGAAATTTGCAAAGGAGGAAGTCGCCCTCTCAGTAGAATCAGTTGTGAAGGGTGTACCATAGGGCTGACTTGAGCGAGGTCCACCTACAGGAACGAATTGTGCAGAGGAAGTTGGAATAACTGGAACAGGAGTGACTTGAACAGGAAGATCAGCAGAACTTGGAAGGGATTGCTGCAAGGTATCCAAATGGGTAGACATTCCCTGTAGAAACAGGATCACTTGTTGTTGTGCTGCCTCATAGCCATTGAGTCGTGATACCAAACTCTGGAGTGACCCTGACCCCACACTCTGACCACCGTCCGGGTCCATGGGCCTTGGACAAACTGTCAGGTTTGTCAGGATTCAGATTTAGTCTGTTCCCGGAGGGGGCACTAGTGGGTCAGTGTTGGAATGAAGTATGAGACGTGGAGGTTGCATAAAGAGTCCTGCGTTGAGGTTTATTAAACATAAAAGTCACAGAGAAATAATATAGCAGTGGATGATAACTTAGAACTGGCAGTAACAGATGAAATAATAAGCAGTAACTGAATCCAAGGTAATAATCAAAAGTCTCTGGCAACACAAATATAGAAGATAACTTGATGACTGAATGCAAATGGTTTCAAGCAAAGCAAAGTCTCTGGTAACAAACGTAGAATATTTTGGTAACTGGATGCAAATGGTTTAAAGCAAAGCAAAGTCTCTGGTAACAAACGTAGAATAATTTGGTAACTGGATGCAAATGGGTTAAAGCAAAATAAAGTCTCTGATAACACAAATGAGGAATGAAGGTAACTTGATAACTGGATGCAATACACAGAATGGAATGCTGGTAACAAGGTGCATAGATTAGGCAAAGGATAACACCTGAGGAGATTCTCTTACTGCTGTTGAACTGTGGCTGGAGTCTGGAGCAAGCAGGAGAAATGCAGAGTGATGTATGGAATGAAATGATGAGAAGAACCACTGGAGACTGGAACACGGGGAACCACTGGAGGCTGGAACACGGGGAACCACTGGAGGCTGGAACACGGGGAACCACTGGAGACTTGACACACCAAATGTGACTCATTGTCCAAGGCAATGTGAATGAGCCAGGAACTGGAGTTTATACACCTTGCTCTGTGATGATAGGATGAATCTCTGTGAGAACACACCCTTCAGGATTGGGTGTCCAGATCAGCTGAGAATTAACTGGAGATTGTGATTAACCGGGAGAATGATTCTGTAGACAGTTAATGCAATGCACTGCTGGTTGGGATCAGTAGTGCACCGGGAGTTAATGCTGGTTAACTAGAATCACTGTGTACTCCAGGCTGCTGGCTGAAACCAGTGATTACCAAACGATAGAACTGGTTAGGTGGAGCACAGTGAGCTGTGGGCTGCAGGAGACTGAAGACTGGAACTGCTGGGACCTGTAGTTCCACAGGTCCAATTCACAGGGAATACTCTGAAAACAGAGGACTGAAGCCAGGAGACGCCTGTTCACTGGAAGTGATGCAATGGAGAATGCGGATTCCTGACACGGTCCTCAGGAACCCACACAGTGCATGTTTTCCAGGTCTCCTCACAGAATCACAAGAGAGATAATTATTTTCACCTGTGGACCTTTTAAAATGTGCCAGTGAGTAATTAATACACCTGTGCACCTGCTGGGTTATCTGCAAAACATGCACTGTGTGTGCCCTGAGGACCGAGTTTCAGAACCACTGATTTAGAGGATAGAGCAGCAGCAAAAGGCCATTCAAGCCTACGCATCCAACAATATAGGCAAAAGAGGGGGAATGATATATAAATGATAAATTATATACTTGGTTATAGGAAAACATTTTCCTCTCAATACCAATATTATGACATATGTGTTGAATTGAACATATATGTTTCTTTGCGCCTGTGAGAATGATCCCACTGTTACACATTATAGGTAGTAACACTGTCTTATCGTGTGATACGTACGGGTAGTAACAAAGTGGTCATTGTAAGACATAGCGTTACCAGAAAAGGCTACTTAGGTTGTATGCAGTAGTAACGCTCTGCAGAGAGCACTTAGGTTGTATGCAGTAGTAACGCTCTGCAGGGAGCACTTAGGTTGTATGCAGTAGTAACGCTCTGCAGGGAGCACTAGGGTTATATGCAGTAGTGATGCTCTGCAGGGAGCACTCAGGTTGTATGCAGTAGTGACTCTCTGCAGGGAGCACTTAGGTTGTATGCAGTGGTAACGCTCTGCAGGGAGTACTTAGTTTGTATGCAGTAGTAACGCTCTGCAGGGAGAACTTAGGTTATATGCAGTGGTAACGCTCTGCAGGTCGCAGCTGTAAAACATTATTCTGAGATCACAATCCCGTTGTGAAAGGATCTCATAAATTTGATAAATAAAACCTGTGTTTAAATCCCTTTTAGATTTCACTTGCTTATATCAATTATTGCTCTACCCATATACCCATACATTGGTAGTGCTGGTATATAAATTATTTTATATATTTCATTCTTTTTTGTCTTTCCAGACTGACAATCAATTGCCTTATGTCATGCCTATTGAAAAATCTATCTTAAATAAAAATAATAAGTTGTTTTAATGTATTCATGAAACATAAAGAAAAAGAGTGCGCCACACATTAAGGCTTCTTTAGATATAAGCCCACTAGTGTTTTTTCTAACCCCGCTAACCAGTCATTGCAATTTGCTTAATGGCGCACCGCCAACCAGATTAGCTAATCTTTGGTATTAACACTTTTGGATTATTCCCTCCATCGGTTGGTTCATACATAGAAGGATCATAAAACAATTATCATTTGGGCCTGTGCATAGTCCCTCAGACTTAACGTCTTCCCTGGAAATACTTGTGGATGGAGCCCTTCATTCGCTTTGCAGGGATTCAAGGGTGGTCAATCTGTTGAAATCAGAGCACTACATTTTGGCCACAATGCTCGATCCTAGGTTTAAAGCCTACGTTGTATCTCTCTTTCCGGACACAAGTCTGCAGAGGTGGAAAGACCTGCTGGTGAGAAAATTGTCAGCTCAAGTGGAACGTGACCCGTCAACAGCTCCTCCTTCATTTTCTCCAGCAACTGGGGCTGCGAGGAAAAGGATAACATTTCCGAGCCCACCCACTGGACACAAAAGTAACACTACAAGTGACACATTAACAGGAAATTGTTTCTGTCACCATAGCGACAATTATCTGGAAATAAGATAATACACAGACACATAAAAAGACTCAATGGAAATCTTTTGTTTTTAAACGACTTTATTTCATATCTTTAATACACAGATTTTTGTCTAAATTTTAAACTTAAAAAATACTTTACTCTGCACAACATGGATAAAATATCCTTAAAGCACAGAAACAATTCAGGTTACATTATAGTATTGCAGGTAAGTAAAACAGATAGATATCAGGAGAGCCAAAACCCTATGGGGGTCATTCAGACCCAGCCGCAATAGTGGCCCGCAGCAGTTGGCTTGTGGTGACAAAATGCACGTGCGCAGCAGCCGCGCAGACAAACACATTGCGGCCGCATCCCTGAGGGGTGAACGTGGGTGGGCCGGGACCATTTTCCAGGTAGCTGCGTGATGTCACATCTGCGATCATCTCTGATTAACCCCCTATAAGCTTACAGAGTGCACCTCATATCTCATCTTTTCCAAGTTACTACAAATGATATGAGATCGGTAGCAGCACTACTTTCAGGATTATTACACAGAACACACATAAAGGCTGACACAGCAAATAACAGTAACACATACAAGGGATTAATTAGAAATAAGGAAGCATAATCATCATTAGGTCTAATTATCAACTGGTTCTGTGCGGGACCCATACACCTCTTTACTGCCTCCAGCAGCCCCTGGTACTGCACTGCAGCCACCTACCCTATCTCCCCCCACTACTGCCACCCACCCTGTCTCCTCCCAGTACTGACACCCCATACTGTCTCTCCCCCCCCACTACTGCCATCACCGTCTCACCCCCCTACTGCCACCCACCCTGTCTCCCCCCACTACTGCCACCCACCCTGTCTCGCCTCCACTACTGCCACCCGCCCTGTCTCCCCCCCACTACTGCCATCCGCCCCGTGTCTCCCCCCCTACTGCCACCCGCCCTATCTCCACCCTACTGCCACCCGCCCTGTCTCCCCCCCACTACTGCCACCCGCCCTGTCTTCCCCCCACTTCTGCCACCTGCCCTGTCTCCCCCCCACTACTGCCATCCACCCCGTCTCACCCCACTACTGCCACCGCTGTCTCCCCCACTACTGCCATCCACCCTGTCTCCCCGACTACTGCAATCCTCCATCTCCTTCCACTACTGCCACCGCCCTGTCGCCCCCCTAGTGCCACCGCCATCTCCCCCACTACTGCCACCACCCCATCTACACCAACTGCCACCCACCCTGCCTCACCCCACAACTGCTACCCGCCCTGTCGCCCCCCACTACTGCCACCCGCTTTGTCACCCCACACTACTGCCACCCGCTCTGTCACCACCATCTCCACCACTATTGCCACCGCCCCATCTCTCCCCACAGTCCTTCATCTGCAGGTAGAAGAAAGCAGGGCAGTAAGGAGGCAGAAGCTGCTTCTGGTACCATGGACCCTGGTCATGTAGGGCTCGTAGAGTCAGTAAGATTATGTAATAGGTGCCTACAGTAAGTAGGCAGAAGCTGCTTCTGGTACATTGACCCTGGTCATGTAGGGCTCGGAGAGTCAGTAAGATTATGTAATAGAGACACCATCTTACAGGCAGCCGCTGAAGGGAGTAGAGAACGGGTGTTATGTGGCAGGAACGGGCTGGTTAGGTAACAGCCTGGCTGCTGCATTCTGTACAAGCTACAAGCGGTGCAATTCGTTTGCTGGGAGACCCAGGTAGAGGACATTGCAGTAGTTTATGTGTGATGATACAAGTGCATGTATGACATCAGGTAGATCTTCTGAGGGAAATAAGTGCTGGAGTCTGGCTATGTTCCTCAGATGAGGATCTGATTGTGGCTGATACCTGATGTGTAAGTGTCACTCCACCATCCAGGACACCAAGCTTCCGCACAGGATCAGCATTTTGTAACTCTGAACCCCTAAGCGTGTCTGGTTGGTTTTGCAAAGATGAGCTGTAGCCCTGCCCTTTGTTGGTGAGCTTCTATCATAAGGACCTGTTTCACCAGGACTGAGTCACAGCCAACTGGCATCACCCACACCTGGAGCTCAACTAGACAACCATTTAGGATTGGTACTGGGTTCTCAGTACCTGGAGAAAAAGACAGGTCATCTGTATAGCAGTGGTAGATGAGGACATGACATCTGATTATTTCACCCAGTGGTAACATGTATATTGCAAAAAACATAGGAGATAGGATAAGAACCTTAAAGAACGCATGGCAATGATGAGTATACTACAGAAGATTAAAATGGTTCCGCACCTGAGTGATATCTATTGTATGCAATAAGAGATGATTTATTTCTCAGAGTATAGAAATGGCCTCTCACCTGTGTGACTTCGCTGATGTCTAACGAGATGTGATTTTTGTGTAAAACATTTCCCGCACTCAGCGCAAGAAAATGGCTTCTCACCTGTGTGACTTTGCTGATGTCTAACAAAATTTGATTTGTGTGCAAAACCTTTCCCACACTCAGAACATGGAAATGCCTTCTCACCTGTGTGACTTTGCTGATGGGTAACAAGTCGTGATTTGTGTGTAAAACATTTCCTGCACTCAGAGCAAGAAAATGGCTTCTTAGCTGTGTGACTTCTGTGATGTGTATCAAGATCTGATTTACATGCAAAACATTTCCCACACTCAGAACATGGAAAAGGCTTCTCACCTGTGTGACTGCGCAGATGTGTAACAAGTTGTGATTTACTTACACAACATTTCCCACACTCAGAACATGGAAATGGCTTCTCACCTGTGTGACTTCTGTGATGTATAACAAGATGTGATTTACTTACACAACATTTCCCACACTCAGAACATGGAAATGGCTTCTCACCTGTGTGACTTCTGTGATGTATAACAAGAGCTGATTTGTGTGAAAAACATTTCCCACACTCAGAACATGGGAATGCCTTCTCACCTGTGTGACTTTGCTGATGTGTAACAAGTTGTGATTTCCATGTAAAACATTTCCCACACTCAGAACATTGAAATGCCTTCTCACCTGTGTGACTTTGCTGATGGGTAACAAGTTGTGATTTTTGTGTAAAACATTTCCCGCATTCAGAGCAAGAAAATGGCTTCTCACCTGTGTGACTTCTCTGATGTATAACAAGTTTGGATTTCCAGGTAAAACTTTTCCCGCACTCAGAGCAAGAAAATGGCTTCTCACCTGTGTGCTTTCTTTGATGTCTAACAAGATATGATTTAAGTGCAAAACATTTCCCGCACTCAGAACATGGAAATGGCTTCTCACCTGTGTGACTTCTCTGATGTATAACAAGATGTGTTTTCTGTGTAAAACATTTCGCACACTCAGAGCAAGAAAATGGCTTAGCATCTGTGTGACTTCTGTTATGTCTAACAAGAACTGATTTGTGTGCAAAACATTTCCCACACTCAGAACATGGAAATGCTTTCTCACCTGTGTGACTTTGCTGATGGGTAGCAAGTTGTGATTTGTGTGCAAAACATTTCCCACACTCAGAGCAAGAAAATGGTTTCTCACCTGTGTGACTTCTGTTATGTATAACAAGATGTGATTTAGTTAAATAAGATTTCCCACACTCAGAGCAAGAAAATGGCTTCTCACCTGTGTGACTTCTCTGATGCATAACAAGATGTGAGTTTTGTGTAAAACATTTCCCACACTCAGAACATGGAAATGGCTTCTCACCTGTGTGACTTCTCTGATGTATAACAAGTCGTGATTTGTATGTAAAACATTTCCCACACTCAGAACATGGATATGACTTCTCACCTGTGTGACTTCGCTGATGTGTAATAAGATCTGATTTCGTTGTAAAACATTTCGTACACTCAGAACATGGAAATGGCTTCTCACCTGTGTGACTTCTCTGATGTATAACAAGATGTGATTTGTATGTAAAACATTTCCCACACTCTGAACATATCAGTGGCCTCTCACCTGCCTTACCTGTGTGTGGGTTAATAGGCTTTGTGTTCTTTGTAAAACATTTGGCATCTATAGAACAGGGAAACACTGTATCTACTCTCAGAGCTGTAACAGATGCACCAATATCAGAGTGATCAGGAGAACATTTCCCAGGATCAGAGGGATCAGCTGATAGAGCTGGATGTATAATTGGGGTAATGGGGTTATCTCCTGGAGAATCCTGTCTACTGTAATTATCTCTTATGTCACAAACCGGGGATAACATTAGATGTCCTTCTGAGATATTCCTGCTTGTGTGTCCATCTGCTGGAAATAAAATACATTATGGAAATGTGACATTTTCTGTAACAATATTAATCTTGTAAACAATAGGAGAAGACGACTCTCTGGGACACTTAATTGTAAATGTGTGTGTATAATAAAACATAACTTTTAATGAAGGCTTTATAATATTGTGTCTCAGACTATCATTGTGTCCACCCTCCTGAGAACACTCACAATAACAAATGTAATATTATAATAAGACTTAGATATATCTCTCTTGTACTGGTAACTAACCATGAAGTATAAATGGAGATGTAGTCACTCGCCAAGTCCTATGTCAGCACCAATGTAAAACAATGGATGGGGAACATATCGTATGAATTGGAGATTCTAGATGAATAATAACATCAGTCATATGAGCTGATGGATCAGAGAAATGTCTCCTAACGTTACTCCTGGAAGCATTGGTAAGGTAGCATTCCTTTATGTGTGTGCTCATACGCTGGTAAGCCTGTACAAGTGTTACTCATCTTATATAAGGTATATTGCTACAGCAGAGTAGGTGTGGAACAAGGTATTTTACATGCAATACACCCATATAATAACCTTCAATTATAATCATCTGCTAGGTTATAATCCACTCTAACACCCCCATCATGAGTTTTACCTCTATATTCTCTCAATAGTAATAAGGAAGATGTGTGTACGGTAAGTATGGTATAGAGAATTACATATCAGAATCTATACAGCTGCCGGCATACTTCTGCTTCTCATACATGTGCTACTGGCAGCAGTGAACATCTGAGTGAGAGTGAAGGGAAGACAGCAGAGTCTGATGAGAAAGAGATTGGATCTGCCTTTGCAGGGATGTACCACACCTGTCACCCCTGGGAGTATATAAAATAATAAATAAGAGGAGTGTGGTCCATCCAGACATGCTTTCTGGAGCTCTCCTCACTAAGGGGCACATGTACTAAGCAGTGTTAAAAGTTGAGAAGTTGCCCATAGTAACCAATCAGCTGCTCAGTATACTTTTATAGTATGCAAATTATAAATGTTACATCAATGCTGATTGGTTGCCATGGGCAACTTCTCTACTGGCTCACTTCACTTTTATCACTGCTTAGTACATCTCCCAGTATATGGCTTCTTATCTACCCTACCTGATAGCTCTCAGCCGCCGCTGGGATCAAGACCCAATCTATTAAGTCGTCCACTCCTACTGGCCTAAAGCCGCTCACTCCGGGCACTGTTCACTGCCGCAGCCTAGTGCCGCCGCTGAAGCCACGGGCTGTAGTCTGGGAATAAGTGCGCCCAGTCTTTCCTGCATACTCCGGATACCTGACTTGGAGGCGATTTTGCCTCAGGTGGGAGCACTTGCTCTCCTGCTTCTGCTGGGGACAGAACGGGCTGCCCACAGTCACCGGAGCCTAGCGGTGATATTAGGAAGTGAGGTGGCTGCCATTTTGGATCCTGGTGCCCGGCCATCGCATGCTTTGCTTCAATAAGGTTTAAAATTAATATAAGCTGCTAAATAAGTGTCCTGACGGCTGGACCGTGGTCAATACACTAAATTGAAGCATTTGCCTGGAGGTGAAACTACCTTCTATTTATATGGTTCCATTATAATCTACTTCCTCTCAGTCTACATGCAGAGCCCAGTATCAAGTATCGTCTGAGTACAGCTCATTACACTCTGATTACAACCTCACAGTATATTATTTTGTGGATTTATTCACTGAATATATTTTGCCATTTGTGTCTCTCTGGGCTGAGTACTTCACGTCTGTGATCACGCTGACCTCTAGTGGAATTTCTCGCTCATTACTGTGTTATTTGAGTTGCATTACATCATGTTTACTTGATACCCCCGTCACCCCGACTAAGAATGTCATTTTGAACTGAGTCATCTTGATGTAACCTCCTGACAGCGTACTACTGCTACTTTTATTTATAGATTGTATTTTCCTATCTCTGAGAGGTCAGTCTCTTTGTAACCAGCTTATGGGGGTCATTCCGAGATGATCGCTCGTTAGCAACTTTTTGCTGTGCTGCAATCAGATAGTCGCCACCTAAGGGGGAGTGTATTTTCGCTTTGCAAGTGTGCGAATGTTTTTGCAGCAGATGGCACAAAATAGTTTGTTGCAGTTTCTGAGTAGCTCTGGACTTACTCAGCCGCTGTGATCTCTTTAGACTTTTTGGTCCCGGAATTGACGTCAGACACCCGCCCTGCAAACGCTTGGACACGCCTGCGTTTTTCCAAACACTCCCAGAAAACGGTCAGTTGACACCCATAAACGCCCTCTTTCTGTCAATCACCTTGCGATCGGCTGTGCGAAATGATTCTTCGCTAAATCCATTGCCCATCACCAATCCTCTTTGTACCGGTACGACTCGCCTGCGCATTGCGGTGCATACATGTGCGGTTTTGATGAGTTTTAACCTGATCGCAGCGCTGCAAAAAAGTTGCTAGAGAGATCAACTCGGAGTGACCCCTCATGCCTCCAAAAAAGTACCAAATTGGCCCCACCTGTCCATCTCTTTGGTACCTCAAATTCAGGTGGTCCTTCTGAGACCGCTACAACATCATCTGCTTCTACTTGTCAGTCGCACAGCCCAGCTGTAATGGCTGAAAACGTCTTAAGACACTCTAGCTGGTCCTGTTACTCTACGCTCTATACATTCTATGTTATTTACATTTAAGGACTGAAAACCTCCGAACTTAACTCTAATATTTGAAGCTTTGGGGTCAGATATCAGTGAGATTGGCACTCGTACAGACTAAGATGAAAGAGATTGTTGCATCTCACAAAGATCTGATTTCAGCACATGACACCCTTCAGGAAGACATGGTCTCTATTTGTGATAAAGTCATTGATTTAGAAGACAGGTCTCGGAGAAATAATATCAGAATAATGGGCGTTCTGGATTCTGCTACAAATGCAGAGCTTTATGATTATGCCACGGTCCTCTTTTCAGAAACTTTCACTGAAGGCTTCTGCCGCGGACCTTCTTACTGATAGGATCCATAGACTCCCAAAGTCCACAGGCCCCTATCCAAGCACAGAGGGACACTCTGCTCAGGGTCCACTTTTTTCATATTAAAGAACACATTCTACGAGCCACTTTGTCTTCCTCAGGCACAGCTGAGTGCCTAAATAATCTGCAGATATTTCCAAATATTTCTCCTGTGACGCTGGACAAAAGGCGTCTATTCCACCCAAGGAAATGTGCAATACAAATGGGGCTTTCCTACTAACCTTATTGTAATGTGAAACGGCGCCTTCGCAGTGATACCTTCACCCGAGGATGGCCCTGCTATTCTGAAAATTTGGGACATTCCTGTTGACAGTCCTTCATGACACTTTACCTAAACCAATCCCGGAGGAGTTGTCTTCCGTCTCGAAGTAATATGATAAAGGAGTAAGACTGTTACAGACACTCAGAGTTTGTTTCCTACTGTAATATGTGCCAACTGGGACTAAGTTACTGGGCATGGATCTATTTTTGGCCCAGATTTATTTGCTCTTGTTATGGGTATAAAATGTATCTTTTTATCTTTATTTCCTGTGCTATATAATTGCTATATGGTCTGATATTCTATCCACTGTTACGTTTCATAATACCTTTCTAGAATGTTTGGGTGTTCAGGTAAAGCATGACTGATTCGTGTAACACCCTGTTGCCCTTATAAAGGTGTTGGTGGAACCTACATTGGATATCAGGCCATGTTCTTGGCCTTTACCTCCTTTGGATACATTGGTTACATTGAGATTTGAGATTTCTTTGTACAATTGTTACTATGATGACTAGATTTTGCACTCTTGTGTGGCTACTTGGGGTAGTCGGTGGGTTTCCCTTTTAGGCCAGACCGCCACCTTTTTCTACCTTTCTGTCACAGTTCCCTAGTAACCGAATCTCTAGTTCCTTTATGGATGCTATTTCTGATTGTCTTTCATTTTTCTTCCCTATTTTATTAATTTTTTTCTGTTATTTGATAGTTTGAAGTATGCACACGCCCTACAGACTCTATTGGACTTTACACAGATGATCCTAGATGTTTCATTTGGTAGACTTACCATTGTTAACTCTCTTTCCGCGAGGTTCATTGGTTTCACAGGAAAACATTGCAGTATCCACAGGAAAATATTGGGGTGGGATCTTGATCCAGAGGCACAAACAGGCTAAAGCTTTAGGCTGTCCCAGGATGCATTGGGGCCTCCTCTATAACTCCACCTCCAGACACTGGAGCTCAGTTTTGTTTAACCAGTCCAATGCAGGAGCAGGTAAAAGAGAAGGCAGATGTTAGTCACATAGAACCACATTCTCATGACAGGAGAAGGGACCAGCGGCTAACGCCGTACAAACCTACAGAATCTAGGTGCGTCAGGGTGGGCGCCCTGTGGAACCAATGTACCTCACAGAAAGAGCTGTAACAATGGTAAGTCTACCATAACTCTCCTTTTCTGCAGCAGGATACATTGGTTTCCACAGGAAAACATTGGCGACGTTCCTCAAGGGAGGGGACGCACCTTAACGGGCATGAGAACGTGGCATCCAAAGGAAGCATCCTGGGAAGCAGAAGTATAAAAGGCATAGAACCTAATAAACATGAGGACCACGTAGCCGCCTTCCACAATTGTTCTGCGGATGCGCCACGGCGAGCCACCCAAGAGGGTTCAACAGACAGATTAGAATGGGCTTTAATAGCAGCAGGAGCTGGAAGTCCAGCTTGCGCATAAGCTTGTGCAATCACCATTCTAATCCATCTGGCCAAAGTTTGCTTATTCGCAGGCCAGCCACATTTGTGAAAACCAAACAGTACAAAAAGGGTATCTGACCTCCTGATAGAGGCAGTCCTTTCCACATAAATACAGGGAGCCCTTACCACATCCAAACAACGGTCTTTGGAATACAAATCTGAAGAGATAAAGGCCGGAATCACAATCTCTTGGTTAAGGTGAAAAGATGACAGCACCTTAGGCAAATAGCCAGGTCTATTTCAGAGAGCTGGCCGGTCACTGTGAAAAGTCAAATAGGGTGGACCACAAAACAAAGCGCCTAAGACAGATACCCTTTTTGCAGAGGCAGTTGCCAGCAAGAACAGGACCTTGGCCATGAGCCATTTTAGGTCCACTGACTCAAGAGGTTAAAATGGAGACTCTTGCAGGACCTTTAGTGCAACAGTCAAATCCCATGGAGCCACAGGAGGGACATGGGGAGGCTGACTCCTAAGTATGCCCTGAGCGAAAGTATGAACGTCAGGTATAGATGCAATTTTCCTCTGAAACCATACTGACTAGGCAGAGATGTGAACCTTGAGGGTGGCCAGACGAAGACCTAGTTCAAAGCCTTGTTGCAGAAAAGCCAGGATTCTGGATGTTCTGAATTGATATGTATCATAATTCTTGTCAGCACACTAGATGAAGTAAGAATTCCAGACTCTGTAATAAATCCGGGCAGATGCCGGTTTGCGGGCTTTCAGCATAGTCTGAATAACTGCCTCGGAAAATCCTTTGGCCGTCAGGAGTGAAGCTTCAAGAGCCACACTGTCAAAGCCAGTCTGGCCAGGTCTGGGTAAAGACAAGGGCCCTGTATGAGAAGGTCCGGGCGCTGCGGAAGTAGAAGGGGTCTCACTGCAATAATGACATGGGATGATCTAGATATTGTGGCAATTACAGAGTCATGGTGCAATGAAAATCATGACTGGGACATAGCTATCCCGGAATATACTTTATTTAGGAAGGACAGAACGGGAAAAATCGGAGGAGGGGGGGGCAATGTATGTAAAAAAAAGCATTAATACTACCTTAATACAAAGTAATGAAGAAAAAACTGAGGCCCTTTGGGTGTCCATAGAAATAGGGGAGAAGTCGATTATTCGTATTGGTGTGATATATAGGACACCAGGACAGGAAGTAGAACTGGACAAGAACCTATTGCAGGACATAACTAAAATGGCATTAATAGCAGAGATAATAATCATGGGAGACTTTAATCTTCCTGATGTAAACTGGGAGGTGTCTGTTGCTAGTTCCACTAGAATTAGAGAAATTTTAAATTCCCTTCAGGGAGCATCCCTCCACCAATTGGTGAGGGAGCCCACTCGGAAAGACGCAATATTAGACTTAATACTTACAAATGGAGACAGAATATCGGATGTACAAGTTGGTGAAAACCTGGGATCCAGTGATCATCAAGCAGTATGGTTCAGCATTAAGACATAGACTGACTCGTCCCAAACAAAAACAAAGGTGTTGGATTTTAGGAAGGCTGATTTTGTAGGGATGGGAAAATGTGTAAGCGATTCTTTGGCAGAGTGAAGGAACTTGGAAACAGTGCAGGAGAGGTGGGAAACATTAAAATGTGCAATATTAAAGGCAACAGACCTTTGTATCAAAAGTGTTAGGAAAAACACAAGGAAAAGGAAGCCAGTGTGGTTTGTGAAAGAAGTAGCAAATATTGTGAATGAAAAAAAAAGACGGCTTTTAGGAAATATAAGCAGACACAGAATAATGAAGACAAAGATATATATCTTGTTAGACAGAAGGAGACTAAGAAGGTAATCAGATGTGCAAAGGCACAAGCTGAGGAGAAAATGGCCCAGTCAGTGGGTAAAGGAGGCAAAACTTTTTTTAGGTATATAAGTGAAAGGAGAAAAACAAAAGGCGGAATTATAAAACTAAAGACAGAAACTGGGAGTCTTGTTGAGGGAGACAATGTAATAGCAGATCATCTTAATACTTATTTTTGCTCAGTATTTACTACTAAAAGAGAAGGGAAGGGGCCACAGTTAAGTTGCAGTGATATTTAGGAAAATTAAACAAGTACACTTACAGAGGAGAAGGTCCTAACAGAACTCTCAAAGCTGAAAGTGGACAAATCTATGGGGCCAGATGGGATGCATCCAAGGATACTAAAAGAACTTAAAGAGGTGCTGGTAGCACCATTGACAGAATTATTCAACCAGTCATTAGCTACAGGAGTAATTCCTGAGGACTGGAAAGAGCGAACATAGTCCCACTGCACAAAAGTCTAAGCAAGAGCAAGGAGGAGGCAAACATCTACAGACCAGTGAGTCTTACATCAGTAGTAGGGAAATTGATGGAAACACTCTAAAAAGAAAGAGTTGTAGATTATCTCAAATCCAGCAATTTACAGGATCCCAACCAGCATGGATTCACTGGGGGGAGATCATGTCAAACAAATCTTATTGACTTTTTTGACTGTGTGACTAAAGTGATGGATAAAGGTGAAGCCGTGGATATAGCTTATCTAAACTTTAATAAGGATGTTAACACTGTTCCATATTGCAGACTGCTAAATAAACTTGGAAGCTTGGGATTGGATACTAGAATTATTTAATGGATAAGATCTTGGTTGAAGGATAGAAAACAGAGAGTTGTGGTAAATGGAGTGCATTCACAGGAGGGAAATGTTACCAGTGGAGTACCCCAGGGATCTGTACTTGGACCAGTGCTTTTTAATATCTTTATTGGCGACATTGCAAATGGCATTAAAAAGAAAGTATGCCTTTTTGCAGATGACACAAAGGTATGCAACAGGGCAGACACACCAGGTGGGGTAAAACAAATGATTGAGGATCTAGGTAGACTACAGGAATGGTCAAGATCGTGGAAATTACAGTTTAATTCCAAAAAATTCAAAATCATGCACTTGGGTCTCAAAAATCCAAAGGCTAAATATAGTATTAAGGGCACTATACTGGAAACTGCTGAGGAGGAAAGGGATCTAGGAGTCACTATTTCAGGTGACATAAAGGCAGGTAAGCAATGTAACAAAGCAATGAGAAAGGCTAGTCAGATGCTTGGTTGCATTGGGAGAGGAAACAGTAACAGAAAGAAGTAATAATGCCACTGTATAGGTCATTGGTACGGCCTCATCTAGAATACTGTGTTCAATTCTGGAGGCCATATCTTCAAAAGGATATTAATACATTAGAGCTTGTACAAAGAAGAGCAACTAAAATGGTGCATGGCCTACATCACAAAACATACCCAGAAAGGCTAAGAATTTGGAGCAGAGAAGGGAAAGAAGGGAAAGAGGGGTAATGATAGAAACTTTCAAATACATCAAGGGTTTTAACAAAGTCCAGGAGGGAAACATTCTCCAAATGAAGAGAAGCAATAGAACGCGAGGATATGCACTGAGATTGGAGAGGGGGAGGTTCAGGGGAAATTTGCGGAAATATTACTTCACAGAGAGGGTAGTGGACAAGTGGAATAGCCTCCCATCAGAGCTGTTAGAGGCTAAGACAGTAGAGCAATTTAAACATGCATGGGATAGGCATAAGGATCTCCTTACAAAGAAATAAGGATCAAATAAGGATTGAGATAAAAATATGGTAAAACCCCCCCCCCCAAAAACAGAAGGGCAGACTAGATGGGCCAAGTGGTTCTTATCTGCCGTCAAATTATATGTTTCTATGTTTCTCTGTTGACAGACCCAGCAGGTCTGAGAACCAATATCTTCGAGGCCACGCTGGAGCGACTAGAAGTAGTAGTCCTCCTTCTTGTTTGAACTTCCATAGTCGTAGTATCCTGGGCAAAAGTGACACTGTAGGGAACACGTAGGGCAGCCGAAAGTTCCATGGAATTGCCAGTGCGTCCACGAATGCTGCTTGAGGATCCCTGGTCCTTGATCCGTACCGTGTGATTGTGTCGAGATGCCATGAGGTCTACGTCCAGTAGGCTCCATCTATCCACTAGGAGTTGAAAGACTTCCGGATGAAGATTCCACTCTCTGGCATGTATGTCCTGGCGACTGAGGAAGTCTGCTTCCCAGTTTTGGACACCTGGAATGAACACTGTCGATATGGCTGGCAGATGGCGTTCCGCTCAACAAAGGATTTTTGACACTTCCATCATTGCCATGCGGCTTTGAGTGCTGCCTTCATGATTTATGAATGCCACCATGGTGGCGTTGTCTGACCGTACCTGAACAGGCCTGTTCTGTACCAGAGGCAGGGCGAGAGAGTGCATTGAACACTGCCTTCAACTCCAGAATGTTTATTGGGAGGAGTGATTCCTCCTTGGTCCAGCGACCCTGAAACGAGTGTTGCTCCAACACCGCACGCCATCCTCTCAGACTGGCATCTGCTGTCAGCATAACCCAGTCGGGGATCCAGAAGGGATGGCCCTTGCTTAATCGCTGATCCTCTAGCCACCAGGTCAGCGACAACCGAACCTCCGGAGTTAAAGCAATCATCTGAGATCTGATCTGATCTGGAGACAGAAACACCCATTGACTGTGTGTATCCAGAAGTGCCCCTTGGTGCACTATGAGCTGGGAACAGCGAGGACTTTTTCCAATACATAAGCCAACTATGGGCTTGCAGAAAGTTTGCCAGTGGGAATTTACCAGAATCAGCAGATCGTCCAGATACGGTAGGATTATGATCCCCTGGCAACGAAGATGTGACCTTATCACGGCCATGACCATGGTGAAAATCTGAGGAGCCGTAGCCAATCCAAATGGTTGAGCCTGGAATTGAAAGTGTAGGTTGCCAATAGCAAACCGCAGAAACTGCTGGTGTGACCTGGCAATCGGTATATGCAGGTATGCATCCTGTATATCCAGGGATACCATATAGTCTCCAGGTTCCATAGCCAGTACAATTGAGCGCAGTGTTTCCATACGAAACCTGGGTACTCTCACAAACTTGTTCAGAGATTTGAGGTTGAGCATAGGCCGGAATGACCCATTGGGTTTCGGAACTAGAAACAGGATCGAATAATAAACTCTGCCTCTCTGGGACTGAGGTATCGGCACAACCACTCCTGTACTACGGAGAGAACTGACACTCGTTTACAAAGCTTGCACCTTTAACGGATCCCATGCGCCTGAAGTGGTCTTTCACCAGACCTGGGTGAACTGTAGAAGTCGGCCTCCCACCCTGTAATCCTCCAGGGGGAGGCCCGCCACATCATGCAGCAGGTTTGTCATGTTTTGAAGCAGGCTGATGGGCATCCCAGGATTGTGTGGCCTTGGGCTAGGTGGTTTTGGGAGCACGAGATTGTCTCGGCTATGCCTGACCTTTTGCTTTCCCTTGAGGCCGAAAAGATTAGTTTTGGGAAGAAAAGCAGTCTTAGCAGCTGCTAATTCAGATACAATTTTATCCAGGCAAATATAGTGGTGGATGCCCAATTATCCTAGTCACATCATTCAGGAGCTTGAATGGGAGTTTTTACCAAACAAAATGTCCCCCCTTAAATGGGAGTACCTCTAAGGTCTTTTTGGAGTCTAGGTCCACCTTTGATGACCTCAAAAACAGAATACGGTGAGCCAGGACAGACGTCGACGCCTTGGCTGCCAGTACTCCTGAATGTAACAGGCAGCAGTGGTAATGTGAGACAGGTATTGTCTGGCACTGTCAGATATATCCTAAGGCAGCTCATCTTTTAATGCCTGAACCCATACTTCAATACCTTTTGCACCCCAGGAGGCAGCTATAGTGGGCCTATGCACAGCTCCTGTGAGGGAGTAAATAGACTTCAGGTATCCCTCCACACGCTAATCTGTCAGTTCCTTCAGTGAGGTGACAGTGGTGACAGTCAGAGTGGATGATACCACAAGACGGGTGACATGAGAATCCAATGGTGGAGGATTTTCCCACTTGCTACATAACTCTGCAGGGAGAGGATATCGAGCCAAGGCCCGTATAAAGACACAGGGAATTTCTTCTTTGGAGTAGACCAGGGTTCCCGTCTGATGTCCACTGAATGGTCAAAATGGGGTAACAGAGTTTTATCAACTTTCTGCAGCTTACACATATCGGTTTCTTTTGCTGTAGTAGTGGAATCCTCATAGAAACTACTAAGGCCGGAACATCAACCTGTAAGGGAGAATCCTCATCAGTAACACCACATTCAGTGTCTGACAAGGCCATATGTTCCCCCTCCTCTTCAGATGAAACATCAGAGAGGTATATGGACTGTGAGGAAGTAGCCCGCTTAGATAACCCGGAAGCACAGGAGTGACCTGGGGTGGATATCTGTCTAACAAAGGACTGATTTATTTGTTGCAGATGGTTAGACAAGGCGGATTAACCATAGGTGGCTGTAGTGGTACAGGTGGTCCCATAGGGGGCGTAAGGCGTTCCACCGGGGTACTCAGTAGGTTAGTGAACGCAGCCCAGGGTGGCTCCTGATTGGTTACAGGAGCTGCAGACTGACAGGGAGATGTATGACACGCAGTAGACAGACCTTCATACACAGCTTCCCCCTCTGGTAAATCTTTGGTGCATACTCTGCATGATGCAGGAGCTTCCACAGACTTACTGCACTTCCTGTTACACATTGTACACAAAATGCAACAATAGAGCGGTTTAGTACGATAAAGCCAAAGTACAACACCTGCGAATAAAGCCGTTAGTATGTGACCGAGTACACAGTAGATTAAACGTAATAGGTAAATACTGTGTCGCAGTAACTATATACATGACCCAGACGTATCTAGCCACTTAGAGTACGGAATATAGGGACAGTTGTATCTGGGAAACACTGAAAGTGAAACCACACAGCAGATGCAGGCACACATAGTCACAGGCAATGCAGAAATTACTACCACAATAAAGCTGCACTGAACTAGAATATTATATATCACAGCATGGTCCTAGGCCGGCGGTATATATTAGAATACTCGTACAATATATTCGGTAACAGGTACACTTTTTCTTAAGTAACGCCGTCTGTATAAAGACATGTAGAATACTGAAGTGTCCGTACAGTCACAGTGCTGTATACAGTCAGCTCTACAAGGCAGACCTTGCCCTGCAGTCCCGGAGACCAGCCGCAGCTATGCTCAGAAGATGGCACCCAGCGTCTCAGTCAGGGAGTGAGGAGGAATGTGAGGCAGCACCAGGGCGGGAAAATCTGCTCAGAAATGGCGCCCTGAGCCGGTGGAGGGGCTACAGGTCAAGCACTGACTCCCCTATGCTGGACTTCCACCCTAAGTACTGTGAGTCTTATTAAATGGGGTGTTAGTACACCCAACCTGTACTCAGGCACCCCAGTGGTCTAGTGGGATTCCTGTCCGGAGACAGTGTCCACGCCAACGCCGCGACCGGTCTCCCGCCTAGGGAACACTCTTACCTCCTTCCTGTATCAGCCACGTGAACCAGGAGAGCGTCTGCAACCGTGTGCCTAGAGCCGGAGCGTCTCTGCCGCAAGAACCCGGGAACTGAGTTGCGGGAGTATGTGACGCCACTTGGGAGGTGATGGAGCTGCAGCACTGAATGTCACACTGACATATCAGCGATGCGGCCCTTAAGGTCTTCTTAGAAAGCTTTCCTGGGCTGCCAGTGCAGCCCCCGTTAGGTGACCTGCTGAAGACACCAACTCGAAACTGAGCTCTAGTGCCTGGAGGCGGGGTTTATAGAGGAGGCACCAATGCATCCTGGGACAGCCTTAAACTTTAGCCTGTTGGTGCCTCTGGATCAAGATCCACTCTACACTCCAATGTTTTCCTGTGGAAACCAATGCATCCTGCTGCAGAAAGGTATTAATTTTCTTTGTAAGAGACGTCTTGCACTAAAATATTTAGCTGACCAGAAGGCGGCGGTGGTAGCCATTCAGGAATCACATGTTCCATTGCACTCTCCCCCTCAGTTTACCAATAACTATCCAGCATGCTCTATCTCCTGTGGTGTAGCCATCCTTTCCCATAGATCCTGCCCCTTTCACCTGGAAAGCAAGTGGGTGGATTGCAATGGTAGATATTGGGGTATATGCAATTCACGGCGAATCGTGGCAATTTTTCGCCGTTTTTTAATTCGACTCAATTCGACAGGTGAATTCCGGCAGGTGGCTGCCGGAATTCACCATATTCAATGAAAAACGGATTCGACTGACCCGCGGGCGAAAATCGGCTGATTTGGCGGATTTTGCCGCGATTTTAAAAAACGGGAAAAACCCGGAAAAAAAAATGGCGTGGGGTCCCCCCTCCAAAGCATAACCAGCCTCGGGCTCTTCGAGCTGGTCCTGGTTCTAAAAATGCGGAGAAAAATTGGGCATGGATCCGCCGTATTTTTAAAACCAGCACCGGGCTCTGCGCCTGGTCCTGGTTCCAAAAATACGGGGGACAAAAAGAGTAGGGGTCCCCCGTATTTTTAACACCAGCATCGGGCTCCACTAGCTGGACAGATAATGCCACAGCCGGGGGTCACTTTTATGCCGTGCCCTGCGGCCGTGGCATTAACTACCCAACTAGTCTCCCCTGGCCGGGGTACCCTGGGGGAGTGGGGACCCCTACAATCAAGGGGTTCCCCCCCCAGCCACCCAAGGGCCAGGGGTGAAGCCCGAGGCTGTCCCCCCCCCATCCAATGGGCTGCGGATGGGGGGGCTGATAGCCTTTTGTGATAATAAAAAGATATTGTTTTTTCCAGTAGTACTACAAGTCCCAGCAAGCCTCCCCCGCAAGCTGGTACTTGGAGAACCACAAGTACCAGCATGCAGGAGAAAAACGGGCCCGCTGGTACCTGTAGTACTACTGGAAAAAAAATACCCAAATAAAAACAGTACACAGACACCTTGATAGTAAAACTTTATTACACACTACCGACACACACATACTTACCTATGTTGACACGCCGACTGCCACGGTCTCCGACGATCCGAGGGTACCTGTGAAAAAATTATACTCACCTTCCAGCGTCCAGAGGTACATCCACGTCCAGATATAAATCCACGTACTTGTTAAAAAAACAAACCGAACACCCGCTCCATACCTGACTGAAAGGGGTCCCATGCTTTCACATCAGACCCCTTTCTCCCGAATGCCGGGACATCACGTGACTCCTGTCACTGAAGTCCCTTCAGCCAATCAGGAAGCGCTACTTCCGTGGCGCTCACCTGATTGGCTGTGCGCTGTCTGTGCTGTGACAGCGCATCGCAAAGCCGCTCCATTAGTTTCAATCGTGGGAACTTTGCCGTCAGCGGTGGGGTTACCCGCGGTCAGCCGCTGACCGGCGGGTGACCTCACCGCTAGCCGCTAAGTTCCCACCATTGAATATAATGGACGGGGCTGTGCGGTGCGCTGTCACAGCACAGACAGCGCACAGCCAATCAGGTGAGCGCAACGAAGTTGCGCTTCCTGATTGGCTTTAGAGACCTTTGTGTGACAGCTGTCACTGACAGGTCTCATTCGTGGAAAGGTGTCCCATGTGTCAGCATGGGACCCCTTTCAGTCCGCTGGTCGGGTATTTGCGATTTGTTATTTTGCCAAGTCCGTGGATTTATCTCTGGACCCTGGTTGAGGTTGTCACGATCCGGGTATCTGGACGCCATTACTTACCCTTCAGATGCCTCCTAAGGCGGGCTCAGCGTTCCAGGACCGGATTCCGCTGTTCCTGAGTTTCCACATGCAGAGTGGTCTTTTCATCAGCCGCGGCCTCCGCTGTGCCCGCGTGGTTAAATGTGCATCTATCAGCCTGGCGTCTCCTGTCTCCGGTGGCCGGCGCCGCCATTACTGTTTCCCAGACCACATGGATTACAAACCAAACTTCCCTCCAAGTGTCTGCATGGGCGCAGCCATCTTGGATTCTGTCATCTGATCATTTCCACCAATCTGCTGTCTGTGTTGTTGATTTGCATAATTGCCTAGCCAACCCCTTCCTTGCTGCAGGTATAAGTAAGCTGTACCTGAGCAAGGAAGACGTCAGTGCTTTGGTTGTCAAACCTAGTTCCTGTTTGTCTCTCTTCTATGATTGTCTTCCAGGTTCCAGCTCCTGTCTCAAGACTTCCACCATAGAGACCCGCACCAGCATTCCACCTGCGGTGTAGCCTGACTCTCCAATCCATTGTGGATTCATCTGTTTCCAGCTACAACACTACCTGCTTCCAGCCTCAGCTTCCAGCAGAGTACAGCTTCCCTTAAAGGGCCGGTGTCCTTTCTACACTTTACCACTCTCCACCGGAATTATTATTTCTCCGCTCTCAAGTTCTACATTTCAGTTCACATTTCATCGCTCCCAAAGTTCATTTATTATTTAACTGGTTCCAGCCAGTATCCACTCCGTGCTAACAACAGTCTGGTTCCAGCCAGTATCCACAGCAGCTGTTTTACCTTCAGCAACCCAGCTCTTCCTGGAACACCAGCTGGTACAATCCTGGGTTATCTCCATTGCTACAGCCGGGCCTGGTAAGGACTTTCCATCTAGAAGATCATAAGAACTATCTCACACTACCAGTGCCCTGTGGCTCCTGCCATGCTGTAGTACTCAGGAACTGTATTTATTCTTTGCTGACTTTTACGTTTTCTTTTATTGCTGCTGTGATGCGGAGTTGTCATAATAAACATCATTGACTTTTATCTAAGTTGTCATGGTCACGCCTTCGGGCAGTTATTATTCATGTTACTTACATGTCCAGGGGTCTGATACAACCTCCCAGGTTCCGGTACATCTCAGCCCCTACAACTGAGGCTGCCTCCCGTCAGCTCAGGCCCTCAGTTGTGACAGTAAGCACTGACCTAATGAATCCAGCCGGAGACCAGGATCAAGCGGCCAGGCCGATGCAAGAACTGGCAGCCCGACTAGAACATCAGGAGGCTGCACAGGGCCACATCATCCGCTGTCTCCAGGATCTCTCTACTCGGCTGGATGGGATTCAGACAACTCTCCGTGGATCAGGCGCGCCTGGTGCGTCAACCACAGTGACTCCAGCTATAACCCCACCCACCTTACCCATTTCTGCTCCACGTCTTCATCTTCCAACGCCAGCAAAATTTGACGGATCTCCAAGATTCTGCAGGGGTTTTCTCAACCAGTGTGAGATTCAGTTTGAGCTACAACCTGGCAATTTTCCCAGTGACCGTACAAAAATTGCCTACATTATTTCTCTTCTCAGTGGCTCAGCCCTTGATTGGGCATCACCGTTATGGGAGAGGTCCGACACCCTGCTATCTTCTTACACTGCATTTGTGTCAACATTCAGGCGCATCTTCGACGAGCCAGGCCGGGTAACTTCAGCTTCGTCTGAGATTCTCCGTTTACACCAGGAATCACGTACTGTAGGACAATATCTTATACAGTTCCAGATCCTGGCATCCGAACTGGCATGGAACGACAAGGCCCTGTATGCTGCATTCTGGCATGGTTTATCCGAGCGTATTAAAGATGAGTTAGCTACCAGAGACTTACCCTCCAAGTTAGATGAGCTAATCTCACTTTGTACGAAAGTTGACTTACGTTTCAGAGAGAGAGCAACTGAGCGTGGAAGATCATCTGCTCCAAAATCTTCTACTCCTCCTCCTCGCCAACTGTCACCAACTACAGATGAACCCATGCAAATTGTCCGTTCCCGTTTAACTCCTGCTGAGCGCCGAAGACGTCTCTCCGAGTTTCTCTGTCTGTATTGTGCAGCTCCGTCTCACACCATTAATGCCTGTCCCAAACGTCCGGGAAACTCCAAATCCTAGCTCGCCAAGGAGAGGGCCGGCTAGGAGTAATGATCTCCTCTCCATCTCCTCAAGATTGTAACCTCCCAGTCTCGCTTCAAGTTGCTCAACGTTATCAGAACGTCATTGCCCTCCTGGATTCCGGAGCAGCTGGGAACTTTATTACTGAAGCCTATGTTAAACGGTGGTCCCTACCCACCGAGAGACTTCCTTCGTCCTTTTCCTTAACTGCTGTGGATGGCAGTAAAATTTTTGATACAGTTATTTCTCTAAGGACTCTACCAGTTCGTCTGAGAGTGGGAGTTCTTCATTCCGAACTTATTTCATTTTTAGTGATTCCAAGAGCCACACATCCTGTGGTCCTGGGCCTTCCATGGCTCCGTCTTCACAATCCTACAATTGATTGGACGACTACGCAAATCCTGGCATGGGGTTCCTCCTGTACTAAGACATGTTTGTTTAAAGTGTTGCCTGTCTGTTCTTCCTCCCCCAGGTCGTCTGATGTTCCACCTCCTCCATATCAAGATTTCACGGATGTGTTCAGTAAAGCTTCTGCTGATATCCTTCCTCCTCATAGAGAATGGGACTGCCCGATTGATCTCGTTCCAGGGAAGGTTCCACCTCGAGGCCGAACTTATCCGTTGTCTCTCCCCGAGACACATTCTATGGAGGAATACATTAAAGAGAACCTAGCAAAGGGGTTCATTCGACCTTCTTCTTCTGCAGCCGGCGCAGGCTTCTTTTTTGTAAAGAAGAAAGATGGTGGTCTGCGGCCGTGCATCGACTACAGAGGTTTGAACGACATTACCATCAAGAACCGCTATCCTTTACCCCTGATTACTGAGCTCTTTGACAGAGTTAGCGGAGCTACCATCTTTACAAAGCTGGACCTGAGAGGTGCATACAATCTCATCCGGATCCGTGAGGGTGACGAGTGGAAGACCGCATTTAACACCCGTGACGGACATTATGAGTACCTCGTCATGCCCTTCGGATTGAGCAATGCTCCAGCTGTCTTCCAGCATTTCGTCAATGAGATCTTCAGAGACATTCTATACCGTCATGTCGTGGTCTATCTAGATGATATCCTCATTTTTGCCAACGATTTAGAGGAACATCGTTTCTGGGTAAAGGAGGTTCTGTCCCGTCTCCGTGTCAATCATCTCTACTGCAAATTAGAGAAATGCGTCTTTGAAGTCAAGTCCATTCCGTTTCTAGGGTACATTGTGTCCGGTTCCGGACTAGAGATGGATCCTGAGAAACTACAAGCAATCCAGAATTGGCCGGTACCCTTAACCCTCAAAGGGGTCCAGAGGTTCTTAGGGTTCGCCAATTATTACCGAAAGTTTATACGAGACTTTTCCACCATTGTGGCGCCTATTACTGCTTTCACCAAGAAGGGTGCTAACCCGTCCAAGTGGTCTGAAGAAGCCATGCAAGCTTTTCATCTTTTAAAACAGAGGTTCATCTCTGCACCTGTCCTGAAACAGCCTGACATCGACTCTCCTTTCATCTTAGAGGTGGATGCCTCCTCCGTTGGAGTAGGAGCGGTGTTATCTCAGAGGGCTAAAGATGGTCATTTACATCCTTGCAGTTTCTTCTCACGGAAGTTCTCCCCAGCGGAGCGCAACTATGCCATTGGCGACCAGGAGTTGCTAGCCATCAAGCTCGCTCTAGAGGAGTGGAGATATCTGTTGGAGGGAGCTTCTCATTCAATCACCATCCTTACAGACCACAAGAACCTTCTATATCTAAAAGGCGCACAATGTCTCAACCCTCGTCAGGCCAGATGGGCACTTTTCTTTTCCAGGTTCGACTTTAAACTCCAGTTCTGTCCGGGCTCTCAGAATCGCAAGGCCGATGCCCTTTCCCGCTCATGGGAGCAAGAAAATGAGTCAGAGTCTTCAGACAAGCATCCTATTATAAATCCGTTGGCATTCTCCACGGTAGGGATGGACTCTACGCCCCCATCAGGGAAAAGTTTTGTGAAGCCGACACTAAGGAAGAAGCTCATGCATTGGGCCCATGCTTCCCGTTTTGCCGGACATACAGGTATCCAAAAAACCCTGGAGTTTATCTCTAGGTCCTATTGGTGGCCAACTCTGAAAAAGGACGTTTTGGAGTTTATTGCATCTTGCCCAAAGTGTGCTCAACATAAAGTATCCCGCCAGTCGCCTGCGGGGCAACTGGTTCCACTATCTGTTCCCCGTCGACCATGGACCCATTTGTCGATGGATTTTATTACAGATTTGCCCATGTGCAACAAGTTCAATACCATCTGGGTGGTAGTTGACCGGTTCACCAAGATGGCACACTTCATTCCTCTCACCGGTCTTCCGTCAGCTTCCAAGTTGGCTCAAGTATTCATACAAGAGATCTTCCGACTCCACGGTCTTCCAGAAGAAATTATCTCAGATCGAGGAGTTCAATTCACAGCCAAATTCTGGCGAAGTTTATGTCAAGTCCTCCAAGTCAAGTTAAAGTTTTCCACGGCTTACCATCCTCAGACCAATGGTCAAACTGAGAGGGTGAATCAGGACTTGGAGGCCTTCCTCCGCATCTATGTGTCCTCCTCTCAAGATGACTGGGTTCAATTACTTCCCTGGGCCGAGTTCTGTCATAACAACCAGTATCATTCTTCATCTTCCTCAACACCATTCTTCACCAACTTTGGATTCCACCCTAAAGTCCCTGAGTTCCAACCGCTTCCAGCAACTTCTGTTCCCGCAGTGGATATCACCTTGCATCAGTTTGCCAATATCTGGAAGAGCGTACGATCAGCTCTACTCAAGGCATCATTCAGGTACAAGAAGTTTGCGGATAAGAAGCGTCGAGCAGTTCCTGCTCTCAAGGTGGGTGATCGGGTATGGTTATCCACGAAGAATTTGAGGTTAAGAGTTCCCAGTATGAAGTTTGCACCTCGCTACATCGGTCCTTTTAAAATTGATCAAGTCATCAATCCTGTTGCTTACAGACTCCAGTTACCTCCCTTCTTAAAAATACCCAGGACATTCCATATTTCCCTGTTGAAACCGCTAATCTTGAATCGGTTTCATTCCTCACTTCCACCAACTCCGAAAGTCCAAACTCAACGAGGCGTTGAGTATGAAGTGGCCAAGATCCTGGACTCACGTCACCGTTACGGTCAACTTCAGTATCTCATTGACTGGAAGGGCTATGGTCCTGAAGAACGCTCTTGGACCAATGCCTCTGACGTCCATGCTCCTGCCTTGGTCCGAAATTTCCACGCAAAGTTTCCTTTAAAGCCTAAGAAGTGTCCTGGGGCCACTCCTAAAGGGGGGGGTGCTGTCACGATCCGGGTATCTGGACGCCATTACTTACCCTTCAGATGCCTCCTAAGGCGGGCTCAGCGTTCCTGGACCGGATTCCGCTGTTCCTGAGTTTCCACATGCAGAGTGGTCTTTTCATCAGCCGCGGCCTCCGCTGTGCCCGCGTGGTTAAATGTGCATCTATCAGCCTGGCGTCTCCTGTCTCCGGTGGCCGGCGCCGCCATTACTGTTTCCCAGACCACATGGATTACAAACCAAACTTCCCTCCAAGTGTCTGCATGGGCGCAGCCATCTTGGATTCTGTCATCTGATCATTTCCACCAATCTGCTGTCTGTGTTGTTGATTTGCATAATTGCCTAGCCAACCCCTTCCTTGCTGCAGGTATAAGTAAGCTGTACCTGAGCAAGGAAGACGTCAGTGCTTTGGTTGTCAAACCTAGTTCCTGTTTGTCTCTCTTCTATGATTGTCTTCCAGGTTCCAGCTCCTGTCTCAAGACTTCCACCATAGAGACCCGCACCAGCATTCCACCTGCGGTGTAGCCTGACTCTCCAATCCATTGTGGATTCATCTGTTTCCAGCTACAACACTACCTGCTTCCAGCCTCAGCTTCCAGCAGAGTACAGCTTCCCTTAAAGGGCCGGTGTCCTTTCTACACTTTACCACTCTCCACCGGAATTATTATTTCTCCGCTCTCAAGTTCTACATTTCAGTTCACATTTCATCGCTCCCAAAGTTCATTTATTATTTAACTGGTTCCAGCCAGTATCCACTCCGTGCTAACAACAGTCTGGTTCCAGCCAGTATCCACAGCAGCTGTTTTACCTTCAGCAACCCAGCTCTTCCTGGAACACCAGCTGGTACAATCCTGGGTTATCTCCATTGCTACAGCCGGGCCTGGTAAGGACTTTCCATCTAGAAGATCATAAGAACTATCTCACACTACCAGTGCCCTGTGGCTCCTGCCATGCTGTAGTACTCAGGAACTGTATTTATTCTTTGCTGACTTTTACGTTTTCTTTTATTGCTGCTGTGATGCGGAGTTGTCATAATAAACATCATTGACTTTTATCTAAGTTGTCATGGTCACGCCTTCGGGCAGTTATTATTCATGTTACTTACATGTCCAGGGGTCTGATACAACCTCCCAGGTTCCGGTACATCTCAGCCCCTACAACTGAGGCTGCCTCCCGTCAGCTCAGGCCCTCAGTTGTGACAGAGGTGAGTATATTGAACTTTTCTTTTCAGGTATCTGTGGATTCTACATGGAGAAGAGGACCGATGTCGGCGTGTGAACATAGGTAAGTATGTGTGTGTCGACGTATGAAATAAAGTTTTACTGTCATGGTGTGTGTGTCCTGTTTTTATTTGGGTATTTTTTTCCCAGTAGTACTACAGGTACCAGCGGGCCCGTTTTTCTCCTGCATGCTGGTACTTGTGGTTCTCCAAGTACCAGCTTGCGGGGGAGGCTTGCTGGGACTTGTAGTACTGCTGGAAAAAACAATATTCTTTTCATTATCACAAAAGGCCATCAGCCCCCCCATCCGCAGCCCATTGGATGGGGGGGTACAGCCTCGGGCTTCACCCCTGGCCCTTGGGTGGCTGGGGGGGACCTCTTGATTGAAGGGGTCCCCACTCCCCCTGGGTACCCCGGCCAGGGGTGACTAGTTGGATATTTAATGCCACGGCCGCAGGGCACGGCATAAAAGTGACCCCCGGCTGTGGCATTATCTGTCCAGCTAGTGGAGCCCGATGCTGGTGTGAAAAATACGGGGGACCCCTGCTCGTTTTGTCACCCGTATTTTTGGCACCAGCACCAGGCGCAGAGCCCGGTGCTGGTTTTAAAAATACGGGGGATCCCCTGTCAATTTTCCCCCCGCATTTTTAGAACCAGGACCAGCTTGAAGAGCCCGAGGCTGGTTATGCTTTGGAGGGGGGACCCCACGCCATTTTTTTTAAGGATTTTACCGTTCCAGCAATAAAAAAAAATTATAAAAAAATTATATTTAAAAAAATATATAAATAATATTTGTGCCTCCAAAAAAAAAAAAAAAGTACCTAATCCCTTCTAATATAAATAGATATGCTATTCCTAAAAAAAAAAACACCAAAAAAAAACATGTTTAAATTTTTTTTTATTGTTTTCACCCTCCAAAGTGTGGCGGATTGAAAATGACGAATTTGCTGTCTAAAAGCACTGCTGTCGAATTTCCAAACTTGAACTGAATATGCTTTGGTCGAATTGCAGCACTTGTATCATTGCAGAAAAGTCGAATTTGCAAAAATTCGAATTTCAAAAAGTCGAATTTTGAAAGTCCGTTTTTTGGTCGGAAAGCACTGAATTGCATAGGTGAATTTTTTTTTTTGGACGAAAATTACCCGAAATTCGACAATTTCGGGAATTCCACCGCAATTGCATATACCCCAATGGATTCTAGTTGGGAAGATTCATTATAAATATGTCCCCCTTACTTCTCTCTATGCCCCTCATGCCAGACAGCCCCAATTTCTTAAATATTTTTTTTCAAAAGCTACAAGAAATTGCACTTATGGGAGATTCTACTCTTTCTCCAGACCCTCATCTTGATAGATCCTCCACTACTGATGAACAGACCAGTAATGCCGCCCGTTCCTCAGCTTCCTCATAGCTCCCTTTATTAGGTGTGCATGATTATACTTATTACTCTGCTGTACACAGGTCATATTAGAGAATAGACCTTCTTCTAGGTCGTTACAATTGATCCCTTACATTGATATATTTCTGTATGGGGTGATATTTGTAACTATTTTTTAGATGCCATTTTGTTCATGTATAACTCCATTTTGTATATGTATGACCTCATTGCTCTATATATGTACATTTTATTAGGATTAGTGCTTTAGACACCAGTTAGAAATATATATCTCTCACCTTTGACCTAGTGTGAAGGACATAGTGAGTGGGAAGAATATACACAGCTTTTAGGCTGGCTGATTATAATAGATATATCTTCCTATTATCAGTATCTCAGATGGAAACTGTCTAGTAAGATGTTTGGGGTATTGTATTCATAAGTAGGTGAAAGGGGACAGTTGTCCAGGATAAGATAAATTACGTTATACTGAATGACTACTGCACCCAGCATCACAGACCCTGAGTGTAATATCTGGTAAGACAATGTTAGTGTATCCTTGCAGAGAGAAAGCCTAGAGACTTACACATAGCAGGTTAGTTCCGAGTGAAGCTAGTTCTGTCTGCAGCGGATACAGATTTCTATAAACCCACCTCAGTTTAATAAATTCAGACAGAGTTATTAAAGAGGGATCCTGAATGCGACTGAACTATATTGTTTAAACTACGTAATTGATGATCATCATCTGGGACAGATCATGAAACATCTGAGATAAGAGCTGAATATTCTAATTTGTTCTTGCTATTACTGTAACTGAGTGTAACTTGTTATTTGCAGGTTCTCATTGTTGTAACTTAGAGAAATAAATGCTTATCCTTTATAATATGTCCTGTATCAGTCTCCATATTTATCACATTGTATCCCAGAACCTGGTCACTTGAATTATTCTACCGACAACAATTTCATGGTCTGATCACACCCCTCTGATAGGGTCCTGGTCGCCTTTTCCCGCTACTCCTCCTTTACCACCTTGGAGATTGCAGGATTATATAGTAATGGATGCTGAAGGCACCAGAAGTTTGCAAGAGGCCCTGTCCTCCTACTTAGACGTGAACGCTCCTGAAGATACTTCCATTAGGAACCATTGGTGTGCCCTTAAGGCCATGGATCAGAAGCCAGAGAAGGCCGTCATCCAAGTGCCAGGGGACAGGTAATCAGCAGGGAATGTGCAGGATTCTGAATGCTGGCTCCCATACACAAGCTCAATAAATGTATTATATACCTAAGGTGACGGTAGCAAGACTCAGATGCTGCCAACTCAGTCACAGGAGCCGTTCATTAGCCAATTCCCTGAGGCCGGCTGTTACAGGAGCATGTGGATACATGACAGGGGCTGCACCAGATATTTCCTAAGCATTGTGTCACGTGGCATGAGGAGCCCCGAGCCTGTGCCCCAGCAAGCAGCCGCACCATGCCACAAATAATACACATTCATAGCGTACATAATATAGCATGTAATATATGTAGTTATAGTAGACTTACCATCAATAACTCTATTACACTTAAGTCCACAGTAACCACAGGATATACATTGGGATATGAGGTAGCATCAGAGGATTGGCACCAACGATCAAAAGCTTTCGACCTCCGAGAATGCAATGAGCCAGTCTTCTATATCCCCACCTCCTGGTTCAGGCAATTCAGTTATTTTCCAAAGCTCAAGGCAAGAGCATCATAGAGAGCCCTAACGAGGCGAGAAGAAGAACACACATGCACACCCTTCCGTACAAGAAGGAAGAGGTTAGTAGGTGTAAGAATCATTAAATCAGGTGCGTCAGGTTGGAATCCATGTGAATAATGTGGACTTAGGAGAAATAGTTATCGATGGTAACTCTACCATAGTTACGTATTTCTCCAGCAGGGTCCACAGTAGTATCCACAGGATATACATTGGAATTTCCCAAAGCAAATTTAGTGGAGGGGACGCTCCTGATTGGACAGGAAAATCCTTCGCCCCAAATGAGAGGCAAAGGTATCAAAGGCATAATGCCTAATGAATATGTCAATGGAAGACCATGTGGCTGCCTTACATATCAGTTCAGCTGAGGCACCATGGCATGCTGCCGAAGATGGACCTACTATACAAGTAGAATGAGACATTAGCTGGAATATAGGGAGATCAGCACGAGAGTAACCTTCCGAGATAGTATTTTGAAGCCACCTCGCCAGTGTTTGCTTGTCTGCAGACAATCCCCTCTTGTGGAATCCATAGAGCACAAAGAGAGTTGGATATATTCTTGCCACACACAGTAATAAATAGAAGCAGAAGATGGTTTCCTTGTTCTAAGCATTGTTTAAATTACCTATTGAGAAAATCCTCTAGCTTTAAGGATGGACGTCTCAAGAACCACACTGTCAAAGACAGAAAATCCCAATGCCTGTGACAACAAGGACCCTGCAACAGTAGATCTGGACATTGATGCAGTAGCCACGGAGTGTCCACTGATAGCCTCTGTATATCTGTGTTCCAGTGTCTTCTGGGCCATGCCGGAGCTATTAAAATCCTGGTGCCCTTTCCTTGTTTGGCCTTCCGAATCCCCCCGGGTATCAAGGCGATTGGTGGAAACACATAGCTAGCTGAAAGTCCCATCTTACAGAGCATCCATGAAGATCACTTTGGGATCCTTTGTTCTTGACCCATATGCGGGTACTTTGAAATTCTGCCGAGAGGCCTTGAGGCAGCCCCCACTTGTCTACCAGACTCTGGAAGACCTCGGGGTGTAAAGCCTATTCACTTGCATGAATGGCGTGTCGACTAAGAAAATCCGCTTCCCAGTTTATGACGCCTGGAACAAATACTGCGTACAACGCTGGATGATGAAGTTCTGCCCTTCTTAATGTGTGGCTTAACGCCTTCATTGCCTTTTGACTGCGCGTTCCTCCTGGATGATTGAGGTACGCTACTGCTGAAGCATTATCCGAACAAATTAGAACCGGTTTCCCCTGAAGGAAGTCCTTTGCCTGAGTGAGTGCCTTATATACGGCCCAAAGTTCCAATATATTTATCGGCAGGCAACTTTCTTCCTTGATCCACAGCCCCTGGAAGCTACCTTTTTACGACACTGCTCCCCAGCCCTGAAAACTTGCATCCGTAATCAGCACCTCCCAATCTGAGATCCAATAGGGTCTCCCTTTGGTCAGATGGGACACCAGGCTAATGACTTCCGTACTTCCAGAGGAAGGATCATAGTTTGAGTTTTTATTGTCTGATGTAACCCATTTCATTTGGAAAGGATCAGACATTTAGGAGGACTTGAATGGAATTGAGCATACTCCACCATGTTGAATGTCGACACCATTGATCCCTTCACACACATAGCTGCATAAATTAATACCCTTTGACTTTGTAGCAGGATCCTGAATCCTCAACTGTATTGTAGATATTTTGTTCAGAGGTAAAAACACTCTCTGAAGACTGAAATCCAATACAGCCCCCTAAGTGCATCATCTGTTGTGACGGACCCAGGGACGACTTTCCCCAATTTTTGAGCCGTGCCTCTGTAAACAAGCTATTGTCTGTTGCAGATGACACTGAAGCAATTTCTGAGATTGTGCAAGAATTAATAAGTCGTGGAGGTATGGAAAAATCCTTATCCCCTGTCAACGGAGATAAGCCGCCATTACCACCATATTTTTGGTGAACACTTTTGGAGCTGTGGCCATTCCACATGGTAGGGCCTGAAACTGAAAGTGTTACTCGAGGATGGTAAACCTGAGATAGCACTGATGGGACAGTGCTATAGGAACATGCAGGTAAGCATCCTGGATATCCAAGGATACCATAAAAGCCTCCAGCTCCTTGGCCAAAATAATGGAACGTAAAGTCTCCATATGAAATTGAGGCACCCAAATGTACTTGTTCAGAACTTTGAGATTGAGTATAGGCTGGAACGACCCATTTGGTTTCTGAACTAGAAACAGGTTGGAATAGAAACCTTGTCCTTGTTGCGCAGGAGGAACTGGAATTATCACTCCTGATTGAAGCAACCTCTGAACTGCCTCTTGTAAGGCCCTGGCCTTTGTTTCTACTGCAGATAGGCTGGTACAAAAAAACCTTTGTGGAGGGTGCTTCTTGAAGGCAAACGCATAACTGTGAGATACCGCTTCTTCCACCCAGGCATCTGTGGTGGACTGCTGCTAGATCTGTGCAAAATGAAGAAGTCGGCCTCCCACCCTGGGGTCCTCCAGGTGGAGGCCCGCACCATCAGCCTGATGGCTTATCTTCTGGTTTGGAGGCAGGCCTTCTGGTAAGCCCAGTGCTTTTTAGTCTTTCCAGACTTGTCTGATTGGGACTGTTTGCCGTAAACTTTTCCTTTCGCTTTTCCTTGGGTCCGAAAGAACCGAAAAGCTGAAAAATTAGGTTTAGACTGGTAAGTAGAAGGAAACTTCGCTTTCTTAGAGTCTGCTTCTGACTCCAATATACTGTAATTCTTTACCAAAAAGAATATCTCCAGTAAAGGGCAAAGACTCTAGAAACTCCTTGGACTCTGAGTCAGACTTCCATGTACGTAGCCAAACCGACATGTGAGCGGCTACTGCTGAGGCTTATGCTTGAGAGGCAATAGTACCCATGTCCAAGGCTGCTTCTTCCATAAACATAGCCGCCTGTTTAATATGTGCAAAATGGGATTTTTGCTCTCTAGATGCCAATGCCCAGCGGCCATTGCTTTTGCCATCCAGGCTGAAGCCATGGCTGGTCTCACAATTGCCCCAGACAAGGAGAAAATGGTTTTTAAAAAAACATCTATTTTTCTATCCGTAACATCATTTCATGATGTTGAAGGCAGAAGTAATGTATATTTTCACACTAATCGAATGACGTGCGTATCTATTTTGGGAGCCACCTCCCTTTTTAAACAGTCCCCAGCTGGAAGAGGATAATGGGAATTCCATTTCTTTGGAATTCTAAACTTCTTACTGGGTGTTACCCAAGCCTCTTGCATAATCTCCGTCAGCTGTTCTGACGCCAGAAATTCAGTTCTGACTGTTTTGGGATGTTTAAACACAGGAGCATTGGATTTTAACAAAGGCTCTGCTGCCTCCTATAAGGATAGAATGGCTTTCATAGAACTAATTAGCTCAGGTATAACCACTGAGCTGGGACCTTCATCCTCGTCTCTGTATGCAGACCCAGAATGTGAGGAATCCTCATCCTCCCAAGTGTCTCCTTCTGAAACATGTGTAGACTGTGAGGATGTTGTTTCATGTCTGTGTGATTTATTTTCCACAGGCCTTTCAGCCTGTTTTTCTTGTAAGGGTTAACAGGGTAACCTATCCCTAGTATAGGAGCTGGCATTATCCACTCAGCTATATTGTATAATGTCTGTGCAAAAGAAGCCCACGGGGGTTCAACTTGAACCTGTGCCTGCCTTGGATTATTCAGGAGGCTTTGGTGAAAGCTAAAACAATTGGTTAAAAAGACTCAGGGTGGGACTACCCCCTGTTGAACTGTATGTTGGTTTGAGATAAAAAGATGAGGCCTATGAGCTTCAGAGGTGGATTAGACCATTTTCACTCTGCTGTAAACAACTTGCTGTATTGCAGTTGCCGGTAGCAATAGGGAACAGTCTTTTTTAAGACTGGGTAAATAAAACATCTTCTGCCTCAAGACGACTGCTTCATCTTGTGACTTGCAGGGCTAAGCGAAACTTAGCTCCGTTTTTCGGCTCTCCAGGGTACACCCAGCATCTCCAAGCTCCGCCTTCCACCTGCTACCGTGCCGTGCTTGGTCAAGCAACTATTGGAGATTCGTCAATACCACACAGGGGTGGTAAGACAGCGTGTTGACGCATACAGAGCAGAGCAGTGGTTCCAGACCCCACTAAATAGGAGTCTGGTGGTGGCTGCATAGAATCCGCCCACTGCGTAGTGGGTGGAATCAGTAACAGGCGGTTACTGACGGTAAGCGGGAATCCCCTATTTGGCCAGGTCCCGTGTGACCTAAACTCCATTCTGTGACTGGGGCCGGGACGCAAGGCGGTGAGGGCTTTCGTAAGCACCGTCCGATCACAATGGTAAACAAATCACACACCTGTACGGTGTTAACTACACAATTTGTGACTGAAATCACTTTAACAAGCTATAAAGTGACATACGATCTGATACTTCCCTGCTTTGCACCAGCATTGAGGATTGAAATATACCAAAAAACTGACAGAAATAGTAAAGTCCGCAATCACACTAGCAATCAGTCACAGGTTATTAATTAGTATTATAAGCAATATGATCACATAATCAACTACAGATACATTTCAAGTATGTAGGAGAAACATATTACTGCATTTCCTTGTATAGGATATTTAACGTATTCAGTCGCAAAGTGAATGAAACAGCAGTAATAGTTTACAGACTCATATGCATCAGGCACTTATCTAACTCCTCGTACCCAATGGTACGCTGAGGGGATCCAGACGCAAATAGTGTACACCAATGCTCAGTGAACGCAACAGTGAACACATATGCTCCAGTCACACAGCCGCCTATACTGCGACCGGGTCCTTTTAGATACACAGCGTCTCAGACGGAAGCGGGAAATCAGTTCATGAGGGGAAACTCAGAGGAAACTGGTCATGAAGCGGGGGGAGGGGTGACCAGGGGAGCGTCTTACTCCCCACTGCTGACATCAACCCCAGGGAACGGCCTCACACTAATCCCTGGAGCCTATGATCCCTGGGGCCTAGTGCTGGTGCACCCGAGGTGGCAGCCGCATCAGCGACTGTTCAGTAGTCCCCACCCCGAGAACAGTGCGGCTGTGTCTCGCATCTCCCCCACTAAGCAGAACTGACGCCTGACCTTCTTCCCATTCTCCGGCCGCAGCCTGGTAACGTCAGCTGGACTTGCTAGTACATCCTACACAGGTGCCCGCTGAAACAGCACTGAACACGTGCGTAAGCGTTGTCGTGACCGGGCGGGAAGTTGTTGGAGCGACTCATTCTAAGGTGGCGTGTAAGACGCTTTTTAGAAAACTCGCTCAAAAAAGTTAAGACTACAAAAATAAATTTAATAACGAGCTTAGGGATTCCAAAATCAGCAGTCCAAAGATCGTGGTCCAGCTCCTGCCGCACCAACAAAAAAACTGAATTCCCTGAGCCAGGAGGCGGGATATAGGAGACTGGCCTGTTGCATTCTGGGAGGCCGAAACCTTTTGATCATTACTGCCAATCCGCTGACGATACCTCATATCCCAATGTATATCCTGTGGATACTACTGTGAACCCTGCAGGTGAAAACATAGGTACCACACAGTGACATGATGTGAGGGGGAGAGCAGGAGAATAATAGGGACTGATGGGTCCTGATGTATGAGATACACCAGAGATTGTCGGGAGGAGACTGGTCAGATCTCTGGGCTGGTACCACACAGTGACATGATGTGAGGGGAAGAGAAGGAGAATAATAGAGGCTGATGGCTCCTGATGTATGAGATACACCAGAGAGTGTGGGGAGGAAACTGGTCAGATCTCTGGGCTGGTAACACACAGTGACATGATGTGAAGAGGAGAACAGAAGTATGATAGGTGCTGATGGCTCCTGATGTATGAGATACACCAGAGAGTGTGGGGAGGAGACTGGTCAGATCTCTGGGATGGTAACACACAGTGACATGATGTGAGGGGGCGAGCAGGAGTATAATAGGGGCTGATGGCTCCAGACTCCCCCACTGGGAAAATACATATTCCTCATTAGTTTGTACTGACAGAGGAGGGTGTAGTATAAGAGATTGCTGTAGTGACTGAGCAAGGAGAATATGTGACTCTTTTCTGTAATAAGTGTTTATTACTCACCTGTGCTGATATCTGTAGGGATCTCCTCTTCCTTACACTGCTGATCACCCCTCACATACGTCTCTTCTTCTCCCTCTATACTTTCTGCCTTTATATCAGTCACATACGTCTCTTCTTCTCCCTCTATATCTTCTGCCTTTATATCAGTCACATACGTCTCTTCTTCTCCCTCTATATCTTCTGCCTTTATATCAGTCACATACGTCTCTTCTTCTCCCTCTATATCTTCTGCCTTTATATCAGTCACATACGTCTCTTCTTCTCCCTCTATATCTTCTGTCTTCATATAAGTCACATACGTCTCTTCTTCTCCCTCTGTATCTTCTACCTTAATATCAGTCACATACGTTTCTTCTTCTTCCTCTATATCTTCTGCCTTTATACGAGAAAGACGTTCTACCTAAATAACCCAAAAAATACAATGACATTTGCATACTGTTTGATTAAACTGAGGTGAAACAGTATAATATCAGTGTATAAGACACACAAATCCTCTACAGATCATATAGTGACAGTCACTTAGGTTTATTGGGGAGAACCTATAGCCCACCTACCTGATCCTCCTGTGGGATCCTGTGATTCTCCTCTGTACAATCCTGGGAATACAGAGGACGGGGACATCTCTCTGGGGTATCTCTGTTACTGGGCCCATCTGTAGGAGACACACAGTGACTGAGTACAATGTATATATGTGATTATCAGATGATGTGTGTATATAGGGGCCCCCATACCTGCTCTTCCCTGTACAATACATGACAGTCTTCTCTTACCCAGTGATGTGAGGGGCCGGTGATTCTCCATCATCACGTCCTCATACAGACCCCTGTGTTCCTCTATATACTCCTCCTCCTGCATGGAGACATAGACAGTGACATCCTGACACCTTATAGCAGGGCTGGCCAACCGGTCCTCGAGATCTACCAACAGTTCATGTTTTCCAGGCCTCCTGGAGATCTGTAGAATTGTCAGTTAGGAATGAATTCAGCACATCTTAATTAGTAATGACTACACCTGTGCACCAGCTAGGTGGTCTGGAAAATGTGAACTGTTGGTAGATCTCGAGGACTAGTTTGGCCAGCTCTGTCTTATAGGAACCTGACACACACAGTGATACAGTCATCACCCAGACACATCCCCTGGTGTTACTGTATTATGTCCCATTCCCAGCAGTCACCTCTCCAGTCATCACCCAGACACATATCCTGGTGTTACTGTACTCCCAAGTCTCCTCAGACCCCAGTCATGTCCCTGTATTATTACTATAGATAGAAGTGACGTTATTGTGACGCTCCCAGATCCTCACCTCCCGAGTCATGTCCCTGTATTATTACTATAGATATAAGTGATGTCACTGTGACGCTCCCAGAGCCCTCACCTCCCCAGTTATGTCCCTGCATTATTACTATAGATAGAAGTGACGTTATTGTGACGCTCCCAGATCCCCTCACCTCCCCAGTCATGTCCCTGTATTATTACTGTAGTACTCTAGTGATTTGAAGGCCTTGGGACACTATGAGGGGGCAAATCAATTAATGAATGTGTAGATCTATAAGGTAATAGAGATGCTGCCAACTGATGTATACCATATATGTGATAATAACTTGGATCTTTCTAGTGATCCAATAATGTATAGTGTTTATGCATGTTATTATTCTGTGCCTGCTGAAGGTGAGGGGACTCTGGTAAGCGCGCAGTGCGCGGGGGAGATCATGGAGAAGCTTCCAGAGGTCCCGTGTGCTGAGAGAGGTGGCTGAGCGCGTGTAGTGGCGGTTTTGTTGGTGGGCTGACTAAGGGGAGAGAAAAAGGCTGGCAGCTGAGACGAGGGAGCTTACAGGAAGGCGGTTCCCTGCGAGTGAGAGAGCCCCTGTGGGGGAAAGGAATTGGATGTCTTCCGCTGTGGGTGAGAAGCGCTGTGTTAATTTCCCCTGGTGGACGCCGAGCAGGGACGTCCCGTTGCCTGGTTGTCACCGAGAGTGCTGGGAGGCGGAGCGCTGGCGGGGCAGGCTAGTACATGGAAGGAGATCGCAGTTCGGGCAGCAGCTACCAGGAGTCCAGCAGTAGCAGACAGTTCACCCCCCCCCTCCCCCTGAGGCAGAGCTGTGCCCCTCATCCCATCCAACCCACAGGAAGAGCCCGGTTGCTGGTGGAGGCGGAGTCGGGGGGAGGTCCAGACCGGGCACACTATCACTGTAAGTGCAGGATGCCCCCATATAAATCCTGCTAATCTGCATACTTCCCTATCATCCTTTAACTATTAAAGTACCAGTCCCCAGCACAGTAGCACAGGGACCAGCAGCATCGGTGGATCTGAGGAGTATAAATATCACCTCTAGAGACTCCATATCCATTAGATAATGACCAGCCGGGGAGCAGTCATAGAGTGCGGGGTGTATAATGATGAAAGCAGCTCGGAGAGGGCGCAGGGTCACCTAAACTTGGAAATTATACATTACAGAGACTAAGCACCCCCCACCTATCAGAGACAGGTGCCAATAACCGGGACGTCTGTATGTTCTGGAGCCACCCCCACGGATCTACAGTGGGGCTACGCTTATACTGGGACAGGTAACACAGATCATCACCCCACTATATGTAACGAGTAGATCACGGGTGTCAGGGATTCCAGGGTGGAGAGCTCCACGTACTACCTTCCTGTTTCAGGTTGTCTAGGAGCGCTACAATTAGATCTTCCATGGAAACCATGCTATTCATTGCCGTGAAGTAGGGATTGCTCAACAATCGTGAGGACAATTGCTCCAAGTGGATACCCATATAACCCAGAGTACTTCTTATACACAGACACGAAAGGGCCCCAACCGTGCACGATTATAGTAAGAGAACCCGGGTGGTTTTTCAAACGCAGCCCCACAACTTTCTTATGGAATCGTATGCTCTGTATTGCATGCATTACCTTATGTATAGGTGGGGTATATTATTATGTATAGGTGGGGTATATTATTATGTATAGGAGGGGTATATTATTATGTATAGGTGGAGTATATTATTATGTATAGGTGGGGTATATTATTATGTATAGGTGGGGTATATTATTATGTATAGGTGGGGTATATTAGAAGAACGGTTCATGGTTTGAGTATTATATGATATAACTGTATAAGGTGGCCTATAACTTCTTACATATTAAAACTAGTATACTTAAGGGTGGAACTGTCTCCGTATCTGTGGAAGAGCCTGAAATCACAAAGGAAAGGTACGATAGGTAAATGTGCATAGTCCTATCTGCTTACATCACATACTAATGTTATAGGCAGGGGTAGGTTATTTCCTAAGCGATTAGAGTATTGGGCTCTAAATAGCTTGGGTGGAGGCTCATTGCACATATACACTGTACCCCCAGGTAAAGAGGAGTTACATTACTAAAGATATGTGATGTCACTGTGACGCTCCGAGATCCCCTCACCTCGTCAGTCATGTCCCTATATTATTACTATAGATATAAGTGATCTCACTGTGACAACCGCAGATCCTCTCACCTCCCCGGTCTTGTCTCTGTATTATTACTACAGATATAAGTAATGCCACTGTGACGCTCCCAGATCCCCCTCACCTCCCCAGTCATGTACCTGTATTATAACTATAGATATAAGTGATGTCACTGTGACACTCCCAGGTGTGTGATATACATTTGCTTCATACTGAGCAATATTTTCAATCCCCACAATTACATTTAATACATTTTATAATAATGACACTAAAGGCTGCACCCCAGTATAAAAATAATAACAGATGTCTTTAAAAGCAGGACACCTCAGGCCATTCATCCAGTATTGTAGGACATCACCACCACTCACAATGTATAATAATAACACCAGGACACCACAAGCTGCTGTTCCTGTATAATAATAACCGTACACAAACATCTGCTCCCCCTGTATAACACTAATAACAACAGGGCACCACAGGCCACTCCCCATGTATAAAAATAATAACAACAGGACACCACAGGCTGCTCCCCCTGTATAATAACAATAACAGGACACCACAGGCTGCTCCCTCTGTATAATAATAATAATAATAATAACAACAACAACAACAACAGGACACCTTAGGCCGCTCCCCCTGTATAATAATAATAATAATAACAACAGGACACCACAGGCTGCTCCCTCTGTATAATAACAACAACAGGACACCACAGGCCGCTCCCTCTGTATAATAATAACAGGGCACCACATGCTGCTCCCCCTGTATAATAATAACAACAACAACAACTGGACACCTTAGGCCGCTGCCCCTGTATAATAATAATAATAACAGGACACCACAGGCTGCTCCCTCTGTATAATAATAATAGGACACCTTAGGCCGCTCCCCCTGTATAATAATAATAATAATAATAATAATAACAGGACACCACATGCTGCTCCCCCTGTATAATAATAATAACAACAGGACACCACAGGCTGCTCCCCCTGTATAGTAATAATAACAGGACACCACAGGCTGCTCCCCGCTGTATAATAATAATATTAGGACACCACAGGCTGCTTCCCTGTATAATATTAATAACAGGACACCACAGGCTGCTCCCCCTGTATAGTAAGACGCCATTACCTGATCTCCACGGACACTGTGTGGCTGCAACAGTCGATGAAAACTCCCTTCCTGTATGTGGACCGCACAATACGGAAGTAAGCTGGAACGCACAGTCCGGAAGTAGGGCATGATTGAAACAGGCTGCTTATTGGTTACTGGCCCCTCCCCTCCTTCAACCCGCCCACAGCCACGCTCTCTGCTAATGAATATTAACATACATGTCCTCAGTGCAGGAGGCCGGCGGCCATTTTCTTGTAGACCAGTCCGGCAGCAGCAATAGCTTCCCTGGCCGTGTAGTGACGTCAGGAACGGCGGCCATTTTCCCCTGGTCTGAGCTCCGCCTTCCTTCTATCATTCCCACAAGGCAGCAGGAGCAGAGAGCAGCCATTGCTGTGTCTGGCAGCAGGTAATGATATTATTATTATTATTCTATAGGCTGAGCAGCTCTGGTGTCAGGTTCTGTACTACAGGGGGAGCAGCCTCTGGTGCCTTGTTATAGTGCAGCTGGAGCAGCCTCTGGTGCTGCATTATCCCTGTACAGGTGGCTGACACTCTAGTGTCCTATTACTGTAATACAGGTGGCGCAGACCCCGCCGTTACTGTAATACAGGTGTCGCAGATCCCGCAGTTACCGTAATACATGTCGCGCAGATCCCGCCGTTACCGTAATACAGGTGGCACATACCCCGCCGTTACCGTAATAGAGTTGGCGCAGACACAGCCGTTACCGTAATACAGGTGGTGCAGACCCCGCCATTACCGTAATACAGGTTGCGCAGACCCCGCCATTACCGTTATACAGGTGGTGCAGACCCCGCCGTTACCGTAATGCAGGTGACGCAGACCCCGCCGTTACCGTAATACAGGTGGCGCAGACCCCGCCATTACAGTAATACATGTGGCGCAGACCCCGCTGTTACCGTAATACAGGTGACGCAGACCCCGCCGTTACCGTAATACAGGTGGCGCAGACCCCGCCATTACAGTAATACATGTGGCGCAGACCCCGCTGTTACCGTAATACAGGTGGCGCAGAACCCACCCTTACCGTAATTCTATACCCGGGACATTACAGCACTGTGGCATTGTGCTGTACAGGGGGAGCGACCTGTGTTGTCATATTATACAGGAGGAGCAACCTGTGTTGTCATAATATACAGGAGGAGCATCCTGTGTTGTCATAATATACAGGGATAGCATCCTGTGCTGTCATAGTATACAGGGGGAGCGGCCTGTGTTGTCATAATATACAGGGGTAGCATCCTGTGTTGTCATAGTATACAGGAGGAGTGGCCTGTGTTGTCATAGTATACAGAGGTAGCATCCTCTGCTGTCATAGTATACAGGAGAGTGGCCTGTGTTGTCATAGTATACAGGGGAGTGGCCTGTGTTGTCATAGTATACAGGGGGAGTGGCCTGTGTTGTCATAATATACAGGGGGAGCAGCCTGTGTTGTCATAATATACAGGGGTAACATCTTGTGCTGTCATAGTATACAGGGGGAGTGGCCTGTGTTGTCATAATATACAGGGGGAGCAGCCTGTGTTGCAATAATATACAGGGGTAGCATCATGTGTTGTCATAATAGACAGGAGGAGCAGCCTATGGCATCCTGCTCTACAGGTGGAGCAGCCTGTGGTGTCCTGATGTTATGATTATTATACAGGAGGAGCAGCCTGTCGTGTCCTGTTGTTATACAGAGGGAGCAGCCTGTGGTGTCCTGATGTTATTATTATTATTATACAGGAGGAGCAGCCTGTCGTGTCCTGTTATTGTTATACAGAGGGAGCAGCCTGTGGTGTCCTGTTATTATTATTATTATTATACAGGAGGAGCAGCCTGTCGTGTCCTGTTATTGTTATACAGAGGGAGCAGCCTGTGGTGTTCAGTTATTATTATTATACAGTAGGAGCAGCCTGTGGTGTCCTGTTAATATTATACAGAGGAAGAATTATTATTTTTTCAATAGGGGGAGTAGCCTGTGGTGTCCTGTTGTTGTTATTATTATTATTATTATTATACAGGAGGAGCAGCCTTTGTTGTCCTATTATTAATATTATAAAGGAGTAGCTATTGGTGTCCACTTATTATTATTATTATACAGGGGCAGCAGGCTGTGGTGTCCTGTTATTATTAGTACAGGTATACAGAAGGGAGCGGCCTGTGGTGTCCTGTTGTTGTTATTATTATTATTATTATTATTATTATTATACAGGAGAAGCAGCCTGTGGTTTCCTTTTATTTTTATTATTATTATTATTATTATTATTATTATTATACATTGGGAACAGCCTGTTGTGTCCTATTATTATTATTATTTTGCAGAGGGAGCAGCCTGTGGTGTCATTTTATTATTACTGTAAAGGGAGAGCAGAATGGGGTGTCCTGTTGTAATTAGTATAATACGGGGGGGAGCAGGTTTTTGTGTATGGTTATTATTATACAGGGACAGCAGCTTGTGGTGTCCTGGTATTATTATTATTATTATTATTATTATTATTATTATTATTATACATTGGGAGTGGTAATGATGTCACAGTGACATCACTCATATCTATAAGTAATTTTTCCTTAAAGTTCAGGGGAAATTTAAGGAAAAATTACTTCACAGAAAGGGTAGTGGATAAGTGGAATAGTCTCCCATCAGAGGTGGTAGAGACTAAGACTGTAGAGCAATTTAAACATGCATAAGATAGACATAAGGATATCCTTACAAAGAATTAAGGTTCAAAAAGGGTTGAGATTACCTAAAGGATTAAAAAAAAGGGGCAGACTAGATGGGCCAAGTGGTTCTTATCTGCCGTCAAATTCTATGTTTCTATAGTAATAATACAGGGGCATGACTGGGGAGGTGAGGTGGTCTGGGAGCGTCACAGTTACATCACTTATCTATAGCAATAATAAAGGGACATGACTGGGGAAGTGAGGGGGATGGGGAAGCGTCAGATTTACATTACTTATATCTATACTAATAATACAGGGACATGACTGGGGAGGTGAGGGGATCTGGGAGCATCATAGTGACATTACTTATATTTATAATTGTAATAATAATTCAGGGACATGACTGGGGGGTGAAGGGGTCTGGGAACATCACAGTGACATCACTTATAGCTATAGTAATTATACAAGGTCATGAATGGGGAGGTGAGGAGGTCTGGGAAAGTCACAGTGACATCACTTATATCTATAGTAATAATACAGGGACATGATTGGGGGGGGGGTGAGGGGATATGAGAACATCACAGTGACATCATTTATATGTTTAATAATAATAATAATACAGGGACATGACTGGGGGGTGATGGGGTCTGGGAGTGTTACAGTTACATTACATATCTATAGTAATATTACAGGGACATGACTGGGGAAGTGAGGGGATCTGGTAGTGTCACAGTGACATCACTAATATCTATAGTAATAACACAGGGACATGACTGGGCAGGTGCGGGGGATCTGGGAGCTTCACAGTGACATCACTTATATCTATAGTAATAATACTGGGACATGACTGGGAAGGTGAGGACATCAGTGACATCACTTACATCTATAGTAATAATAAAGGGACATGACTGGGAAATGAGGGGATCTTGGAATGTCACAGTGATTTCACATATCTATAAAAATAATACAGGGACATGACTGGAGAGGTGAGGGGATATGAGAGCATAACAATGACGTCACTTATATCTATAGTAATAATAATGGGACATGACTGGGGAGGTATGGGAATCTGGAAATGTCACAGTGACATCACTTATATCTATAGTATTAACATAGGGACATGACTGGGGAGGTGAGGGGATCAGGGAGCATCAGAGTGACATCACTTATAGCTCTACTAATAATACAGGGACGTGACTGGAGAAGTAAGGGGATCTGGGAGCGTCACAGTGACACCACGTATGTCTCTAGTAAGAATATAGGGACATGACTGGGAAGGTGAGGGGATCTGAGAGCATCACAGTGACATCACTTATATCTCCACTAATAAAACAGGGACATGACTGTAGAGGTAAGGGGATCTGGGAGCATCATAGTGACATCACTTATTTCTTAAATAATAATTATAATAATAATACAGGGACATGACTGGGGGGTGAGGGGGTCTGGGAGTGTTACAGTGACATCAAATATCTATAGTAATAATACAGGGACATGACTGGGGAAGTGAGGGGATCTGGGAGTTTCACAGTGACATCACTAATAGCTATAGTAATAATACAGGGACATAACTGGGGAGATGAGGGGACCTGGGGGTGTCACAGTGACGTCACTTATATCTGTAGTAATAATACAGGGACATGACTGGGGAGGTGAGAGTGATCTGGGAGCATCACAGTAACATCACATATCTATAGTAATAATACAGGGACGTGAGGGCGAGGTGAGGAGATCTGGGAGCTTCACAGTGAAATCACTTGTATCTATATTAATAATACAGGGACATGACTGGGGAGGTGAGGGTGATCTGGGAGCATCACAGTAACATCACATATCTATAGTAATAATACAGGGACGTGAGGGCGAGGTGAGGAGATCTGGGAGCTTCACAGTGAAATCACTTGTATCTATAGTAATAATACAGGGACATGACTGGGGAGGTTAGGGGATCTGGGAGTGTCACAGTGACATCACTTATTTATTTTTCATCCACTAGGGGGCACTGTAGTTCTCTTGGGATATGGACGGTGCGATAGCAGGGATAGGCACATTTAAATATTTAAATGTGTAACCCTCTTCCCCCTCCATACTCCCAAGATGCCTCAGTGTTTTTTGTGCCTTCACCAGGGAAGGTCGCATCCTGGAGTCATTCCAGGGTTTACTTTTAATTTTTCTAAATATTTTTTCTTGTATCAATCACACTCCCTTCCCAGCTTATTAAGAAGCGTGGGTCCGTGAGTGTGTGCTGCTGTTGTGCAGTGAAGGCTTGTTGGTGCTTAGACAGAGAAGACCCGCTATAGACCTTCATCAGCGTTAGCTGATTCAGACATGGCTGCAGGAGCTGGACGGAGCTTAGAGAGAAGCCACGTCGGAGCCTCCCCATTACACTGAGGTAAGGAGCGGGCAGTCAGCTTATGCCGCCACCCCATTGGGCCTGTTTGTTGCTGTGATAGTGGGGCAGTCAGCTCCTGCTGCCGCCCCTCCATGTGCGGGGAACGTGTTTTCCACAAGCTGCTTACTAAGGTATAGCTTTACTGGATCAAACTCCCCCTCTTCCCGGCTCCCACCAGCGGTCAGACACATACTGCCACTGAGCACCTGTGTCGCTCCACACCTGCCCGGCTCCCGGCAGCGCAGCTCCAAACAGCGCTGCCGCTGGCCTCTACAATCTGCCCCTCTAGACAAGTGGGAAGCGGCTTCCAGCAGTGGTCAAATAATGCTGCCGCTGGGCACCTGTCAGGCTACACCTCGCCGCTCCAGAGAAGCGGCTCCCGGCAGCGCGGCTCGCAGCAGCAGACAGATCACACTGCCGCCGCTGGACGCCCGTCACATTACACATCTACCCGCTCTCCGGCTTCCACCAGCGCACAGATCACGGTGGGTAGCTGAGGCAGCTGCAGGGCGCCGTCACTCATAGCTGGCGCACGGTATACAATGCGGGGGGGGATGGGGTGGAAGAAGCTAGGCGCGGCTCACTGCTTTAAGCATTGGGGGAGTTCATGGCGGTCCCTAGTTCAGCGGTTCCTCTAAATATAAGGTATGGTGGCCAGGGCTATAAGGGACATAACAGGCTATTAGGCCTAGGTTATGAGTACTTTTGGGGGTCATAGGTTATAGTCAGATGCACATGCTGGGACGCCGTTTTCACACAAAGGTTACACACCTACTTCTTGCTTCTTCCTACAGCAATATGTCAGTCCTACAACAAACGGCCACTAGAGGGGGCAGGGGTGTTTAGTAGGTGGCACAGTGACCATCATAGATTTCCTCTATAACACAGTGCGGTACACGCGGTATTATAGACACTACAGTTATTTTCACTGAGTTGTGCGGACGTTGTCTCACTGTATTATTGTCTGTCTGTCTGCATGACAATATGAGAAACAGCAGCATGTCTGTGATAACTGTGAGAATGCCTGATTTGCAGTCAGAGTTGTCCACTGCTCGAAAAGACAGGGAGGCGGCTAAGTCTGATTCACGGATAATACCGTGTGAGCAGCCAATGTGGGCTCAGGATGTTTCTAGAACTTTGCTGGGTTACAAAGTCCATGTATAGTTCAATTTCTAAGAATGGTCATCGTTTGTCTCATAATTACATTCTGACGATTCAACGCCACGTCTGATATCTCAGCATTGGGTCAGGGGTCAGATAGTGAGGTCACTAATAGCCCGAGCTATGATGATCTCATTAGAGCGGTACGCCAGCTGCTAGGTTGTACTGAAACATATGAGGTTTTATTGCTAGCAGACTATGGGCGACTGTGTGTTTTTCATATCTCTTAATAAGCAGTTAATAGAAGCATGGCTAAATCCAGTTAAACACTTTTCTGGGACAACACGATTTCTGTCTAAATATCTTTTCCCACAGGCTATGACAACTAAATCACCATCGGTGGAGTCTTCAGTTTCTAAACTTTCACTAAAATTTACTATTCCAGTCCCGGGTGCAGCTACGCTTAAAGACCCCTCGGAGAGTAAGCTGGAGGCCATGCTAAAGTCCATGTATACAGCAACAGGGGTGATGCTTACACCTGTTTGAGTTGGAGTTTGTGTTAACAAGGCTGTAGTTGCATGGGCGAAACAGCTCAGGTTAGGCCTACAACAAGGTTTTTCCTCAGATCAGCTTATATTTCTTACCGATCACATTTGTGAATTGGTTGAGTATTTAGGTACGGCTTCATTGGATGTCGGACAAGTTTGTTCTCGGCTTGCGTCCCGACAGACGCTGTGGTTTAATTCTTGACAGGCCGAGGCAGAGTCAAAATGAGGAATAGAGGCGTTGCCTTCCACTGATGTTATTTGGTCCTGAATTGGACAAATGGAATTCTCAGTCAACGGGGGAGGGGAAGAATCTGTTTTCCTGCCATTGCCTGCACCAGTTCCTAAAAGGAAATGCGCTGGACCAGCGTTCAAATCTTTTAGACCTCAGTCCTTTCGATGCTGGGCTGGAGGAACAACCATGCAGAGGGACGTGGTTTTCAACAAACCACTAACCGTCGTCAGGACACAAAGGCCGCTGACGAGCCAGTGGCATGACGTTCTTCCAGCCCATCTCGGCTCTTCAGTTGTGGGAGCACACCTTCAGAAGTTTCACTTTGCGTGGTTTCAGACATCACAGACAGATGGATCCGCAATTTTGTTTTCAAAGGTTTCAAAATAGAGATTGATTGTCTACCACCGATGCGGTTTTTTGAGCAGGTCTGCAGGCCGCTAATCAGTCTCTCATACATTCAGCAGTTTTGGTTCAGGTTCCAGTACACCAGCAAGGTCAAGGGTTTTATTCCAATTTTTTTTGTAGTACCAAAGCCGGATGGCTCAGTCACACAGATATGGAACCTAAAGGGGTTCAATCGGTACGTCACTTACTACACATTAAAGAACCACAGCAATTCATGATTTTGCGGGATCTCAAGGATGCATACTTACACATTCCAATTTGGCCACCGCATCAGGCGTACTTAAGTTTGCAGTACAACAAGCGCCTCGGGTATTCACAAGGTGATGTCTGTGATGATAGTTCATCTCAGATCCCTGGGAGTGATAATCGTTCCATACTTAGATGACCTTCTCATCAAGGCTTCGTCTCAACAAATACTTCATAAACATGCCTCACTGTTGTACAGTGTACTAGTTCAGTACGGTTGGATTGTCAACTTTAAAAAAAAAATCAAGTCATGTCCCGTGTCAAAGAACTCAATTTTAGGAATGATTCTGATTACGGTGGAACAACGCATTTACCTGCCATAACAGAAAGTACATGCTATTCATCATCCAGTACTGCTAGTGCTCAAACCACGGACAGTCTCGGTGCATTTGTGCATTCGACTGTTAAGACAGATGGGGGCATCTTTCAAAACACTCCAGTTCGGAAGATTTCACTCACGTCCCGTTCAACTGGATCTTCTCGCATAGTGATCCGGCTCTCGTCTACAAATTCATCAGATGGTGCCCTTGTCTCCAGGGCCAGAGTATCAATACTCTTGTGGCTCCACATACACAATCTCACTGCGGGAAAAAGGTTTGTAGTCTGGAATTGGATAATTCTGATGCTGGACGCAAGTCTCAAAGGTTGGGGAGCAGTGGTCCAACATTGTCAGTTTCAGGGTCTATGTTTAGACCGAGAAAGATTACTGTCAATCAGTGTCCTGGAACTCAGGGCAATTTACAACACTCTGCGTCAGGCAGTTCACTTGCTCTTGTTTCAGACTGTTCAGGTTCAGTCGGACAACGTGACGGAAGTCGCATACATCAACAAACAAGGAGGGACTCGAAGTCGCATGGCCATGCGAGAAGTTGCTCGAATCCTCAATTGGGCCGAACATCTCCACGTGATATTGTTGGTGGTCTTCATACCAGGACTGCACAACTGGAAAGAAGATTATCTCAGTAGTCAGGATTTTCCTCCAGGAGAATGGGCCTTACATCCAGAAGTGTACCAGATGTTAGTCCAGCGGTAGAGTTACCCAAAGGTGGATCTAATGGCTTCTCGCCATAATCATCAGACAGTTATGTGTCCAGAACAAGAGATCCAAAGACAGTGGCAGTGAATGCTCTCACCATAGCGTGGCCATACAGCCTCGTGTATCTATTTCCATTTCCGCTGCTTCCTCAGTTGCTAAAGTGGATCAAACGAGAGTCCACGACCGTCATACTAGTGGTGCCTCGTTGGCCTCGGAGAGTGTGGTTCTCGGATCTTCATGGTCTACTCGCAGATGATCCCTGGCTGATTCTGCTACGTCTAGACCTACTACAGCAGGGGTCGTTCCTTTACCCCGATTTAGCGTGGCTGCGTTTTACAGGGTGGCTGTTGAGACCACTCTCAACACGAGAGGGCATTCCACAGTTGGTTATACCAACCATGTTACGTGCTAGGAAGCCAGTTTCAGCAGCTCATTATCACAGGATTTGGCGAGCTTATATAGGTTGGTGTGAAGCTAGGATATTTCCGACATCTTCTTTCACGTTATCCCATCTTTTGCTCTTTTTACAGACGGGGTTAGATGGAGGATTACGTTTCGCGACACTAACGGTGCAGGTCTCTGCCTTGTCAGTTTTCTTTCAAAGGCATTTGGCTCTTTTGCCAACAGTTCACAATTTCCTGCAAGGTGTCCTTAGAGTTCAGCCTCCATTCATTCCACCTACAGCTCCATGGGTCTTGAATCTGGTTTTGCATGTTTATTCAGTCAAGTTTTGAACCCTTGCAACACGTGGATGTTAAGTTTATAACTTGGAAAACTGTGTTTCTCCTAGCCTTAGCTTCAGCAAGGTGTGTTGCACAATTTGGTGCCTTATCATGCAAGCCACCGAATCTGCTATTTCATACTGACATATTGATAATTCTGCAGCATCAGCTTCTAGCTTTGGCCGTCTACTGTTACAGGTGCCAAACAGCTCTCCCGCCCCAGAGGGAAGCTTTGGTACGTCCCAAAAGTACTCCAGTGACCCCTAGTGGATGAAAAAGAAAATATGATTTGGTACTTACCAGATAGATCCTTTTTGTTGCACCCACAGGGGGCACTGGACACCCACCCAGAGCAGTTTCTCCTGGCTGGTGGTAAGTTCAGTAGTTCTTATGGTAACACATTTTCACCGACTTGTTCAAATGTTAATGTGATTGCTATCTATTGTCATGTCAATTTGTTAGTTGTCCGTTATGTTATAATGTTATATGTAATTCTCCATTGTTCATCCTCTCTGTCGCTCCTATTTAGCTCAACAAAAAAACACTAAGGCGTCTTGGGAGTATGGAGAGGGAAGGAGAGTTACACATTTACATTTTTAAATGTGCCTATCCCTGCTATCGCACCGTCCATATCCCAAGAGTACTCTAGTGCCCCCTGTGGATTCAAAGAAAAGGATTTATCTGGTAAGTACCAAAATCCTATTATCTATAGTAATAATACAGAGACATGACTGTGGAGGTGAGGGGATCTGGGCGTATTTACAGTGATATTTATGTCTCCCCCATTTCACAGAGGTGTGAAGAAGACATCTGGTGAGCGTGAGACACCCAGCAGCCATCCTCGTGTGACAGGAGGACTGAGCAGGTCCCAGAGCCCCATCACGGTGCCTCCACCTCACTCACTGGTACATGAGAGACACAGTGACCAGAAGATCCAGGAACTCACCAACAAGATCATTCAGCTGCCGACTGGAGAGGTGACTGCTGGGAATGGGGCATTATACAGTAACACCAGGGGATGTGTCTGGATGGTGACTGGAGAGGTGACTGCTGGGAATGGGGCATTATACAGTAACACCAGGGGATGTGTCTGGGTGATGACTGGAGAGGTGACTGCTGGGAATGGGGCATTATACAGTAACACCGGGGGATGTGTCTGGGTGATGACTGGAGAGGTGACCGCTGGGAATGGGACATTATACAGTAACACCAGGGGACGTGTCTGGGTGATGACTGGAGAGGTGACTGCTGGGAATGGGGCATTATACAGTAACACCGGGGGATGTGTGTGGGTGATGACTGGAGAGGTGACTGCTGGGAATGGGGCATTATACAGTAACACCAGGGGATGTGTCTGGGTGATGACTGTATCACTGTGTGTGTGTCAGGTTCCTATAAGGTATCAGGATGTCACTGTCTATGTCTCCATGCAGGAGGGTGAGTGTATAGAGGAACACAGGGGTCTGTACAAGGACGTGATGATGGAGAATCACCGACCCCTCTTATCACTGGGTAAGAGGAGACTGTCATGTATTGTACAGGGGAGAGCAGGTATGGGGCCCCCTATATACACACATCACCTGATAATCACATATATACACTGTACTCAGTCACTGTGTGTCTCCTACAGATGGGCCCAGTAACAGAGATACCCCAGAGAGATGTCCCCGTCCTCTGTATTCCCAGGATTGTACAGAGGAGAATCACAGGACCCCACAAGAGAATCAGGTAGGTGGGATTTAGGGTCTCACCAATATAACAAAGTGACTGTCACTATATAATGTGCAGAGGAGCTGTGTGTCTTATACACTGTTATACTATTAATATACTATTATTAATGTATATTGTTTTATGGGCTATTTAGGATGAATGTCTCACTGACATTAAGATAGAAGATACAGAGGGAAAAGAAGAGACGTATGTGACTGATATAAAGGCAGAAGATATAGAGGGAGAAGAAGAGACGTATGTGACTGATATAAAGGCAGAAGATACAGAGGGAGAAGAAGAGACGTATGTGACTGATATGAAGGCAGAAGATATAGAGGATGAAGAAGAGACATATGTGACTGATATGAATGCAGAAGATATAGAGGGAGAAGAAGAAATGTATGTGAGGGGTGATCAGCAGTGTAAGGAGGAGGAGATCCCTACAGATATCAGCACAGGTGAGTAATAAACACTAATTACAGAAAAGAGTCACATATTCTCCTTGCTCAGACACTGCAGCAATCCCTTCTCCTACACCCTCCTCTGTCGGTACAAACTAATGAGGAATATATATTTTCCCAGTGAGGGAGTCAGGAGCCATCAGCCCCTATTATACTCCTGCTCTCCCCCCTCACATCATGTCACTGTGTGTTACCAGCCCAGAGATCTGACCAGTCTCCTCACCACACTCTCTGGTGTATCTCATACATCAGGAGACATCAGCCCCTATTATACTCCTGCTCTCCTCTCGCATCATGTCACTGTGTGTTACCAGCCCAGAGATCTGACCAGTCTCCTCACCACACTCTCTGGTGTATCTCATACATCAGGAGCCATCAGCCCCTATTATACTCCTGCTCTCCCCCTCACAACATGTCACTGTGTGTTACCAGCCCAAAGATCTGACAAGTCTCCTTCCCACACTCTCTGGTGTATATCATACATCAGGAGCCATCAGCACCTATTATACTCCTGCTCTCCCCCTCACATCATGTCACTGTGTGTTACCAGCCCAGAGATCTGACCAGTCTCCTCCCAACACTCTCTGGTGTATCTCACACATCAGGAGCCATCAGCCCCTATTATACTCCTGCTCTCCCCCTCACATCATGTCACTGTGTGTTACCAGCCCAGAGATCTGACCAGTCTCCTCCCAACACTCTCTGGTGTATCTCATACATCAGGAGCCATCAGCCCCTATTATACTCCTGCTCTCCCCCTCACATTATGTCATGTGTGTTACCAGCACCACAAGAGATATAGCATGTTGGGTAGTTATTGGTAAACTGAGGGGGAGAGTGCAATGGAACATGTGATTCCTGAATGGATACCACCGCCACCTTCTGGTTAGTGAAATATTTTAATGTAAGGTGTCTCTTACGGGGAGAATTGAGACCTTTTACATTAAGACTTAGAAACGTCACCGTGATAGAGAGAGATCAGATCATGGTATGAAACATCTAGGATCATCTGTGTAAAGTTCAATAGAGTCTGTAGGGCGTGTGCATACTTCAAGCTATCAAATCGCAGAAAAAATAAAATAGTGAACTAAAATGGGAGACAAACAGAAATAGCGTCCATAGAGATTCCGTCACCAGGGTACCATGACTGAAAGGCAGAAAAAGGTGGCGGTCGGGCCTAAAAGGAAAACCCACCGACTACCCCAAGTAGCCATACGAGAGTGCAAAATCTAGTCATCATAGTAACGGGTGGCATTCTGTATGCCGGCGGTCGGGCTCCCGGCGCTCAGTATACCGGCGCCGGGAGCCCGACCGCCGGCATTCCGACAGTTATTTTCCCTCGTGGGGGTCCACGACCCCCATAGAGGGAGAATAAAATAGTGTGGCGCGCGTAGCGCGCCACCGTGCCCGTAGCGTGGCGAGCGCAGCGAGCCCGCAAGGGGCTCATTTGCGCTCGCCACACTGTCGGTCAGCCGGCGGTCGGGCTCCCGGCGCCGGTATGCTGGGCGCCGGGAGCCCGACCGCCGGCCAGCCGTAGTGAACCCATAGTAACAACTGTACAAAGAAATATCATATCTCAATGTAACCAATGTATCCAAAGAAGGTAAAGGCCAGGAACATGGCCTGATATCCAATTTAGGTTCTACCAACACCTTTATAAGGGCAACAGGATGTTAGACGATCAGTCATGCTTTACTTGAACACCCAAACATTCTAGAAAGGTATTATGAAACGTAAGAGTAGAAAGAATATCAGACCATATACCATATAGCAATTAAATAGCACAGGAAATAAAGATAAAAATATATGTTTTATACCCATAACAAGAGCAAATAAATCTGGCCCAAAAATAGATCCATGTCCAGTAACTTAGTCCCGGTTGGCACATGTTACAGTAGGAAACAAACTCTGAGTGTCTCTACCAGTCTTACTCCTTTAGCATATTACTTAAAGACGGAAGACAACTCCTCCGGGATTGGTTTAGGTAAAGTGTCATGAAGGACTGTCAACAGGAATGTCCCACTTTTTCAGAATAGCAGGGCCATCCTCGGGTGAAGGTATCACTGTGAAGGCGCCGTTTCGCATCACAATATTCTTAGTAGGAAAGCCCCATTTGTATTGTACATTTCCTTGGGTGGAATAGACGCCTTTTGTCCAGCGTCACAGTAGAAATATCCAGAAATAGCTGCAGATTATCCAGGCACTAAGTTATGGACGAGGAATACAAAGCAACCCGTAGAATGAATTCTTTAATGTGAAAAAGTGGACCCTTAGCAGAGTGTCCCTCAGTGCTTGGATAGGGGCCTGTTTGGATTTTGGGAGTCTATGGATCCTATCAATAAGAAGGTCTGCGGCAGAAGCCTTCAGTGAAAGTTTCTGAAAAGAGAACCGTGGCATAATCATAAAGCTCAGCATTTGTAACATAATCCATAACGCCCATTATTCTGATATTATTTCTCCGAGACCTGTCTTCTAAATCAATGACTTTATCACAAATAGAGACCATGTCTTCCTGAAGGGAGCGTAGAGTAGCAGGACCATCTAGAGTGTCTTAAGAAGTCTTCAGCCATTACAGCTGGGCTGTGCATCTGACAAGAAGTAGCAGATGATGATGTAGCAGTCTCAGAAGGACCACCTGAATTCGAGGTACCAAAGAGATGGACAGGTGGGGCCGATTTGGTACCTTTTTAACCTTTTTTGGAGGTATTGTAAGCCAGCTACAAAGAGACGGACCTCTCAGAGATAGGAAAATACAAACAATCTATAAATAAATGAGCAGTAGTACACTGTCAGGAGGTTACATCAATATTACTTAGTTCAAAATTAAATTGTTAGTCGGGCTGACGGGGGAATCCGAGCCAAAATTTCAAGTAAACATGATGTAATGCAACTCAAATAACACAGTAATGACTGAGAAATTCCACTAGAGGTCAGCGTGATCACAGACGTGAAGTACTCAGCACAGAGAGACACAAATGGCAAAATATATTCAGTGAATAAATCCACAAAATAATATACTGTGAGGTTGTAATCAGAGTGTAATGAGCTGTACTCAGACGATACTTGATACTGGGCTCTGCATGTAGACTGAGAGGAAGTAGATTATAGTGGTACCATATAAATAGAAGGTAGTTTCACCTCCAGGCAAATGCCTCAATTTAGTGTAATGACCCCGGTCCAGCCGTCAGGACACTTATTTAGCGGCTTATATCAATTTTACACCTTATTGAAGGCAAAGCATGTGATGGCCGGGCACCAGGATCCAAACTGGCAGCCATCTCACCTCCCAATACCACCCCCGGGCTCCAGTGACTGTGGGCAGCCCGTTCTGTCCCCAGCAGTAGTGGGAGCTGTGCACCCGTCTGAGACAAAAGCGCCTCCAAGTCAGGAGTCCGGAGCGTGCAGGAAAGACTGAGCGCACTTAGCCCCAGAATACAGCCCGTGGCTTCAGCGGCGTCGCTAGGCTGCGGCAGTGAACGGTGCCCAGAGTGAGCGGCGCAAACGGATTTTGGACAGAAGGAGTGGGGGACTTAATAGATTGGGTCTTGGTCCCAGTGGCGGCTGAGAGCTATCAGGTAGGGTAGATAAGAAGCCACTTAGTGAGGAGAGCTCCAGAAAGCACGTCTGGATAGATCACGCCCCTTTTATTTATTATTTTATATACTAACAGGGGTGACAGGTGTGGTACAGCCCTGCAAAGGCAGATCCAATCTCTTTCTCATCAGACTCTGCTGTTTTCCCTGCACTCTCACTCAGATGTTCACTGCTGCCAGTAGCACATGTATGAGAAGCAGAAGTATGGTGGCAGCTGTATTGATCCTGATATGTAATTCTCTGTATCATACTTAACGTACACACATCATCCTTATTACTATTGAGAGTATAGAGGTAAGACACTGATGATGGGGGGGGGGGGGGTGTTTGTAAAAATGAATTATAACCTAGCAGATGATGATTGCAGTGTATCATATGGTGTATTGCATGTAAAGTACCTTGTTCCACACCTACTCTGCTGTAGCAATATACCTTATATAAGGGTGAGTAACACATATACAGGCTTGCCAGCGTATGAGCACACACATAAAGGAATGCTACCTTACCAATGCTTCCAGGAGTAATGTTAGGAGACATTTCTCTGATCCATCAGCTCATATGACTGATGTTATTGTTCATCTAGAATCTCCAATTCATACGATATGTTCCCCATCCATTGTTTTACATTGGTGCTGACATAGGACTTGGCGAGTGACTACATCTCCATTTATACTTCATGGTTAGTTACCAGTACAAGAGAGAGATATATCTAAGTCTTATAATATTACATTTGTTATTGTGAGTGTTCTCAGGAGGGTGGACACAATGATAGTCTGAGACACAATATTATAAAGCCTTCATTAAAAGTTATGTTTTATTATACACACACATTTACAATTAAGTGTCCCAGAGAGTCGTCTTCTCCTATTGTTTACAAGATTAATATTGTTACAGAAAATTTCACATTTCCATAATGTATTTTATTTCCAGCAGATGGACACACAAGCAGGAATATCTCAGAAGGACATCTAATGTTATCCCTGGATTGTGACATAAAAGATAATGACAGTAGACAGGATTCTCCAGGAGATAACCCCATTACCCCAATTATACATCCAGCTCTATCAGCTGGTCCCTCTGATCCTGGGAAATGTTCTCCTGATCACTCTGATATTGGTGCATCTGTTACAGCTCTGACAGTAGATACAGTGTTTCCCTGTTCTATAGATGCCAACTATTTTACACAGAACACAAAGCTTATAACCCAGCAGCCAGTTAAAGCAGGCGAGAGGCCATTTCCATGTTCTGAGTGTGGGAAATGTTTTACATACAAATCAGCTTTTGTTACACATCAGAGATATCACACAGGTGAGAAACCATTTCCATGTTCTGAGTGTGGGAAATGTTTTGCACGGAAATCAAATCTTGTTAAACATCAGAGTAGTCACACAGGTGAGAGGCCATTTTCTTGCTCTGAGTGCGAGAAATGTTTTACACGGAAATCAAATCTTGTTAAACATCAGAGTAGTCACACAGGTGAGAGACCATTTCCATGTTCTGAGTGTGGGCAATGTTTTGCACAGAAATCACATCTTGTTACACATCAGAGAAGCCACACAGGTGAGAAGCCTTTTCCATGTTCTGAGTGTGGAAAATGTTTTGCACAGAAATCAAATCTTGTTACACATCAGAGAAGTCACACAGGTGAGAAGCGATTTTCTTGCTCTGAGTGTGGGAAATGTTTTGGACGCAAATCAGATCTTGTTACACATCAGAGAAGTCACACAGATAAGAATCCATTTCTATGTTCTGAGTGTGGGGAATGTTTTGCACACAAATCAGATCTTGTTATACATCAGAGAAGTCACAGAGGTGAGAATCCATATCTATGTTCTGAGTGTGGGAAATGTTTTGCACACAAATCACATCTTGTTACACATCAGAGAAGTCACACAGGTGAGAAGCCATTTTATTGCTCTGAGTGTGGGAAATGTTTTACCCAGAAATCATGTCTTGTTATACATCAGAGAAGTCACACAGGTGAGAAGCCATTTCCATGTTCTGAGTGTGGGAAATGTTTTGCACACAAATCAGATCTTGTTATTCATCACAGAAGTCACACAGGTGAGAAGCCATTTTCTTGCTCTGAGTGCGGGAAATGTTTTGCACAGAAATCACATCTTGTTACACATCAGAGAAGTCACACAGGTGAGAAGCCATTTTATTGCTCTGAGTGTGGGAAATGTTTTACCCAGAAATCAAGTCTTGTTACACATCAGAGAAGTCACACAGGTGAGAAGCCATTTTATTGCTCTGTGTGTGGGAAATGTTTTACCCAGAAATCAAGTCTTATTATACATCAGAGAAGTCACACAGGTGAGAAGCCATTTCCATACTCTGAGAAATAAATCAGCTCTTGTTTCACACAACAGACATCACTTAGGTGAGGAACCATTTTAATCTTCTGGAGTATACTCATCATTGCCATGCGTTTTTCTTCAAGGTTCTTATCCTATCTCCTATGCTTTTTGCAATATACATGCTACCACTGGGTGAAATAATCAGATGTCATGCCCTCATCTACCACTGCTATGCAGATGACCTGTCTTTTGCTCCAGGTACCCAGTACCAATCCTAAATGGTTGTCTAGCTGAGCTCCAGGTGTTGGTGATGCCAGTTGGCTGTGACTCAGTCCTGGTGAAACAGGTCTTTATGATAGAAGCTCACCACCAAAGGACAGGGCTACAGCTCAGCTTTGCAAAGCAACCAGACTTACGCTTGGGGGTTCAGAGTTACAAAATGCTGATCATGTGCGGAATCTTGGTGTCCTGGGTGGTGGAGTGACACTTAGACATCACGTATCTGCCACAATCAGATCCTCATCTGAGGAACATAGCCAGACTCCACCACTTATTTCCCTCAGAAGATCTACCTACAGTCATACATACACTTGTATAATCACACATAGACTACTTCAATGTCCTCTACCTGGATCTCCCAGCAATAGAATTGCACCGCTTGTAGCTTGTACAGAATGCAGCAGCCAGGCTGTTACCTAACCAGCCCGTTCCTGCCACATCACACCCATTCTCTACTCCCTTCACCGGCTGCCAGTAAGATGGGGACTATTAATCTTACTGACTCTCCCAGCCCTACATGACCGGGTCCAAGGTACCAGAAGCAGCTTCTGCCTCCTTACTGCCCAACTTGCTTCCATCTGCAGATGGACTGTTACCAGCAGTTCCAAGAATCCCCAAGCAGTGCTGAGATGTCAGAGTGGAGACATGTTGGATGGCACTATTGCTGTGGTGGGGACTGCCGGAGGCACTATCTGTGGCTAGTATCCCCAAGCGGTGCTGAGGTGTCAGAGGGGAGAGACAGGGTGGGTGGCACTAGTGCTGTAGTGGGGCTGCCGTAGGCACTATGGGTAATTTATTTTTCATCCACTTGGGGTCACTGGAGTACTCTTGAGATATGAACTGAGAGTTAGCAGGAACATGCACATTTAAATTAGTAACCCTCCTTCCCCTCCATACTCCCAAAGGTACCTCACGTGGAGAGTTCTCCACAGTTCTTCTATTTTTCACAGATTTTTTCTTTTTTACACTCAATCCCTTCCCAGATTATTAAGAAGCTTTGGTCCGGGATTGTTTGTGCTGCTGCTGCAGCAATTGGCTTGTCGTGCTCAGGAGAGGAGTACGAGTACGGCGGCTGCCGCGACTCTGTCTTCAGAAGGAGGAGAGGGGGGAGGCTGAGCGCAATATATTTTGGCTAATATGGTAATAAGTCTCATCTTGCATGCTTTATTATACTTGAGTATAGGCATGCACATGGCAGGACGCCATTTTAACCTTACTTCCTGGTTCTTCTTGCAGGAAGTTTGCTGCTGTCCTACGACACTCGCCCACTGGAGGAGTTGGGGTGTTAGTAGGAATTCGGTACAGCACAGGTTTCACTGATTGCAGTGTGTCCCACGTACACTGCACTTCTGTGTTATACACACTTTAGTTACATTTTTACTAAGTCATGGGACTTGTCTGTTTTTTGTCTACTTGTCTGTGTACATAATGAGTAAGGTAAATGCAAAATCAAAAAAGCAGCTTAGCTGCAAGGTCTGTGAGAGTGTGTTACCTGACGGAACTGCTGCATGCACAGTATGTCTTGCAAATACGAACCCATACCCTGATCCTCCTTGGGTAATGTCTGGGTTACAATCGGAAATTGGCCGCTGCGCGAAAGGAGCGTGAGACGGCTAGATCTGAGGCTAGGGTAATACCAGAAGGGGCTCAGGAGATGTCTAGGACTTTGCAAGGGTTACAAAAGTCCAAGTCTAGCTGAGTTCCGAAAGATAGCATTTGTTTTATAACTTACCAGTTTCCGCGATGTTGCATTCTGACGATTCAATGCCAGACCTGATAGCTCAAGAGGAACATGAGGAAGGTGATTTGGGCCAGAAGTCAGATAATGAGGTTACTTATAGTCTGGCCATTGATAATCTCATCAGGGCAGTACATCAGGTTCTAAATTTTACGGAGGTTGAAGAACCTCTTTCAAATGATGAAATGTTATTTTCTAAAAGACGGAAAACACCGGTGTGTTTTCCTTATTCAGATTCTCTGAATAAGCAGTTAACAGAAGCATGGAAGAATCCGGATAAACGGTTTTCTATGACTCAGAGGTTTCTGTCTAGTTACCCGTTCCCAGAGTCTATGACGTCTAAATGGTGAAATTGCCCGGCTGTAGATTCCTTGGTGTCAAAACTTTCTAAGAAGTTAACCATTCCAGTTCCAGCTGCTATGACGCTTAAAGGCCCATCAGAGTGTAAGCTAGAAGCTATGCTAAAGTCAGTGTATACAGCAGTAGAGGTGTTTCTTAGACCTGCTTTGGTTGGAGTTTGGATTAACAAGGTTGTAGTTGCATGGGCAACACAGCTTAAGTTGGGCCTACAAGAAGAACATATGTGAATCTGCTGAGTATCTAGGTATAGCTTCTATGGACGTCGGCCTGGTTAGTTCTCACCTTTCAGCTTCACAAGTTGCAGCACAACGTGCACTTTGGCTGCATTCTTGGCAGGCGGAGGCAGAGTCCAAATGAGGAATAGAAGCATTGCCTTATGCTGGCAAGATGTTGTTTGGTCCTGAATTGGACAAATGGATTTCTCAGGCCACTGGGAGAAAGTCTGTTTTCCTACCATTGCCTTTACAGGTTCCTAAATGCAAATTCTCTGGATCAGCATTCAAATCCTATAGACCTCAGTCCTTTCGAGGCCATACTAGAGGAACAACCATACACAGTAGACATGGTAGATGATGTGGTTTTCAACAAACCACTAACCGTCATGACACTAAGACGACCGACAAGCCAGTGGCATGACGGGCTTCCAGCCCATCTCGGATCTTCAGTTGTGGGTGTCACAACTGAGGGCTGAGGCTGACTTAGGGAACCCTCAGATGTAGGGGCTGGCGTGTAGGTGAACCGTGGAGGTAAGATTAGGTTCCTAGAAATGCAGGATGTTTGAACACCATCAACCCGAAGGCGTGACCACAACAATGGAGTAAAATATAAAAGTCAATTTATTGAACACAGTATATATCTTGGCAATGAGATATCTTCAACAGTGAGTGCAGAATGAAATGCAGTACAGTTCCTGGGAGTGCAGCTGGTATTTGTGACTGTGGCTATGCAGAACAAGATGGTAAAGTCCTTGCCAAAATCCAGAGTTGAAAAGTCTGTGGCCACAGCTAACCGCTGTAATGAGGAACGACAAGTACCGCCCAGTAGGTGGTAGACAGGAGACTGGGACAGGCGCTGATACACTGAGGTTGAAGTGAAGTAGATAGATTTGCCAGAAACTACCGAACGAAACCGGTGTGAGGAAAGATGTGCTGAACTCACCACTGGAGCAACAGTTCGATGGTGAGCATTGATGAATACTGTGGTCCGATGTTGTGTAGAAGGAGATGCAGAGTGATATATGATTACCGCTGGAGATGACGTGAAGCACTGCTGTAGGCAGATGGTAACACCAAGCACTGCTGAAAGCTGGAAGCCAGTGACACTTTACCACATAGGCTATTGAGCTATGCTGTAGATAATGGAAGTAGTAACAATACCAAGACACCGCTGGAAGCAGAGCAGGTCCACAGCTGGAAGCCGATGTCAGGATCGCAGTAGAAAGCCAGGAAGCAGAGCTGGAACACTGCAGGAGTCAGGCTGCACCGCAGGGTGGTAATTGGTGCCGGTCTCTTGGAGAAGCTGAATCACAGGAGCTGGAGTACCTGGAAAGTCAAGCTGGAAATTCACCAAACAGGAGAGACATGTATGCAAGGATTGACAACCAAAGCACTGACCCTTACCCAGCCCTGGAGCAGGATATTTATACCAGCTGGTGAGCCTGGATTGGCTGGATAATATAGGCAGAGTCCAGACTGCAGCGGATAGGCTGAAAACAACGTGATAAAAAACAAACATGGCTGCACCTTTGTTTGAAACTGGAAGGAAAGTCTGTCTGTACTTTACATGTGGGAATCAGCAGTAATGGCGGTGGAGGCTGCAGAGAGCAGGAGACGCCATACTTTAAACAGATGGATGTTTCATATAATGTTGCCATGCCAGCGCTGCTGCAATCAGATAGGAGAACCTTGAGACACAGATATGCAGTGCGCTGCCCGCAGACAGCGGAGGTGGAATCCAGGCCTGGAATGCCGGGCCAGTCTCAGAAGGCACTTAGCAGGTAAATAATGGGGGTAATAACACGGATCGTGACAGTGGGAGCACGCCTTCAGACGTTTCATTTGGCGTGGTTTCAGACATCCATAGATGGGTGGAACCGCAATTTAGTGTTCAAAGGTTACAAAATAGAGTTCGATTGTCTTTCACCAATGCGATTTTTCAAGACATGTCTGCCTGTGTCAGGAGACAAGAAGGCGGTTCTGTAGACCATGATTCAGTCTCTCGTAGACTCAGAAGGTTTGATTCCGGTCCCAGATCACCAACAGGGTCAAGGTTACTATTCCAGTCTTTTTGTGGTACCAAAGCTGGATGGTCCTGTCAGACCAATATTGGACCTAAAGGGGCTCAATCAGTACATTGCTTACTACAGATTCAAGATGGAATTCCTGCGGTCAGTGATTGCAGGTTTAGAACCACATAAATTCATGATTTCTCTGGATCTCAAGGATGCGTACTTACACATTCCAATTTGGCCACTGCATCAGGTGTACTTCAGGTTTGCAGTACAACAAAACCATTATCAATTTCAGGCACTACCATTTGGCCTCTCGTCAGCTCCTCGGGTGTTCACGAAGGAGATGTCTGTGATGATTGCTCACCTCAGATCCCTGGGAGTGATAATAGTTCTGTACTTAGACGATCTGCTCATCAAAGCTCCGTCTCAACAGATACTCCTTCAACATAGAAATTGGTGTTGAATCGGCGCTCCACAGTACACACAAACCCAATTAAACTCTGGTAGCTGCTCACCAGTTGTGGACAGGCTGCCCCAACAGATTATCAATAAGATCAAAAAAAGCATAAGGGAGCGCTAGGAGAGTCTAATATTACATTTATTGATGAAACAGTGTTTCAAATGCCACATGAATCACAATATAGCCTAGTAAAAAGTATACACATTTATTTAATAAAATGCTGTATTAAATACAGCTGCAATGTATCACCTGAATTAAAAAATAAATAGTGAAATGACACTTAATATAACCCGTATTTTGGCCGTGCGTCCACGGACTAAAAGGTTTTATGGATTAGTTAGTTAGGAAAGATGGTGACGTCTTTCAAATCACTCCAGTTCGGAAGATTTCACTGAAGTCCTTTTCAACTGGATGTTCTCGCACAGTGGACAGGCTCACATCTACAAATTCATCAGATGGTCAGGCTGTCTCCAAGGGCCAGAATATCACTACTCTGGTGGATCCAAGTACACACTCACAGCAAGAAAAATATTTGGAGTCTGGAATTGGATTATTCTGATGACAGACGCAAGTCTCAGAGGTTGGGGAGCAGTGGTCCAAAATTGTCAGTTTCAGGGTCTCTGGTCAGAAAGTTTACTGTCAATAAATGTCCTGGAACTCAGGGCAATTTACAACACGCTGCGACAGGCAGTTCACATGCTCCATTCTCAGACTGTTCAGGCTCAGTCAGACAATGTGACGGCAGTCACATACAGCAACAAACAAGGAGGAACTCAAAGTCGCATGGCCATGCCGGAAGTTGCTTGAATCCTCAAGTGATATTGTTGGCAGTGTTTATTCCAGGAGTGGACAACTGGGAGGCGGATTATCTCAGCCGTTAGGATTTTCATCAAGGGGAATGGGCCCTAAATCCAGAGGTGGGTTTACCCACAGGTGGATCTAATGACATCTTGCCAAAATCATCAAACACCCCAGTATGTGTCCAGAACAAGAGATCCAAAGGCAGTGGCAGTGGATACTCTCACAATCACGTGTCCGTACAGCCTCGTGTATCGGTTTCCACCTTTTCCACTGCTTCCTCAGTTGCTAAAGCAGATCAAATGACAGTCCATGATAGTCATATTAGTGGCGCCTCATTGGCCTTGGAGAGCGTGGTTCTCGGATCTCAGAGGTCTACTCGCAGACAATCCGTGGACACTCCCGCTACGTCCAGCCATGCTACAACAGGATCTATTCCTGTACCCCGGTTTAGCGCTGCTGCGTTTGACTGGGGTGCTGTTGAAACCACTCTCTTCAGATGAGAGGGCATTCCAGAATCAGTTATACCAACCATGTTACATGCTAGAAAGAGAAAGCCAGTAACGGAAGCTCATTAACACAGGATTTGGCATGCCTATATAGGGTGGTGTGAAGCTCGGAATTTTCCGACATCAAGTTATCCTTTCAAGTTATCCCGTCTTTTGCTATTTTTACAGACAGGGTTAGATGGAGAACTGCGTTTATCTACACTAAAGGTGCAGGTCTCTGCCTTGTCAATTTACTTTCAAAGGCGTTTGACCCTTTTGCCAACTGTTCACACTTTCCTGCAAGGTGTCCTCAGAGTACAACCTCCATTTATACCACCTACAGCGCCATGGGATTTGAATCTGGTTTTAGATTTTTTACAGTCTTCAAATTTTGAACCCTTGCAACAAGTGGATGTTAAGTTTCTGACTTGGAATACAGATTTTCTCCTAGCCTTAGCTTCAGCAAAGCATGTTTCAGAATTGGGTTCCCTTGTCCTGCAAGCCACCGTATCTGGTGTTTCATGATGATAGAGCGGAACTTCGGACGAATCCCGCTTTCCTACCAAAGGTAGTATCTTCTTTTCAAATCAATTAACCAATCGTAGTTCCGGTATTATCAGAGGGTGCAGGAACTCCAGCTACATTGGATGTGGTACGCGTACCCCGCATTTATGTAGCCCAAACATCAACAGTACGTAAAACGGATACGTTCTTTGTTCTCTATGATGCAGTCAAGATAGGTTGGCCAGCTTCCAAACAGACCTTGGCCAGATAGATTAACTTGACCATTCGTCAGGTGCACTTTCATGCTAGTCTAACACCGACTGCATGTGTCAGCACATTCCTTGCGTTCTGTGGGAACGTCATGGGAGCAGGTCATGGAGCTTTTATGACGCAACTTTGCCGTGCGGCTACATGGTCATCAGTGCACACGTTTGTGCGCTTTTACAAGTTTAATACGTTTGCGGCATCAGCATCTAGCTTTGGCCGTCTAGTGTTACAGGTGCCAAACAGCTCTCCCGCCCAAGGGGGAAACTTTGGTATGTCCCAAGAGTACTCCAGTGACCCATAGTGGATGAAAAAATAGGATATTGGTACTTACCAGATAAATCCTTTACTTTGAATCCACAGGGGGCACTGGACGCCCACCCAGAGCACTTTCACCTGTCTTGTGGTAAGTTCAGTAGATCTTATGGTAACGGATTCTCACCAACTTGCTCAATTGTTAAGGTGATTGTTATCTATTGTCGCGTCAACTGTTCAGTTGTCCATTTCATTATGTGTCAACTTTATCGTTGTCCGTTATGTTATAATGTTATATGTAATTCTCTAATGTTCATCCTATCTATTGCTCCTGTTTGGCTCAGTAAAAACACTGAGGTACCTTGGTGTATGGAGGAGGTGGAGGGTTACTAATTTAAATATTTAAATGTGCCTGTCCCTGCTAACACACCGTCCATATCTCAAGAGTACTCCAGTGCCCCCTTTGGATTCAAAGAAAATAATTTATCTGGTAAGAACCAAAATCCTATTATTATCCCCAAGCAGCACTAAGGTGTCCAAGGGGGAGACCGGGCGGTGGCAGTAGTGGTGGGGCGATGGTGGGTGGCAGTAGTGGGGGGAACAGGGCGTGGCAGTATTGGGGAGAGAGTGTGGTGGCAGTAGTGGGGAAAGACAGGGTGGGTGGCAGTAGTGGGGGGAGACAGGGTGGGTGTCAATAGTGGTGGGAGACAGGGTGGTGGCAGTAGTGGGGGGAGATGGGGCGGGTGGCAGTTGTGTGGGGAGAAAGGGTTTTGGCAGTAGTGGGGGAAGACAGGGCGGTGGCAGTCTGGGGAGACAGGGCGGGTGGCAATAGTGGTGGGGAGATGGGTGGCAGTAGTGGGGGGAGACAAGGCGGATGCAGTAGTGGGGGGGAGACAGGGCATGGCAGTATTGGGGGAGAGAGTGCGGTGGCAGTAGTGGGGGAAGACAGGGTGAGTGGCAGTAGTGGGGGGAGACTGGGCGGGTGGCAATAGTGATGGGGAAACAGGGTGGTGGCAGTAGTGGGGGGAGATTGGGTGGGTGGCAGTTGTGTGGGGAGACATGACAGTGGCAGTAGTGGGTGTAGACAGGGTGGTGGCAGTAGGGGGATGAGACAGGGCGTGTGGCAATAATGGTGGGGAGACGGGTGGCAGTAGTGGGGGGAGACGGTGGGTGGCAGTAGTGGGGGGAGACAGGGCGGGTGGCAGTAGTGCAGGGAGACAGGGTGGATGGCAGTAGTGGGTGAGATGGTGGGAGGCAGTAGTGGGGGGAGACAGGGTGGATGGCAGTAGTGGGTGAGATGGTGGGAGGCAGTAGTGGGGGGAGACAGGGCGGGTGGTCACAGTGCAGTACCAGGGGCTGCTGGAGGCAGTAAAGAGGTGTATGGGTCCCGCACAGAACCAGTTGATAATTAGACTTAATGATGATTATACTTCCTTATTTCTAATGAATCCCTTGTGTGTGTTACTGTTATTTGCTGTGTCAGCCTTTATGTGTGTTCTGTGTAATAATCCTGAAAGTAGTGCTGCTACCGATCTCATATCATTTGTAGTAACTTGGAAAAGATGAGATATGAGGTGCACTCTGGAAGCTTATAGGGGGTTAATCAGAGATGAACGCAGATGTGACATCACGCAGCCTCCCCGGAAAATGGTACCGGCCCGCCCGCGTTCACCCCTCAGGGATGTGATCGCAATGTATGTGTCCGCACGGCCGCTGCGCATGTGCATTGTGCCACCACCTGCAAACTGCTGCGGCCCGCTGTTGCGGCTGGGTCTGAATGACCCCCATAGACTGTTGTGCAGAGTAAAGTATTTTTAATGTTTAATACACAGATTTTTCTCTATATTTTAAAGATATGAAATAAAGTCGTTTAAAAACAAAATATTTCCATTGAGTCTTTTTATGTGTCTGTGTATTATCTTATTTCCAGATAATTGTCGCTATGGTGACAGAAACAATTTCCTGTTAATGTGTCACTTGTAGTGTTACTTTTGTGTCCACATAATATCAGTGTTGCTGTGTATAAATACCCGTCTGGTGTATAAAGGTGGGTACACACGCTGCCATTATGACTATGCGATTTCCCTTGCACTGGCCGGAGCCCAGAACCACCAATAGTGACTGTATGTACTTGTGATTGTGGCTATGTGTGATTGTGACATATCATGTGAATAGTGGGTGACATTACAGGGGGGGGGGTCTCTGTAAGTAAATAGTGGCAGACATTTTATATCAGTGCATTTATGTGGAGTGGGGGCAGTGGCCTGTCAGGAAGCTGCAATTACATGTGTGTGTGTGTGTGTGTGTGTGTGTGTGTGTGTGTGTGTATATAATACACTGCTCAAAAAAATAAAGGGAACACTTAAACAACACAATGTAACTCCATGTCAGTCACACTTCTGTGAACTCAAACTGTCCACTTAGGAAGCAACACTAATTGACAATCAATTTCCCATGCTGTTGTGCAAATGGAATAGACAACAGGTAGAAATTATAGGCAATTAGCAAGACACCCCCAATAAATGAGTTGTTCTGCAGGTGGTGACCACAGACCACTTCTCAGCTCCTATGCTTTCTGGCTGATGTTTTGGTCACTTTTGAAAGCTGGCGGTGCTTTCACTCTAGTGGTAGCATGAGACGGAGTCTACAACCCACACAAGTGGCTCAGGTAGTGCAGCTCATCCAGGATGGCACATCAATGCGAGCTGTGGCAAGAAGGTTTGCTGTGTGTGTCATCGTAGAGCATGGAGAGCATGGAGGCGCTACCAGGAGACAGGCCAGTACATCAGGAGCTGTGGAGGAGGCCGTAGGAGGGCAACAACCCAGCAGCAGGACCGCTACCTCCGCCTTTGTGCAAGGAGGAACAGGAGGAGCACTGCCAGAGCCCTGCAAAATGACCTCCAGCAAGCCACAAATGTGCATGTGTCTACTCAAATGATCAGAAACAGACTCCATGAAGGTGGTATGAGGGCCCAACGTCCACAGGTGGTCGTTGTGCTTACCGCCCAACACCGTGCAGGACGTTTGGCATTTGCCAGAGAACACCAAGATTGGCAAATGCGCCACTGGCGCCCTGTGCTCTTCACAGATGAAAGCAGGTTCTTACTGAGCACATGTGACAGACGTGACAGTCTGGAAAGGCCAAGGAGAACGTTCTGCTGCCTGCAACATCCTCCAGCATTACCGGTTTAGCAGTGGGTCAGTAATGGTGTGGGGTGGCATTTCTTTGGGGAGCTGCACAGCCCTCCATGTGCTCGCCAGAGGTAGCCTGACTGCCATTTGGTACCGAGATGAGATCCTCACACCCCATGTGAGACCATATGCTGGTGCAGTTGGCCCTGGGTTCCTCCTAATGCAAGACAATGCTAGACCACATGTGGCTGGAGTGTGTCAGCAGTTCCTGCAAGACGAAGGCATTGATGCTATGGACTGGCCCGCTCGTTCCCCAGACCTGAATCCAATTGAGCACATCTGAGACATCATGTCTCGCTTCATCCACCAATGCCACGTTGTAGCACAGACTGTCCAGGAGTTGGTGGATGCTTTAGTCCAGGTCTGGTAGGAGATCCCTCAGGAGACCATCCGCCACCTCATCAGGAGTAGGGTGGCCAATCCCAGGATCGGCGGGATCCCGGGATTTAGGCCCAAAAATGGCCGGGATTCAATCCCGGGATTGGAAGCTCCAATCCCGGGGATTGAGGGATCAGCGTTGAGCGTCCACAGGACGCTCAGACGCTGCCCGGCTTCCTCCTTCCGGGTCCCCAGCGCTGCGTGAGAGGTCACGCTGCGCTGTCAGAAGCCGTCAGCAGCGATGAAAGGATGATCCCCGCCCGCCCTCGGTATATGGTAAGTTATATGTGCGGGTGGGCGGGGCGGGTTGGGGCGAGGGGTCGGCCACCTATCTAAAAGCCAATCCCGGGTATCCCGGGATTGGCCATTTTTCAATCCCGATCCCCGGGATTGAAAAAAAGGCCCAGGATTGGCTTCCCTAATCAGGAGCATGCCCAGGAATTGTAGGGAGGTCATACAGGCACGTGGAGGCCACACACACGACTGAGACTCATTTTGACTTGTTTTAAGGACATTACATCAAAGTTGGATCAGCCTGTAGTGTGTTTTTCCACTTCAATTTTGAGTGTGACTCCAAATCCAGACCTCCATGGGTTAATAAATTTGATTTCCATTGATAATTTGTGTGATTTTGTTGTCAGCAGATTCAACTATGCAAAGAACAAAGTATTTCATAAGAATATTTCATTCATTCAGATCTAGGATGTGTTATTTTAGTGTTCCCTTTATTTTTTTGAGCAGTGTATATATAATCTAGCAGATGTACAGCACTCAGGTATATATTATTATATACGGCGTATAGGCCAGCCATCACACACAGGGCAGATTTTATATATATATATATATATATATATATATATATATATATAATCTAGCAGATGTGCGGCACTCAGTTTCAATTTTATGAAAATTGTCATCAGGATAATCAAGAACAAACAATGTATTCACCTTATATCCCCCCTATTGTGAACAGCAGCGGCGCCCGTCTGGCAGGACCCGCCCAACGGCCGAGACACTGGGAGATGACGTAAATACTTAATGCGTTATACTCATCATCCCGGAGACCCGTCACCATGGAAACCCGAGATAGTGACCCTGATACAAATAACAGTAATGTAACACAGGACAGCAGAGAGAAATCACATAATAACACATGATATACATGCCTATGGACAAAAAGTCTCACGGCAGCTAAATGGCTAGAAAATAAATACTATATATGGGGGATGGCTCAATAATGCAGCTATATAACTATGTGAGCCTATAGTAGATGCCTTATAGTGACCAAAGGTCATGGGATAAGGTTATATAATTATATGTACTAATGATGAGTGGACTAGAGGGAAAACACACTGGCAAAACAGATTCATGACTAGATAGCTAATGGGTCAATGAATCTCACATTTAAAGCTACAGGTGCTACATAATAGTGCAGGCTATTGAAAACATGCTAGTGACACAGCCTCATTCACACCCCGAGTGGTGATGACGTCCAATTTTTTGATCCATCTTGTCTCACATCTTAACAATGCTCGATGTCTGTCCCCTCTCCTAATTTTGGGGGCTACATGATCGATCATTCGATATTTGAGGCTAGCAAGCGAGTGCCGTGCTTCCACAAAGTGGCGTGCCACCGGTTGGTCGCTGGTTCCATTGGTTAAGGCTGCTCTAATAGTAGAGCGATGAGTGGTCATCCTCTCCTTGAATTTTCTTATCATATTGCCTATGTAACACAAGCCACAGGGGCAAACTATCCGATATACCACGTAGGTGGATTCGCAAGTCAAGTGATGTTGTATCCTAATTTTGTAGCCCAAATGCGGATGACAGAATGTGTCACCTATGATGAGATGCCTACAGGTGGTACATGAGCATCTGAAGCATCCTGCTTTTAGTGGAGCTAACAGGCGAGTATCATAGGGATGATTTTTATTGGAGATGTCTGTCTTGACCAAGATGTCCCTCAAATTCCTGGCTCGCTTGTAGCAAGGCATGATGTCTGTAGATTGTAGATCTAACTTATTGTCCGTTTGAATCACGTGCCAGTTTTTCTTAGTCACTCTGTTTGTTATTACTGAGGTGGCATTAAATTTACTCTTCCATGGAAAGTTTGATTTAGCCTCTGATGTAGCGTTCTTATGTAGTAATTTGGTACGGTCCATCTGTAACACTTTATATTTGGTTTCGATCAGCTGCTTGATATACCCTCGCATAACCAGTCATTGAATCAAATCATCGATCTGTGTTTCGGTCATCTTGATATTATTGTTGGATCCTATGAATTCTGATCATTTGTGAATATGGCAGTCCAAATTTTAACCCTCTTGGATGACAACTGGAGGCATGCAGGAACGTATTCCTATCTGTGGGTTTGGAGAATACTGTGGTACTAATCAGAGCATTGTTGATAGAAATCCTTACGTCCAAAAAGTCAATGCTACTTTCATCCATTTGATATGTAAGCTTGACATGGCTGTCAGAGGCATTGTGTGCGTCCAAGATTTCTTTCAGGCTGCTGGATTGGCCCTTCCAAATGCTTAGTACATTGTCCATAAACTTCTTATGTATAAGGTGATTACATTGTTTGTTCTTGTTTATCCTGACGACAATTTTTATAAAATGTAAACATTGATACCTGCAAGTAGTGCTGTTTGAAGTTTGATATACCTGAGTGCTGCACATATGCTAGATTTTATATATATATATATATATATATATATAAAATCTGCCCTGTGTGTGCCAACCGGCCTATACGTCGTATATAATTATGCGTCCTGCCCCGTGTATACAATTATGCGTCCTGCCCCGTGTATATAATTATGTGTCCTGCCCCGTGTATATAATGATGTGTCCTGCCCCGTGTATATAATTATGTATCCTGCCCCGTGTATATAATTATGTGTCCTGCCCCGTGTATATAATGATGCGTCCTGCCCCGTGTATATAATTATGCGTCCTGCCCCGTGTATATAATTATGCGTCCTGCCCCGTGTATATAATTATGCGTCCTGCCCCGTGTATATAATTATGCGTCCTGCCCCGTGTATATAATTATGCGTCCTGCCCCGTGTATATAATTATGCGTCCTGCCCCGTGTATATAATTATGTGTCCTGCCCCGTGTATATAATTATGCGTCCTGCCCCGTGTATATAATTATGCGTCCTGCCCCGTGTATATAATTATGCGTCCTGCCCCGTGTATATAATTATGCGTCCTGCCCCGTGTATATAATGATGCGTCCTGCCCCGTGTATATAATGATGCGTCCTGCCCCGTGTATATAATGATGCGTCCTGCCCCGTGTATATAATTATGCGTCCTGCCCCGTGTATATAATTATGCGTCCTGCCCCGTGTATATAATTATGCGTCCTGCCCCGTGTATATAATTATGCGTCCTGCCCCGTGTATATAATTATGCGTCCTGCCCCGTGTATATAATTATGCGTCCTGCCCCGTGTATATAATTATGCGTCCTGCCCCGTGTATATAATTATGCGTCCTGCCCCGTGTATATAATTATGCGTCCTGCCCCGTGTATATAATTATGCGTCCTGCCCCGTGTATATAATGATGCGTCCTGCCCCGTGTATATAATGATGCGTCCTGCCCCGTGTATATAATTATGCGTCCTGCCCCGTGTATATAATTATGCGTCCTGCCCCGTGTATATAATTATGCGTCCTGCCCCGTGTATATAATTATGCGTCCTGCCCCGTGTATATAATTATGCGTCCTGCCCCGTGTATATAATTATGCGTCCTGCCCCGTGTATATAATTATGCGTCCTGCCCCGTGTATATAATTATGCGTCCTGCCCCGTGTATATAATTATGCGTCCTGCCCCGTGTATATAATTATGCGTCCTGCCCCGTGTATATAATTATGCGTCCTGCCCCGTGTATATAATTATGCGTCCTGCCCCGTGTATATAATTATGCGTCCTGCCCCGTGTATATAATTATGCGTCCTGCCCCGTGTATATAATTATGCGTCCTGCCCCGTGTATATAATTATGCGTCCTGCCCCGTGTATATAATTATGCGTCCTGCCCCGTGTATATAATTATGCGTCCTGCCCCGTGTATATAATGATGCGTCCTGCCCCGTGTATATAACTATGCGTCCTGCCCCGTGTATATAACTATGCGTCCTGCCCCGTGTATATAACTATGTGTCCTGCCCCGTGTATATAACTATGTGTCCTGCCCCGTGTATATAATTATGTGTCCTGTCCCGTGTATATAATTATGCGTCCTGCCCCGTGTATACAATTATGCGTCCTTCCCCGTGTATATAATTATGCGTCCTGCCCCGTGTATATAATTATGCGTCCTGCCCCGTGTATATAATGATGCGTCCTGCCCCGTGTATATAATGATGTGTCCTGCCCCGTGTATATAATTATGTGTCCTTCCCCGTGTATATAATTATGTGTCCTTCCCCGTGTATATAATTATGTGTCCTGCCCCATGTATATAATTATGCGTCCTGCCCCGTGTATATAATTATGCGTCCTGCCCCGTGTATATAATTATGTGTCCTGCCCCGTGTATATAATTATGTGTCCTGCCCCGTGTATATAATTATGTGTCCTGCCCCGTGTATATAATTATGTGTCCTGCCCCGTGTATATAATTATGTGTCCTGCCCCGTGTATATAATTATGTGTCCTGCCCCGAGTATATAATTATGTGTCTTGCCCCGTGTATATAATTATGTGTCCTGCCCCGTGTATATAATGATGTGTCCTGCCCCGTGTATATAATTATGTGTCCTGCCCCGTGTATATAATTATGCGTCCTGCCCCGTGTATATAATTATGTGTCCTGCCCCGTGTATATAATTATGTGTCCTGCCCCGTGTATATAATTATGCGTCCTGCCCCGTGTATATAATTATGCGTCCTGCCCCGTGTATATAATTATGCGTCCTGCCCCGTGTATATAATTATGCGTCCTGCCCCGTGTATATAATTATGTGCCCTGCCCCGTGTATATAATTATGTGTCTGGCCCCGTGTATATAATTATGCGTCCTGCCCCGTGTATATAATTATGCGTCCTGCCCCGTGTATATAATTATGTGTCCTGCCCCGTGTATATAATTATGTGTCCTGCCCCGTGTATATATTTATGCGTCCTGCCCCGTGTATATATTTATGCGTCTTGCCCTGTGTATATAATTATGTGTCCTGCCCCGTGTATACAATTATGCGTCCTGCCCCGTGTATATAATTATGCCTCCTGCCCCGTGTATATAATTATGTGTCCTGCCCCGTGTATATAATGATGTGTCCTGCCCCGTGTATATAATGATGTGTCCTGCCCCGTGTATATAATTATGTGTCCTGCCCCGTGTATATAATTATGTGTCCTGCCCCGTGTATATAATTATGTGTCCTGCCCCGTGTATATAATTATGTGTCCTACCCCGTGTATATAATTATGTGTCCTGCCCCGTGTATATAAATATGTGCCCTGCCCGTGTATATAATTATGTGTCCTACCCCGTGTATATAATTATGCGTCCTGCCCCGTGTATATAATTATGCGTCCTGCCCCGTGTATATAATTGTGTCCTGCCCCGTGTATATATTTATGCGTCCTGCCCCGTGTATATAATTATGTGTCCTGCCCCGTGTATATAATTATGTGTCCTGCCCCGTGTATATAATTAAGCGCCCTGCCCCGTGTATATAATTATGCGTCCTGCCCCGTGTATATAATGATGTGTCCTGCCCCGTGTATATAATTATGTGTCCTGCCCCGTGTATATAATTATGTGTCCTGCCCCGTGTATATAATTATGCATCCTGCCCCGTGTATATAATTATGTGTCCTGCCCCGTGTATATAATTATGTGTCCTACCCCGTGTATATAATTATGCGTCCTGCCCCGTGTATATAATTATGCGTCCTGCCCCGTGTATATAATTGTGTCCTGCCCCGTGTATATATTTATGCGTCCTGCCCCGTGTATATAATTATGTGTCCTGCCCCGTGTATATAATTATGTGTCCTGCCCCGTGTATATAATTATGTGTCCTGCCCCGTGTATATAATTATGTGTCCTGCCCCGTGTATATAATTATGCGTCCTGCCCCGTGTATATAATTATGTGTCCTGCCCGTGTATATAATTATGCGTCCTGCCCCGTGTATATATTTATGCGTCCTGCCCACGTCTAGTGCGCACTTCTACATTTCTATACCAGTGATGGGTGTCACATGCAGATCACTGGGCGACAATATACTCTGGGTGAAATTTGTTACAGCATGTCTTCAGGAACGCTGGGTTTAGCCTCCCTGCATACCTTTCCTAAGGGCCAGGTTATACAGCTCTGACTCCTACCTACCCCTGTGGTGCTGAGTAGTTGAGTAAGTGCCCATTGCAGTTGTATCGTTTATCGCATTGTTTGTGACTTGTGCTTAGTTCTGCTGTCTGACTTTAATACTATGTTGTTATATATACGTATTATATCTCTTTTCTGTCCCTCTCAAACCTTTGGATTGTTATGTTCCTAAACTAAATCAAGCTGACCAACTTGCTTCTCGCCTAGAATCAGCACCAGTACAACAACCACCTTGGGTGGCTTTTTTTGCGCAGGTTTTGACGCGTATAGCGGATCACTTGGCTACACCTGCTATACCTCCAGCTACAGGGTTTCCTCCACAGCCTCCATGGGGAGATGTGTCCTCACATTCAGTCCAGGATTTGGCTCAGACCTCTGCGGCCTTTCAGCAAATGTTACAGGCTGACAAGTCTGTGGAAGGGAAAGCACGCAGACGTCTGACACCGTCCTCAGTCTACACAGCTTTCAGGATGTGAGATGTCATCAGAAGATGAGGCTGACTCCTCCCTTCCTGAGTCCCCCTCAGGTGAAGAAGATTGTCTCAGTGGATGTGCCCGCATTGATTCACGTGGTAAAGTCCATATTGACAATAGAAGAACAGGAGCCACCATCAAAGAATAAGACTCCAGTCTTAGCTGAATACCCGCAATCAGATCAGCTTACTGAAATCATGCAGGAAGCATGGGGTACACCAAATAAGAGGTTTACACTGCCAAAGAAAATGGCTTCTTTTTACCCTCTTCCACCGGTAGAATGTGCTTAATGGGAATTACCTCCATCAGTTGATGCTCATGTGGCACGTCTAGTGCGCACTTCCACATTTCTATACTAGTGATGGGGAACCTTTGACACTCCAGCTGTTGTTGAACTACACATCCCAGCATGCCCTACTACAGTGTTAGCATGGCCAAATAGCAAAACTGTATCAAGGCATGCTGGGATGTGTAGTTCAACAACAGCTGGAGTGCCAAAGGTTCCCCATCACTGGCCTATTCCATAAAAGTCTTCTTTGAAAGACCTGACAGACAGAAGAGTTGAAACCTGTCTAAAAAAACATTTTTTCCCTTACGGGGGCAATTACAAGACCAGCTATGGCCTCAGCATGGGTGGCCAAGTCTGTTGCAGGCTGGGTGGATGCATTTAGAAGATAGTCTCTCGGTGGACGCCACAAGAGAACAGCTATCCTATATAACAAATATAAGGCAAGCAGCTGCCTAGTTGGAATAAGCAGCCTTAGATACAGGCCTACAAGCTTCCCAAGCTTCAGCTACCTCAGTAGTAGCCAGCCGAGCAGTGTGGCTACAGCCCTGGAAGAGGGATTCAGAATCCAAGAAGACGTTGGAATCCCTCCCTTTGCTGAAGATATTCTGTTTGGAATGGATTTGGAGGAAAATAGTGGCCATCTTACCAGTCCCTAAATCAGCGTTTCTGCTCTCAACATCAACTTCTAAACCAAAATCCTCTGCTTTCCGGTCCTTTCAGACCCAGGTCAAAGCAAAAGGACAAGCTTATTCCAGACAGTGTCAATCAACCGTTTCAATCAAAACCGTTACATGCCTGGGCAGCCAGACGTCCGATTTCCAAATCAGAAGACATACCCTTCACCTGACCACGCGGGCCTCCACCTGTGAGACCCCAGGGTGGGAGGCAGACTTCTGCAGTTTGCACAGGTATGGTGTCAGTACACCACAGATACCGGGGTGCAAGAAGTGGTTGCTTAGAGATCTTAGCGGTAAAATGGAAGTGTATTTCATATATGCAGGCAGCTGTGTAGTGTGTGACTCACATTACGCGTTTCACTGCAACTGGCACCTTCATGGGACTATGTCAGAGAAGTAGTCTCACCTTGTCAGAGTAATGAGTAAGGGGTATATTTACTAAGATACGGCTTTTTAGAAGTAGAGATGTTGCCCATAGCAACCATTCAGATTCTACTTACCATTTATCTAGCACCTATTAGAGCAGGCATTCCCACGGTCCTCAAGGCACACCAACAGTGCAGGTTTTAGTGATATCCAGGCTGCAGCACAGATGGTTAAATCAAAATAACTGAGCTACTAATTAAGTCACCTGTGTTCAAGCCTGGATATCACTAAAACCAGGACTGTTAGTGTGCCTTGAGGACCGTGGTTGGGAATGCCTGTATTAGAGGATAAAAGCTAGACCCCGGTTTGGTTGCTATGTGTCATGAGGTGACTACTCACAGCCGCCGAGTCCAGGGTCTGGCCACTGCCGGTGCAGCTGTTGGCGCTGCTGTGCGACCGCAGGGGGACATGGCGCGGGACCTCACCACCGCGAGGTCTGGGGTCCGGCCACTGTCGGTATGGCTGCCATGGTGCTAATGTGGCTGCAGGGAGGGGGCGGTGCAGTCAGCAGTGAGGATGTTGTGACTTCTGGGAGACCAAGAGGATTGAGGTTCAGGTAGGCTGCAGTGCTTCTGTGTGTTTGCAGCACAGGAGGCGGCCATGTTGGAGACCAGTTTATTCTGTACCACTGGGGTAAGTGGTTAGCCAATCCCGTGGCTTCACTTCTTATAAAAAAGCTGAGCTTTAGGCACTCTCTTCCAGTGCTATGTTGTTACTAGACAGCATCCCAGCTCTGAGCTCCAGCAGATTTATCTGTGTCCATCCAAGTGTCCTGGTCCCGACTCCGCTCCCTGTGTTGGCTAGCCATTCCTCGCTGTTTTGATACCCGCCAGCTCCCGGTACGCTGTACAGTTAACTGGGCGGTACTGCCGGTCTATCCTGAGTCCCGTGGTGGGGTGACAGCTTCCCCGTAATATACTTCTCTTAAAGAAACAGCAGCAGTATTCTTCAGTCTCCTCTTAAAGACACAGTCACAGTATTCTTCAGTCTTGTCTTAAAGACACAGTCACAGTATTCTTCAGTCTCCTCTTAAAGACACAGTCACAGTATTCTTCAGTCTTGTCTTAAAGACACAGTCACAGTATTCTTCAGTCTTGTCTTAAAGACACAGTCACAGTATTCTTCAGTCTTGTCTTAAAGACACAGTCACAGTATTCTTCAGTCTTGTCTTAAAGAAGAAAGTAGTGCGGCATTGCTGCTATAACTCTGCTACATTATCCTGTATGTACTGATAGTATTTACTATATACATCATACACTCTCTCATAGCTAGCCAAGCCACTGTGGTGGCCGACCGCAGCACTGAGCATGGGCCCCTGTCACTACATACCCCCATGGGCCCCTGTCACTACATTCCCCCCATGGGACCCTGTCACTACATTCTCCCCATGGACCCCTGTCGCTACATTTCCCCTATGAGCCCCTATAGCTACATTCCCCGCATGGGCCCCTGTCACTACACCCCCTCATGGGCCCCTGTCGCTACATTCCCCGCATGGGCCCCTGTCACTACACCCCCTCATGGGCCCCTGTCACTACATTCCCCCCATGGGCCCGTCACTACATTCCCCCCATGGGCCCCTGTCAGTACATTCCCCACATGGGCCCCTATCACTACATTACCCCATGGGCCCATCACCCCCCAGTCCCACACTGGCTCTCCAGCATGGCTGACATGGGCCGTCATACATCCCCCCCATGGGCCCCTGTCACTACATTCCCCGCATGGGCCTCTGTCACTACATTCCCCCCATGGGCCCCTGTCGCTACATTCCCCCTATGGGCCCCTGTCGCTACATTCCCTTATGGGCCCCTGTCGCTACATTCCCTTATGGGCCCCTGTCGCTACATTCCCCCTATGGGCCCCTGTCGCTACATTCCCCCTATGGGCCCCTGTCACTACATTCCGCTCATGGGCCCCTGTCGCTACATTCCCCGCATGGGCCTTTGTCACTACATTCCCCGCATGGGCCTTTGTCACTACATTCCCCCCTTGGGCCCCTGTCACTACATTCCCCCCTTGGGCCCCTGTCACTACATCCCCCCCATGGGCCCATCACCCCCCAGTCCCACACTGGCTCTCCACCATGGCTGGCACTGTGTGTGCTGGGATATGAAGCCTAGGTGGCTGCAGCCTGGTCAGTAACACAGCAGCTGTGACCACACATCACCCATTATTATTATTATACACACATCACAGCATCAGGACGGGGCAAGCGCCATGTTCCCGGCTCCCTATGGGCGCCGCCATGTTGGCTTAGTCTGTGCTAGCGCAGATAAAGATGTATACAGGGAGCCGGGGCTAGAGAGTAGGCGGGGCTAATGATGGCTGAGTGACGGGAGGCTGCGTCCTGTGGGCGGAGCTGGAGGTAATTGAGTGACAGGGCATTGCGGCCTATGAGACGGAGAGAGGGCGGGGCTGGGTGTGACAGTGACTGGAAACTGCGGCCTATGAGCAGTAGAGTGGGCGTGACGCGTCCAAAGAGCAGGAGAGTGATAGAATACGGCGGCCAATGGGCAGGATAGTGGGCGGGGCAGGGGGGGGGGTGCTCTCACGAGACATTGCGTCCTATGGGCAGTGAGCGGGCGGGGCTTGAGGTTATTGAGTGACGGAGCATTGCGGCCTATGAGAGGGAGAGAGGGCGGGGCTGGGTGTAACAGTGACTGAAAGCTGCGGCCTATGAGCAGAGGAGTGGGCGTGGCCTCGGTGAATAGGCAGGAGAGTGATAGGATACGGCCGCCAATGGGCGGGATAGTGGGCGGGGCAGTGCGATGCTGTGACGATACGATGCGTCTATGGGTAGAGAAAGGGCGGGGCTCGAGGTAAATGAGTGACGGAGCGTTGTAGCCTATGAGAGCGAGAGAGGGCGGGGCTGGCTGTAACTGACTGGAAGCTGCGACCTATGGGCAGGAGAGTGATAGGATTCGACGGCCAATAGGCAGGATAGTGGGCGGGGCAGTGGGGGTTGTTGCGTGACGCAAAACTGCAGGGCAGTGAGTGGGCGGGGCTGAAGGTAATTGAGTGACGCGGCAATGCGGCCTATGAGAGGGAGAGAGGGCGGGGCTGGGTGTAGCAGTGACTGGAGGCTGCGGCCTATGGGCAGTGAGTGGGCGGGGCTGCTCCTGGTTGCTGAGTTACCGTGGTAATCACTACCCATAATCCCATGCGCTAGGATGACGATGACTCTGAAATACCGCCCCGCCCACTTCCGGTACAAATTCCTCCGTCCAAGGTGTGATCTCTCCTATCGGTTGCCTCATCCTCCAGGTAATGTCCTCTCATCCCACCTGTCTCCTGCCCCCAACCTCTCCTAATACCCCCTCTCCTGCCCCCAACCACTCCTATTACCCCCTCTCCTACTCCATCCTCTCCTAATACCCTCTCTCCTGCCCCCAGCCTCTCCTAATACCCCCTCTCCTGCCCCCAACCTCTCCTAATACCCTCTCTCCTGCCCCCAACCTCTCCTAATACCCTCTCTCCTGCCCCCATCCTCTCCTAATACCCCCTCTCCTGCCCCCAACCTCTCCTAATACCCCCTCTCCTGCCCCCAAACTCTCCGAATACCCCCTCTCCTGCCCCCAACCTCTCCTAATACCCCCTCTCCTGCCCCCAACCTCTCCTAATACCCCCTCTCCTGCCCCCAACCTCTCCTAATACCCCCTCTCCTGCCCCCATCCTCTCCTAATACCCCCTCTCCTGCCCCATCCTCTCCTAATACCCCCTCTCCTGCCCCCATCCTCTCCTAATACCCTCTCTCCTGCCCCCAACCTCTCCTAATACCCGCTCTCCTGCCCCCAGCCTCTCCTAATACCCCCTCTCCTGCCCCCAACCTCTCCTAATACCCCCTCTCCTGCCCCCAACCTCTCCTAATACCCCCTCTCCTGCCCCCAACCTCTCCTAATACCCCCTCTCCTGCCCCCAACCTCTCCTAATACCCCCTCTCCTGCCCCCAACCTCTCCTAATACCCCCTCTCCTGCCCCAACCTCTCCTAATACCCCCTCTCCTGCCCCCAACCTCTCCTAATACCCCCTCTCCTGCCCCCAGCCTCTCCTAATACCCCCTCTCCTGCCCCCAACCACTCCTATTACCCCCTCTCCTACTCCATCCTCTCCTAATACCCTCTCTCCTGCCCCCAACCTCTCCTAATACCCGCTCTCCTGCCCCCAGCCTCTCCTAATACCCCCTCTCCTGCCCCCAGCCTCTCCTAATACCCCCTCTCCTGCCCCCAGCCTCTCCTAATACCCCCTCTCCTGCCCCCAACCTCTCCTAATACCCCCTCTCCTGCCCCCAACCTCTCCTAATACCCTCTCTCCTGCCCCCAACCTCTCCTGCCCCATCCTCTCCTAATACCCCCTCTCCTGCCCCCATCCCCTCCTAATACCCCCTCTCCTGCCCCCATCCCCTCCTAATACCCCCTCTCCTGCCCCCATCCTCTCCTAATACCCCCTCTCC